>NC_133620.1:244788457-245147832 GCF_048593235.1 Sminthopsis crassicaudata | reverse complement strand
GACCATCTTACTTCCTCATCTTTTTTTGATATTCAGTCAACAAGCATTTGTTAAGTACCTATTATATGCAAGAGACTGTTGTGATTTTTCATTAGCTTAGTAAGAAAATGATTCATAAATCTGGCCTTTTATTGAGTGTTTAAATTACTGCTTGTAGACATCTTGATGTGACAGTCTTAAAGTTTTTTCAAAATTCTTTTTATAATGCATTAATCATTAATAAAAATTTAAA
The DNA here is from genome assembly GCF_048593235.1 of Sminthopsis crassicaudata. NCBI lineage: Eukaryota > Metazoa > Chordata > Mammalia > Dasyuromorphia > Dasyuridae > Sminthopsis > Sminthopsis crassicaudata. Next base: position 245,147,600 of record NC_133620.1, on the reverse strand, counting down.
TATGTAGTGGATTCCATAAGAAACAGTGAATTTTTACAGTTAGTTTTTTAAAGTACATATCATCCACTCCACAGGTTTATTAAATTTAACAGGATACTCACATTTATTTTACTTTTGTTTGTTTGTTTGTTTTGTTTTCTTTGATATTATTTTCCATTTGTTTTGTTTTTTTAAGCATCTTCAAAATATTTTTAAGGAATAAGATATATAAATATTTTATATTTTTGTAGGTATCTATAATAATTGATGGCACTAAAAGGGCCGTGGAAGTGATGGCCTTTCATCAGGGAGAAATGTTACACTATGTTTTCAAAAGTCGAGAAATTTACCCTCTATTTGATCGTCAATGGCATAAGCTTGGTCTCAGCATACAGTCCAGGATCCTTTCCCTTTACGTGGATTGTAATTTGATTGAGAGAAGACAAACAGAAGAAAAGGACTCTATTGATTTTCATGGAAGAACTGTCATTACTGCCCGTGCTTCAGATGGCAAACCTGTAGACGTAAGTAGCAATTCTGTGGCCAAGACAGTGAATGCATGATGCTTCCATGTTAAAGCAAAGTATCTTCTTTGGAATGCTTGTTTTTTCATGTTTCTTTCCAAAAGCAATTGTGCCAGTTTTAAAAGACCACCTTATGTAAACTAATTAATAATCAAAATTTATGCACTTTCATACAGATATGTATGGACACATAGAAATATATATATGGATATAGTTATCTCCTCTACATACTGGGAATTAGGGGTATGTGTTCCTGTGATCTGAAAAATCTGTGTACAATTTTTTGGCCCTCCTTTTGTACCAGAGAACAAAATTGAATTTTTTTTCTTTTTATATTGTAGGGTATTTACAGTATCTTACTATATAATTTAGGTTAAGTATTTGGTCACAGGAGCCATGTCATCTGCTGGTTTTGTAAAACTATCCCAAAATTTCTATTTAGTTTCTTATACAAACCCATCAAATATAGGAAGTGTTATGCATAGTTTCCTTTAATTATTCTGCCTTAGTTTCCCTGAATTGTTCTGCTTCAGTTTCCTTGAATTGTTCTTCCTCAGTCCCCCTTCCTGACAATTAGAACTGATATAAATTCGGGCTGGGAGGCCTGACCACTAGCATTCCATAGAGCAGTGGTCCTCAAACTTTTAAAATAGGAGGCCAGTTCACTGTCCCTCAGACCGTTGGAGGGCTGGACTATAGTAAAAAACAAAACCTCACACTCTGTCTCCATCCCTCAGCCCATTTGCAATAACCTGGCAGGCTGCATAAATGCTCTTTCTTTCTTTCTTTCTTTCTTTCTTTCTTTCTTTCTTTCTTTCTTTCTTTCTTTCTTTCTTTCTTTCTTTCTTTCTTTCTTTCTTTCTTCTTTCTTTCTTTCTTTCTTTCTTTCTTTCTTTCTTTCTTTCTTTCTTTTTCTTCCTTTTCTTCCTTCTCTTCCTTCCCTTTCTTCCTTCCTTCCTTCCTTTCCTTCCTTCCTTCCTTCCTTCCTTCCTTCCTTCCTTCCTTCCTTCCTTCCTTTTCCTTCCTTCCTTCCTTCCTTCCTTCCTTCCTTTCTTCTTTCTTTCTTTCTTTCTTTCTTTCTTTCTTTCTTCTTCTTTTCTTTCTTTCTTTCTTTCTTTCTTTCTTTCTTTCTTTCTTTCTTTCTTTCTTTCTTTTTCTTCCTTTCTTTCTTTCTCTTCCTTTCTTCCTTTCTTCCTTTCTTTCTTCCTTCCTTCCCTCCTTCCTTCCTTCCTTCCTTCCTTCCTTCCTTCCTTCCTTCCTTCCTTCCTTCCTTCCTTCCTTCCTTCCTTTCTTTCTTTCTTTCTTTCTTTCTTTCTTTCTTTCTTTCTTTCTTTCTTTCTTTCTTTCTTTCTTTCTTTCTTTCTTTCTTTCTTTCTTTCTTTCTTCTTTCTTCCTTTCTTTCTTTCTTTCTTTCTTTCTTTCTTTCTTTCTTTCTTTCTTTCTTTCTTTCTTTCTTTCTTTCTTTCTTTCTTCTTTTTCTTTCTTTTTTCTTCTTCCTTCTTTTCTCTTCCCTTCCCTTCCCTTCCCTTCCCTCCCCTAATCTTCTCTTCTCTATTCTCTTCTCTCCTCTCTTCTCTATCTCCCCTCCTTTCCTCTCCTCTCTTCTCTTCCTTCTCTTCTCCCTCCTTCCTCACTTTTCTTTTTCTCTTTCACTCTGTCTCTCTCTGTCTGTCTGTCTCTGACTCTGTCTCTGTCTCTGACTCTGTCTTTGTCTCTGTCTCTCTGTCTGTCTCTCTGTCTGTCTCTGTCTCTTTCTGTCTCTGTCTCTCTCCCTCTCTCCCTCTCTCTCTTACTAGACCCATGATTTTATCAATGTTAGAACTTTCTCCCAACATTGCTAATTAAATAAGCAATTCATCTATAGATCTATATGTCCTAGAACATAGCTAGAAACCCTAAGAGGCTGAGGGACTTGTTCAGATTTTCAACTTAAGCAGATTTTTGTAACTCTAAGACCAGGACTTCTATTCATTATGCTACACTGTATTTCATAATATTCATATAAATAGGTATAATATTTTGACACATACTATAAGCCAGACAAATTATCTCTGGACAATAGATATAAAAGAACTCAGGTCCAGTCTCAAAAGAATAATTTTGTAGAAAATTAAATGTTGATGAAATGTGAAAGTCTGATACATAATATAATTATGTAAAAAACTTGGTTTTTTGAAATGCAAAGGGCTGGAGAAAGATGAGCTTTAAATGATTCCAGATTACCTTTCTTATTTAAGAACAATAGACTCTGTACATTCAGCTTCATAATAGCAGTTGCTTTCCATTATGCATTGTATTAATAAGCAGCTATTGATTTAATAGCATTCTTTTGGTGTCCTGGCAACATTACCATAAGTTGTATAATTTGGAGAGGTAATGTGTGTGGTACAGTATATAGTGTGCTTCTGGAACTACAGGCAGAGAAACTAAGTTTGAATCCTGCCACTGAGTACCTGTGTGACTTGAAATAAATGATCTCTAAGGCCTTTTCTAGTTCTAAATAAATTACTTTGGGAAGAGTCCTCTAGGCTTAAAAAAATCTTATCAATCTGAAGATATTTTTTTCACTTATATCTAAGACTGAGATAATTGATCTCTTGATCAATATGGAGATAAAAGAATACAAAACCAATTTGAATATTGCTGAAAATTTTTAAAGTAAACATTTACAAGCTAGATTTAATGATTGCAAATGTTCATTGACAACATTGTAAAAAATGCTTCCACCCCCCCAAAAAAAAATTGGATCCTTTCAAAGTCACCTGTGAGAATATTTTATTGAAGAAACTCACAGGTTTTTGGTAGTGAGGTGGATAAAACACTGGACTTAGTCAAGAAGACCTGAGTTCAAATCCAGCCTGACTAGCTGTGTGACCTGGGCTAGTCAGTTAACTCTATGTTCTTCAGTTAGTAAGATGAGCTAGAAAACCATTCCAGTATCTTGCCAAGAAAACCCCAAAAGAGGTCACAAAAAGTCTGACATGACAGAAATTATTCAACAGCAACAAGAATTTACAACTCTTAAAACAATTGTTTGATTTTTAAAATGTCTATTTTAAATGGTTCTAACCATTAAAAATATCTTGTGTAACCAATGTCACTTTTGGGGTAGAGAGTTTTAAAATAAAATTAGAAAAAGAATAGGGATTGGAGCTGTGATTTCACTAGCAAATACCAAGATGAAACAACTCTCTCTCAGATTACCATCATCCGCAACTAATATAATAGTTTTAGAGAGTTATTTACAGTACAGAGATTAAGTGACTGGTCCAGGCTCACACAGCCAGTAGTTGTGGATTCAGGTCTTACTAGATTCAAGGCCACCTTTCTATCTACTATGACATGCTCTCAAAATAATGCTCTCATGACATATCTCAAAATGAATAAAATTTAAAATAAAATAAGTTTTAAATATCATTGCTCAGAAAAATGTTTTCCCTCTCAAGGGCAACAAGTGAATAAGAACAAAGATTAGATAACATAAATAATTATTAAAGATGTGCAATGAACTATGATAATTATAAGATAATTTAGTAGCTAGAATTTTTGTAAATTTTGTAAATTTTTTTTTGTATTTTTAAAATATTACTACAAGTTTCTGTACCCTTTTGGGGAATGCAGATTGTGGATTAAATCAACCTCATAAAATGATTTTTTAAATAAAATATCTTTATATTACAAAAATCCTAAGATTTATAAATCTAAAATACTTCATATCATAAGATTTATAAATCTAAAACAGTTCATATCAATATAGAAGCTTTCAGATCACTTATTTCATTTAATTAATGAGTTTTCAAATTTTAGTAAGAATATTGGCAAAAGACATTTTGTGGCATTTTCCAAAATAGGTTTTGGATTTTTGGTATTCTCTCACCTCTATTTTTGATAGACCAGTACTCATTTCTCTGTCATTTTATCAACTACATATTCTTTTTCTTTTGTGATATGAAAAGATTAATAGAGTTGTCAATTCATAACATTGTTATAGGATTTATTCTATGAGAACAAATATACCTAAAAACTTGGAAAATGGCTAAATCCTAGAAGTAATCCAAAAGAGCAGCCAAAAAGTCAGGTTTAATTTCAAGCTTTTACTTTGTTCTATGAGAACTATGTTCTCATGTTCTATGAGTGTTTAACCTATTGTTAATGTCTATAAATAAATATAGTGTCTATAAATAAAAACAACAGCAAGAAATCAATAATGATTATTGATCATTTTATATTTTTCAATAGATTGAACTTCATCGGCTTCAAGTTTACTGTAGCCCAAACTTTGTAGCCCAAGAGATGTGCTGTGAAATATCAGATGCTAAGGTAGGTTATTTTTGTATGAATAAGTGACAACTGAGTTGTACAGTCCATCTTTTACCTTTTTCGTCTATATATTTTTAGTCATTTCAGTCATGTCTGACTCTTCATGACCCCATTTGTAGTCTTCTTGGCACAGATACTAAAATAATTTGCCATTTTTTTTTCTCCACCTTATTGTATAGATGAGGAAACCATGGCAAACAGGGTTAAATGACTTGCTGGGGATCACATTGTAAGTGTCTGAGCAGCATTCTGGTTTTCTTACCTCCAAGTGGGAAGCTTTTTTCCCCTTTTACAAAAAGAAGGGATGGGATCAGATGATCCCACATCTATTCCAGATACATACATACACACACACACACACACACACACACACACACACACACACACACACACACACACATATATATATATATATATATATATATATATATATATATATATATATATATATATATATATATATATAATTTCATGATGTCTTCTGAGTTGCACATTTCTAAAAATCAACTACCTACTGGAGTATCCCAGTTTCAGTTCAAAATCAACACAAATCAAATTGAAATTCATCAATATAAATGGTGCTAGAATTCTTCTTTGCTTTTAATACATTTTTTTAAACTGAAATTTGAATCTTATAGAACTTTATCAAAAACTAGCTGTATTACTCATTCCCTTTATAACACTGAACAAGTCATCTTACTTTTCTAGGTTTCAGTTTACTCTTCAATTAAATGCTACTAGACTTTAAATCAAGCAAAATATGTGAGGTATTGTGCTAGTTTCTGGGTATTCATGGAAAATAATGAAAGTTACTACCTTTGAGGAATGTATATCCTCCTGAGAACTATAGGAGCACAGATAAATAGAATACAAGGTAGGAAATAAAAGGGTGGTGCCATAAAAAGGCAAAGGGGAAGAAAGAGCTTGATATAGGAGTATTAGAGGAGGGAGCTAAGACAATTAATTGAGGAAAGGGAATCCTTTGTTGAGAAGGTTATTACCAAGCTGAGTAGTGAAAGAAGGCATGTCATCTGAAAACATTCCAGGCATGAAAAAATGGAGTAATAGTTGGATTTATAAATCTATGTGTAAAAAGGCCCAAATCCCACGTCTAGCATAAGCTCCCTGACCCTAAGCAAGCTCTTTAACTTTTCTGAGCATTAATTTCCTTATCTATAAAAATGGAAATAATATCTGTAGAAAGGTGATTGAAGATCAAAGGGGATAGTATGGTAACTTATTAACAAAACTGAAATGCCTGACTTTTCCTAAGTGGTGTTTCCATCACACTAAACTTCTTTGTCTCAAGTGATAATCATGGGTGCAGTGGCTGTCTACTCAGTACTTTTATTTCATTTTTGCCTCAGACTCATTATGTCCAAATCCAAAGTCCTTTCCAATTTCTTTATTTTTTGTTAGTGGCATTATAATTTGTTTCAGTTGATTGAACACAGAAAGGCATTACCAGGATTTTTTCTTAAAGAATGTTCTTGTCACCAAAGCCTTTGCCACTATCAAATGATGCAATATAAAACATTATTATTATTTATTCAGTGGAATAAAGAAGCAGCATTGCCATCTGCTTTGCCACTGTGCCCTAAACACCATGGAGCCTTTCATTTTGACACCACTGATATTTTCTGTATATCATTTTCCCTATTAATGCTCCTTGAGAGAAGAAACTGTCTTAACTTTTGTATTTGTATCACTGGAGTTTAGCACAGGGCTTGCACATAGTATGAATTTAATAAATGTTTTGGTTTGAGGAGAAGGGAGGGGGAGAGAGAGCATCAGTTTGAAAACTTAGAGGAGGAAGAATCAAGATGGCAAAATGAGAGGTCACAATTTTGCTTTAACTCTATTCCAAAAAAAACAAAGAAACAAAATTTGTATAATGAACAAGAAAATGTGCCAAACTCTATATTGATGAGAAAGTCAGAAAAAAAGCCAAAATAAATAATTTTCCAGAGTGTTGGGGGCTGTCTAGGGATACAGTAGAAGCTTCAGTGAATATAGCAGGCAGAAATTCAGATTGTGCCATCAGACCAGTGCCCAGGGGCTGTAATGGGAGTGAACACTTTGACAGATAAAGATACCCAGGGATCCCTCTACTAGAGCAGGAATGGGTACCACCTGGCAGCTCTGTTGTCTCTTATCCAGTTCTGGGGAAAAGTTCACAGCTCAGGGCAGAGAGGAATAGTCAAGTTTCAGGGGAGCAGAATCCTTATCTATATAAGGAGCTAGGAGCAAGTTCCAGAACATATCTGTGTGTCTCTGAGCCCAAGATCAAAAGGGAAACTCAGTTCTAACCTGTAGACCATACATATGACATAAGCTAGGGTAAGAGACCAAAACCAAGGAGGATCCAACAATTCAGTCACTTGTGAAACTGCAGAACATCCCAGCAATCTAAGTGTAACTGAGTCCAGTAGCGGTCTACAGAAACTCAGTCACAACAGATCCACATCAATTAAGGAATTTGCAAACTAAGAAGACCTCTGCCTGGATTGAACTACTCTAGAAGTACCAAAAGCTTACAAGTCTCCAGAATGTGCTACAAAAGCAGTAGAATGATATAAAAACCAATCTCAGGCCAACATAACATCACCTCCATTCCCTACCTCAACCCCAAAGCAGAGCCCTAGACCAACATGGTCAGGCAAGTCTGGAAAAATGAACAAGCAAAAACCCTCAAGACAAAAATAAAGTAGAAAGCTGGAATTGAGCCCCTTTCTTTTCAGTGACAGAATCAAAATCTGAAAATCACCTATGCCATGGAACCTTTGAAACCCGAGGTATATAGTAGATGACTAATCACCAGTGATCATTTAAAATTCTATTATTTCAAATTTTTTTCTTGTAAGACCTCATCCTATGCTGTAAAGAATTGCTGAATAAGTAAAATAAAACCATTAGACTAAAAAAACTCTGAGAGTTTTAATAGCTCACAAGTACAATATGAGTAAAAAATGTGCCCCAAAAACTAATGATCTCTTAGGCTGCACAAAGAGACACGGCAAAAAGAGGGAAGTGAATAGATATATCCCAGGCTATAGTGTTCAGTTCTGTGAACTATATATTAAAAAGAATATGATTATGGTAAAGAAAATATGTAAAGAATATAAGTTCCCTGAATATAGAAATTATTTCATTCTTTGCTATTGTATCCCAAAATTTGAGCACTGCAAGTTACATATAATACATAACATAATAATACATATAATACATAACATATAATACATAACATAAGTACATAACACATAACAGGTGTTTGATAAATGCTTACTGATTTATTGATTGATCCAGATTTGGGCCACCTTATTGGTAGGAGAGGTTCTTAAGTTCACACTACATGAGAACCATAAGAAGGAAATTGGGATGTTCAGGTCTTAGAAAACAGACAATCAGCTTCAAGTATTAAAGGGTTTTAACATAGAAAAGACTTGTTTTTGCTTAGAGTATTAGGTGGAGGTTGTGGGGAGAGATTTAGGTTTGATATAATGAAAAACTTAATGATCAGAATTTTCCAAAAGTGGAATAGGCTTCTTCAGGAGTTAATGGATTTCTTCTTACTGGGGACTTTAAGAAAATTTTGGAAAAATATAAGAATGTCCTAAGGTTTTTTGAACCTGTGTAACTGGAAGGAGGGCAGCTAGTTGACCCAGTGAATAGAGTTCCAGGTCTGAATTCAGGATGATTCATTGTCCTGAGTTCAAATATGACCTCAGACATTTACTAGCTTTGTGACTCTGGACAAATCAGTGAACCCTGTAGGCTTCAGTTTTTTTCTCTGTGAAATGATCTGGAGAAGAAAATGGCAAATCGCTTCAGTATCTTTGCCAAGAAAACCCTAAATCTGGCAATAAAGTGAATCATGACTGAAACAATTGAAGAAAAAAATTTAAAATGATAGTGCCCCAAACAGAAGAAAGTTTAGTAGAGGAATGAGTTTAGGGGGAAACTTATGATTATACTTTTAGACATGCTGAATTTTAGGTACTGGGCAGAGCATATTTCAATAGGCAATTGTAGATATGGGCTTGGAGTTGTGTTATTGGATATCTAGATTTGGGAATCATCTGTGGAAGTGATTATTGGAATCATAAAATTTAATGGAGTTACCAGTTACCCATAATTATCTTGACTCAATTCTCTACCTTATTTATTTATTTATCACATTCAGTCACTAGGTTCTATTGATCTTTTATTTTGCATAAAATTCTTGAATTCTCTTCCATCATTACTCCTCTTTACCCTCCCTTATCACAGAACAATCAATCACTATCTTTATATTAATGAAGTTTATTCTGTTCTTATTTTAAAGTGAAGATTGAGTTTCTTAACTTCATTGAAGCTTTCCTTACCATCTCAATCTGTAGGGATCTTCCCTGGGTTCATATAACACCTGTTATCTGGGATATTCTTTTTGTTATTTTCATCTGCTGGTTTGAAATGTCTTTTTTTTACTGAATTGTAAAGTCCTGAGTTTTTGAGTTATGCTTTACCTCTCTCCTTCCCCATCTCAGTGCCTGGCATTCAATTGCATTCTATAAATGTTCTTGATTGTTTGCCTAAATTTTGCTCAACTGAAAAATGTGTTCCATAAATGCATTTGAAAAGGATTAATACTAAAACAGAATAAAAGAAACAAAGAAGAATTAAAAAATGCATTTCTCCCCTCCAAAAAAATCCATGTAAAAGTTTCAGCAGTGACATTAATTCAAAATAAACTTTTGCTCCTGTATTCATCTTGGTCAATTGAACAAAAATATCACTTACTCAATGTATTTTTCTTTTCCTAGTAAGTTATTTTTTCATATATATATTCATATATGCATACAAATATGTATATATTTAGATACACACACAATACATGTATCTACATCTATATCTACATTTACATCTAAATTGATATGCTATATAGCATGCTCTTGGAGAGGGCATCCTAAATTCGATTTATAAATCCCAGTCCAAGTGAGATGAAAGGCAGCCAAATATCCTTCTATAAATAGAGAGGAAGATAACTTTGTGTGCCAACTTATAGGTTTGAAACACCTAGACTTGTAGGAGCCATAATTTTAGTATGGAAAGTGTTAATTCTTCAGAAAATTTTTTAAAAAATAATACTATATGGGTTTTGGTGGCAGAGTTCTTAAAAACTGATCTGTTCTGGTTGAAAAATAGTTTTTAAAAAGGCTTTTAAATAAGTTTAAGTATGAAGTTCTTGACCAGCACTAACAGAAAGAGGGAGAGTAATAGAGCTATGTTTAAAAGAGATGTAATTGAGGTTAATGTTTTAGTGGATTGGGATAGAATTGAAAATGCCCACATCAATCTAATGTGTGCTGAGACCTGGGAGAAAAATTCTCATTTTACTAGACATAGTTTAGATCCCTGATAGGTTTTTGAAATAATTTATGAGAGCAGTTAGTAATATAGGTATTATATATGCCCTAAAAGAATATATTCCCCTGCCCATAATCTTCTTTTGGGGTGTACAGGGATCATTTAAGGAATATTTTTTATAAAGTGTTCACAAATAACCATACATTGAATAGAAGATTAATATATTATTTTTCTCATAAGCAAAGACTATGTCTTATTCATATTGGGGTCCTCATTAGTACCCAGTATAGTGCATTAGAAAGAAAGTACTTAATAAAAATTTGGTGAAAAAAATGAATGTTTTATTTGTAAATAAAATAAATTAATGAATGCTTTTTGAATAAATCACCATCTTGCATATTACTGACTGCTTCTGTTAAACTTCTAAAAGCAATTATATTCTACTAAAATGCTTTTAACTCTAAAAATTAAATGTATCATTGAAAGTCTAGCTTTATATGCCCACTTAAAAATTTATAAATTGTAATTTTAAATTACAACAGTGTTTCAGTACTATGATTTTATACTAATTTCAGTTTAACCTGCACACATTTTGCTATTTGAATTAGATTTCCAAACTCAGAGGTATAGCAGTTATGGTTTTGTTGCATATTTGCTAATTCAATGAGAATTATGGGAAATTAAAATCAGATTTTTTGGGAGGGAAAGAATAAAGAAAAAAGAAAATTAAAAAATTTTAGATAAGAAAAGCACTTAAGAAGAATCTAAATAAGGGAAATGAAGAGCAAATATAAAGAGCAAAAAGAAATTAGTCTTTTGAAAATGAGTGAGAAAAGCAATAATAAGTTTAAAGACTAATTAGCTAACCTCATCAAATTATACTAAAATTTTTACTAATATCTCGATTCTAACTTATACCTTTCGATGGTCATATTTTGGTCAGAGCCTTTTATTGACAACTTTTCCTTGTAGCAACAACAAAGGCAAAGATTGAGAAAGGAATAAATTAATAATTATTGTGGGTGAAAACCAAAATAGTCCTACCCTCCTGGGTTCTGAATACATTAAAAAATACTGCATTGGCTTAGGTACTTAGATATATCTAGACTATAAATTCCATGAGAGAATTTAATTGTCAAGCCTGGCCCTAATTATGTTCTTTGGATGCTCTAGACACTTATTGATATTTGTTGAACTGAATTATGATATGTATTACAATTTCTTATATAACCATCAACTGTTTTAAAATGTTTCTCCCTTCTTACCCTCCTCCCAAATAAATGAATTCCATTATATTTGTTTTTGCCAAAGCTGTCAGCTGGTTCCAGCTGTTATCCAATTAAAGAGTATACCCAGGAGCCTAAAACAGAGAAAAAACAAGTTTGCTCAAGATTAAAGCCACCCAAAAGAGGCCTGTTTCATCTTGTTAAAGTAAATAAAGATACTTTGATAAATTTTTGACTTGGCTTGACTTTCGGATTTCTTGCACAGCCTCCTTCACCCCATTCTTTGAGGAAGTCCATCTCTTTTCCTTCTTCTCTCCTCCTCATGCTTCTTCTCTTCTTGGACTTTCAATTCAAAGTCATCTCTTGCTTTCCAGTTTGGATTCCTTTAGGATCATACATACTAATTTTTAATCTTTTTTGAAACTATTTTTATTCATTTTACTATTGAGGAAACTGAGTCCCAGAGAAGTTCAGTTATAGGTCACATAGGTAGTAAATAATAGAGCCTGGATTCAACTTCAGATTTTTTGGTTCTGGGTTCAAAGTTTTTTCCCTGTTACCATATTCCTTTTCTGTACTTCATTTGAGGTCTCTTTTTGTGGTATTTCCAAACTGCTCTGTGCTTTCTTTTCTCACCTCCAAACTAAAACAATTCACACCTAATTAATCCAATTATACCCCATCTCTAGGTAGCATCTTCCAGGCAAACTCATTATCTGTTTGTTATCTCCATATTAAGCTCAGACCTCAGTGTGGAAAGAGTGCTAGATCAGGAGTTAAGAAGGTCTTCAAATTTGGCCATAGACACTTGCCAGCTGTGTGATTCTGGCAAGTCACTTAATAGCTGTCAGGCTCAGTTTCTTCAATTGTAAAATGAAGATAATAATAGCATCTCCCTTATAGAGTTGTTGTAAGAACAAAATAAATGATATTTGTAAAAGCATTTATTGTTGTGTCTAATAGTAGGTGCCTAATAAATGATTTTTTCATTTACTTTCTTATAGATTCTGTTGTCATTTGTTTCTTTGCTTTAACCTTTAAATTCTTGTAGGTGCTAGCTTCTGAACATATCTAGCCCAAATAATAGCCAAAACTAAATGGAGAAAATACACATTTCCTTATTCCTGGTCAAATTGGGAAATACCGAAGTTAGTATATTTAATTGTGGTACCAGCATAATGCTTTTAGTGTGTAAACATTCAATGAATCACTCACCTCTCTTTTTTGTACTTTCTTTTCTTCTTATTTTTGCTTAAACGTCTTAGACATGTTTAGAGTGAAGAAAGATGACTAAAGATTTTGTTTTAGATTTTATTTCAATTTATAATTTAACTACATACCTAGTAGGCTTGTCAGTCATCCAGAGCAATAGGAGAAACTAAAAGTGGATCATAAATCACTGAGTGAGAAACAGTGACCTAAAAAATAAAGTTGTATTATAGATTATACTGTGCCTAGTTTGTGAAATAGAGAAAAGTTCATTGTTTTGTTAATTATATTGCACAGTTCAAATGTACTTTAATTTTTAAACTTAGCACCTTCTAATTTTTTCCAATCCAGCAATCACTGGTGAAGCTATATATTGCAGTGTACCTCTAGTCAGAATAACCTGGGTTCAAATTCAAAGTGTCTTAGATACTTCAAGTTGTGTGATTGTGGATAATCCTCTGTGCCTGAATTTTCTCATTTGTAAATAAGGGGATTGGACTAAATTTCCTCTTGCTTTCTTTTCAGTCTAAAAATGAGTCTTTAATCATTTATTAAGTACCTGATGTGATGAGAGAGCTGCAGTAGATGTTGGGGGAAATGCAAAATCATGACATGGTAGTATTTACTTAAGGGAGAATCCATTGGAGACAGAACAGTTGTTAGAAAGATAAGAAGTAAAGTAGGGGTATCTGAAGTTTAAGAAGAGATTATCCAATAGGAGAAAGTAGCATCAAATGTTGCAGAAAGCTCAGCAAGGATAAAAATTGAAGAAAATAGTCCATAAGGTTGGTGAATGCAAAACTGAATCATTCATAACTGATCATCACATATGGTTGCTGATGCAGTGTACAATGTTTTCCTGGTTCTTCTCAATTCACTTTGCTTATGTTCATGTAAATCTTTCTAGGTTTTTCTGAAATCTGATTGTTTATCATTTCTTATTGAACAATAGTATTCCATTACATTCATAGACCATACCTTGTTCAGCCATTCCCCAATTGTTGGGGATTCCCTCAATTTCCAATATTTTGCAAACACAAAAAGGGCTGTTATAAATATTTTTGCACATGCAGGTAGTAAGGATATTTCTAAGTATGTTATGTTTACAAAATAGTTTATTATCATTTGATCTAAAGATAGTTGCCAAATAGAGACTTCAGGACATCATAACTATTGGAAATAATGCTAGGTACTATTTTCCATCAGCAGTTTTTCAATTTAAGTATTTTAGTGATTTCCATTATGAAAACAGAAAATTCACTAATTATATTCTTGGACAAATTTAATTAAAATCTTGGGCAGATCATTTTTCCCTGTAAGTTCAGGTTTGTTTAGAAATTATTCTGAAGAAGTTTTTGGAAAAGAGGGAAGTTTGTGTGTGTGTGTGTATGTGTGTGTGTGTGTGTGTGTGTGTGTGTGTGTGTGTGTGTGTGTGCCTGTGTCTGTGTCTGTGTGTGTCTGTGTGTGTTTTCTATCTGAATTGCTCTATAGAGATTCCCTAAATTATCACCAAGTCACTGGGTAATTTAAAAAAAAAGGCTTCACCTTTTTTTAGCAGCAGTTGAAGTCACTGAATTATATTAAAAACACATTTTGACAAAGTAAATTTGATCTTAGTTCAATTTAAAAAAAAAACACAACTATGGCTATTTTCTTTTGTCCGTGCCTTCAGGTGTCTTTTGCTCAAGGAGCCAGCATCAGAAAGCTCAGATGGTGCTTTTTGTGTAGATACAAAATGATGTATCTAGATACTAGTTTTATCTAGCTTTGGAATTTAATATTGTTATTTCAGTATAACAATATAATGATAAATATTTTGTAGAATTGTTGCAGTCAGATATGTGTATACAGTATTTGAAGAATTCTTTACTAAAGCCATTATTTTAGTGGCTTTTCAGAGTAATATAATTTTATCACAGGGGATCTATTTCTATTGTACAGTGCTCCAGTAATAATCTTTGTGCAAGAGCAAATGTTATGTTTCTCTATCATCGGTGGCAACTTTCTATTAGTAAAGGATCAGTGGAACTGCCTTTCAACAATTCAGGCAGCCATATATATAATGAAAACTGATGAGGGAAAGAAGGAGGCAAGGGAACATTGTTGCCCAGATTGCTAGGAATTGATTCTATTCATGATGCCCTCAATTTGTATTTTAGTGCCCACAGCAGGACAGCTTTGGAACTGCGACTTCATTGATGGCAACTGCTCATGCCAGTAAAATTTCTGCACATCTGCTAGCAAAGCCGGAACTTGCTGAACGATGCCAGTGCATTCCTAACAAGGTAGGAGAGCTTCCACGGGGCATGTGGAAAAGACATAGGATAGGGTGAATGAGTCCCCTCAAATGTGGCCACAGGTACCCAGGACAAGCCTGAACACATTGAAGATTGGAACTAATGTCCCAAGCTACTCAGTTTGCTTGTTGGACTTTCCCTTGACTATTTCTGGGACCATTGCTCAGAATTAGAGGAGCCCTGTGTATCTGAGAAGCCATTGCATTTGGTTTAAAGTGAGAAGGAG
This sequence comes from Sminthopsis crassicaudata, assembly GCF_048593235.1. Classification (NCBI taxonomy): domain Eukaryota; kingdom Metazoa; phylum Chordata; class Mammalia; order Dasyuromorphia; family Dasyuridae; genus Sminthopsis; species Sminthopsis crassicaudata. The sequence goes on along the minus strand of NC_133620.1, from coordinate 245,132,473 downwards.
TAGAATTTTAAAACTGGAAAGATATCCTTCATTTTATAGATGAGGAATCAAAGGAACAGAGGAGATAAACACATTTCCTAAGGCCATATACCTACTTACTCTTCATCATTGGTTGTGATGGGGATTAGGTCTCCAAGCTTACCAGCTCTACTCTCTTTCTCTTAATGGACAGAGGAACCCAGCGCCTTTTCTCCATTCAAAACTCAATCTAATTCCCTCCTTTTCCTTCTTGTTTCATTTTTATCCTCTTTCAAGGTTATTAGCCTTTTTAACATCCTCTCTTTGGTCCAGGTCCAAAGAGAATGCTTAACACCTTTTATTATCCTTTTTCTCCTGTTTCCTTTTCTTGGGTTGGCTGTGAGGGGAATTTCTTCACTTAAATCCTAAGAGAAATCCTGTTAGTGTGCTTCCTGGATTTATTCAGTTGCTCTTCAAACATTAATCTCATAATACTTTTTTTTTCTGAGGCAATTGGGGTTAAGTGACTTGTCCAAGGCTACCCACAGCTAGAAGTGTTAAGTGCCTGCGGCCAAATTTAAATTCACGTCCTGCTCTATCCACTGCTTCACCAAGCTGTACCAATCTCCTACTCTTTTACTAACTTTTCTACCGCTTGGATTTTAAGTCCACTACACAGATGGCTTTAACTGTGTTAAAGATGCTTTCTCTTTGTGTTCTTTATGTTTGGATAGATGGATCTGTAATTGTAATTTATGAAGCATTATATTGGGGATCTTGTCTTTTAACTTTTTTTGTGTCATAGACACTTTAAGCTGATGATCCTGTCTTTTAACTTTTTTGTGTGTCATAGATACTTTAAGAAATCTAGTGAAGCCTTCGGACATATTCTCATATAATATTTTTAAATATGTGAAATTATATATTTTATTACAAAAGAAAATAATTATGTGGAAATATAACTATTGAATTATCAAAAATACAAGTTCACAGACGTCCAATTAAGAATCTCTGCTATGGATCTTTAACTTGCTAAGTCAGGGACAAGATAGGATACATTTATTTTTTATTCAGTAGGTGTTTGTGATTGGGAATTATGTTTTTTGCTGGCAAAATATAATGGAAGAAATTTGCTCTGTCAATGTGCTTTTTTCATAATTGGCTATATATCTCCAGGTTAAAGAATGATATTCACTATACTGATGCAAAGATTTTCATTATTGTATGCTGTCTCAACCAGCAAATATAGGCAACCCTTGGTTGTCTATTCTAAGTGGGAAAGACAGCACAGATCAATGAAATACTCATAAAAACCAAGAACTTTAGTGCTGGCATTAGTTTCATTATCCTCCCCATCACAGTTTACAAGACCAATTTGAAATTCGCCTCCTCTCTTTCCCCTAGATTTCTTTTGGTAAAAAAGAAGCTGAGAAATGGTTAAGAGCCAGAAAGGAGGAGCAGGGGAATAGATCCTCCATATATTAGGTAACCAGCCCTTGAGCTATTAGGAGTTGACTGTAGGAAAGTAGACAAATGCCTTAGACATAATTTAATGATGACCAGAAGCTATGCTGCTTTACTGCACCATTGTCAGCCGAATATTTATGAGCAAGAGAATTTCATATCAATATGTTAACTTTTGGGGAAGTAACTTGGAAATTTATTTTTATGCAGGGAGAATCAGGATTGCCTGGAGCTGCTGGTTTGCCTGGTCCTAAGGGGGACAAAGGGGAGCAGGTAAGATAACCAATCTAATGTCTGTTAGAGAAAATGTTTAGTATGAATAAAAAATTGTACATATGTTTCTTGCAATTTTGTTCTGGCCTTTATTAGCTTGGTACATATCGAAGATGTGGGGCAAAACATGTAACAACATAAAAATACTAACAGCTGAAATCTGCAAGAACCCAGGAGGCTTGAAGCAATAGATTTAAATTGCCATGTTGAACTCATAGAGAAGCTGGCAAACATCAGGGCTTTCAGCTTTAAAGAACTCTAGGCAAAATTGTGAATTAGGCAAAATTTATTTTTGTTGTTCCTCTCCTGTTTCCTTTTCTTTTCTTCTGCCTTCACCTCCTCCCTTTCTCTTCTTTCTCATCTTCCTTTTCTTCCTTCTGTTCCTGTGCCCCTCCTCTTCTATTGTTCTTCTTCCTACTTCTCCTCTTCTATTGTTCTTCTTCCTACTTCTCCTTTTCTTTCTCCTCCTGTTGTTCTTCTTTGTTTATTTCTCACTGCTGATCTCTGTATCTGTTTGCCTAATCTTGTTACATTCTTCCTCAATATCCCACTGCATTAAGGCTGATTCTGTTTTCCCAGGGTCCAGTCCCATAATGAACTCTGCTATGGTATCATGCTCTAGACCAGGAATTCTTCTGAAGCACTACACTCTGAAAAAGCCTGTGGACTTTTTTTCAGAATAATATTTTGAAATACATAAGTTAAAATATATAGGATTACAAAGGAAGCCAGTTATATCAAAATACATTTATAGTTATAATATTTTTTAAAATTAATCCATAGATGTATGTGAATACATGCTTTTCTTAATTAATTGATACTTAGCAGCAACACCTTTTTCAAAGATCTTCCCAGGTTTACCTTTTGTCCATCTATTCTGTGCCAGACATTATGCAAGGCATTAGAGAGACAAATGTAATAAGTGAAACAGCCCTTACCCTCAAGAATTTTGCAAAATTCCCCTCCTTACTAATCCATATCATTTTATGTGGTTCCCCCCAATGTCATGAATGTGTCACAGAATGGAACACATTGAGAAATACCAGTTAAGGAGAACAACTGATACATATAATGCTCAACAACATGCATTTAAAAATAATTTACCTTTGGATTCATCTTGCATGATTAATCTTCATTTGCTTTCACAAAAGCTGATATTTTATAAATAATATTTCACTTGTATTAATATTCATATTTTCATTTTGTTAAGTATATAACAACAAAAGTATTCCTTAAAGTGAGGAAAGTATAAAAACAGAATAGGATAAAAATTGGCTTTAAATTATCCATTAGCTGAAATATTGATAAGTTTTTTAGTAATATGCATATTAACATTTTTATGATTTGGGGTTTTGTTTTCACATCACCTTTATTTCCAATTATGTTCTCTCCTCATGTCCTACTCAAGCACACATTCCTTATAATAAATATTTTTTAAAAGAGAAGGAAAAAGAAACCTTTCCACAAAATTAATCAAAACTGATGTCTGACACCAAATATGATATTCTATACACATAATCTACCACCTCTGCAAGGAAAAGAAGGAAGTGAATTTTTTCATCTGTTTTCCAGGACCAGTTATGCTCATTATAGTAGTTGTTCAGCATAAAATCAGGTTTTAGAAATATATAATCATGAAATGAAAAAGGGGAGGCACATTAACATTTTATGAAGCTAATTAGACATTGTAGTAAGTGAAAATGACTTCAAAATGAATGCTTGTGATATGAGTTAACATTTTTGATCTCAAGGCGATGTAGAGCTAAGATCCTTAGGCTTTTATTATAAGTTTTTCTGTTGGCAGTTATTTTTCTTTTCTTTTTTTCTGTTTTCTTCTAACTTTAATGTATGCTAGAAGGAACAATAGCATCTTTTATGTATCATATTAGCATAGCTTTTAGTGTTACAACAGGTACACCAATAATGACTATGCAATATGAAGATTGAAAAAATTAATTTGCTTCCAGGCACTATGAACAGTTAATTGAATGTGATCACATAGAGAATAGTGATACTTGAGGGAATCACTTTGTTTTTAAATCAGTATAGGAAAGGATTTTTTTTTTGCTTGCCTATATAACTGTTACTTAAATTTTTCAAGACTGGTGATAATAAATCAACCAATTCACAAATATTTATTAAGTGCCAGACATGTATGAGTGACATCATAGTGAAGGGGATAGAATCAGGATTTAAGACCAAGTCAAGAAAACCCAGGTCTATCATATACTGGCTATGTTACCCTTAACAAGTCATTTGACCTCAGTGCTCCATGAAACACTTAAGATGATAAATCACTGAGCAGATATTTTTTCCTGATAAGTCAAGCTCTTATACCCATCCCATATCTCCCCCAATCACCTTCTATGCACTTAGATATGTACATATTTTCTTTCCTCCAACTGAATGTGAGCTCCTTGAGGGCAGGCAATGTTTCACTTTTGTTGTAGTATCCTAAGAACCTAGCACAATTTTTGACACATAATCCAAACTTAAATGTTTTTTCACTAACTATTAGACCTTTAATAGTTGAAAGATTTCCTTCACTAAGAATTCCTTATATCAATAAAATAACAGACCTTATTCCAAAAATAATACTCCAAGAAATACTCTTACAGTGATTTCCATTCTATAAATGATTTGATGCTAATAAAAGCTGTCAAAATTAAAGTAGCTTGACTTAGGATCCACATATAGTAGTGGAAGAAGCAGTAGACTTAGAGTCTAAAGGACAGTGTTCTAGTCCCAACTCTAGCACTAACTAATTGTGTTCCATTAGCATGGCATTTGACTTGACACTTAATATTCTGTCTTGCATTTAAAATAGGAATAATATTTTTGCTACTTGTCTCACAGTGTACTATACATCTATGAGAATAAACAAAATTAACTCATCAATTTGCACAAATTTATAAAGTACATGCCTCACAACTATACTGTGAGATAAGTAGTAAAAATATTAAAGTTGTCTCTCTTAATGGAATATGAGCTCCTGCAGAGCAGGGACTATTTCTTAGTCTTTATATCTCCAGGACTTAACACAAAGCTGAGTGAATAGAAAAAACTTAATAAATCCTTTTGATTGATTGTTATTAAAAGTAAAAAATCTGTCACTGATTTGATATTTTACTCAATGAAAATTTTGAGTCTTACTAAATAGTGCAGCTATTATATTATAATTTATAGGCCTTTTCATGGAAAAGATCATTGTTGCAGTTGAATATTTCATATATGAACCATGTCTTGGAGATAGTCTTTTCTAGAGAATAAAAATCAGCAGACAAAATATTTCCTTTCCTTAGTGATGAGGCAGTGTGACATAGAGGATAGAGTACTGAATTTGGAATCAGAAAGATGAGCTCACTCCTCACGTACTAGCTATATGTGATAATGGAGAAGTCAGTTAACCTTTCCAATGAACCAATTCCAGTTAACCTTTCATCTGTAAATAAGTATAATACCTATAATGTTTACTTTGAGTTATTGTGAGGCTCACCCTAGAAATGTGTGTAATATGTTTACAAACTTTAAAATAACAATAAACACAGATTATTATTGCTAAGATTATTAAATGAATTTAAAGAACACATAATAGTTACAGTTAATTAGTAATCATCCAGGATAAGTGTGAGGCATTTTTTCACTTATGCTTCTATAAGATTTGCATTACTACTCTTAGGTGGCAAGTAATGTTTTGGGGACCTGTTAATTTGGAGTAATGTGGAATTTGATAATAAAGGGTCAGGTCTCTTTCACAATGATATGAATTTCCCTTTCTTTTTTTCCCCCACTTGTCTACATAATGCCTGAAGATCTTCTGTCCTGAGAGTTCTTGTGTAAGTTGCCATCTACATAAACAGCTGATTATTTCTATTTAAGCATTATTTTGATTTAATTTTATAACCATTTATAATAATTGAAAAAAAATAAAACCGAGTAGTAAGGGAAAACTTTTTTTGCCCTCTCTTAGCTTATTTTTTGAGAAACTGAGACATTTTAACTCCTTATTTAACCTAGGAAGTCTGCCAAGAGGTACAAGGTAAACAGTTTTCAATCCTAGTTCTAGAAGCAAATGAGTTTTGTGCTCAAATCATATCTGTGACAATATTTTATGCTGCTACATGTTATGGTGGTGTTTTTAAAAATAACCATAACATTATTTTTTTCTCATTTAAATATTTTTATTCTTTTAAGACTTCATCATTTTAAATTTCATGTTGTGAATGATATTATAATATATCTGTTATGTCAAGAATGCAGGAAACCCATCCATTGGTATACTGGTATACATCAAAACCCATTCCTGTCCTCTCATCTGATGCGATTCTGATGGATGTCCTCCCATAAATATTTCCAAGCATATCTATCCAGTGTGTCAGAAATCTTTCTTTACAAAACAAAAATTTTTTCCATAACTCATGAATAACACTGCAATACTGTCTATCATGCTTCACTTTTCCCAACTCATTTTCTAATCACATGAATTTGATGATATCACTTTTCATTCACTGATATTTTATATAGTAAACCTATGACCTAAGTGTATCTTTCTATTTCTATTGCCCGTTGTGAATGAATGTGTCAAAAAACATTTAAACTAAAGTCACTGTCTTTGAGACAGACTTACTGTTTGTTTGTTCTTAGTCTTCCAATCCATTCTATATCACTCCATCAATGTGATCTGCATAATTATTCATTAATCTTAATAACCTCTCATGGAAGAAGTTTGAATATTTGAATTTGAGCATAGAATTGTAATTGATGTTCTACTTCAGTGGTCTCTTGCCATGACCATTCTAGGAATGCCTCTTCTGTCAGACCAGAACTTACCATGATATGATTTGAAATAATAATTATATTTTTCTTCCATCTGACTTAGTTATTATAATTTTTCTTAATCTATTCATTTCATTTGCTTAGCAATTGTAGTTTGCAATCAAATTACTTAGCAACTAAATTACTTTCTCAGTTCTATAAGACCTGTAATGTTATCTTCTCCCATTTCATAGTTAAAGAGTTCATTGGTTTTTGTAAAAGAATAGTTCATTTTCATGGTTTTAGAACTTGAAGTTTTGAGAGATTGGGTTCTATTGTTGTGGTAATTTTCTAGAAATGTCTCTTTTACACCTTTCTCATTCATTTCTCTAATTTATAGTTATATGGTTCTTTTAAGACCCCTTTTATGATTGGAGCTGGAATTGGGAAGATGATGGTTTAATTGTTATATTCCCCATCTCTTCTAAAAACCTAGAAGACAACAAACATTACTATAAACTTATTGGTATTGGGAATCTCTTATCATATACTTAAAGACGGGACAAGAGTCACTTTGAATCAAGTTCAGATAAGTTTAAACTAAGAAATAATTGATCTGTGAAGTACCATATTATCTTTGGCAAAAATATTTACAAGGCTTTAAACTTTATCAATTTTAGGGCACAATTGGTACCAAAGGAGAATTTGGAGCCCCTGGAATTCCTGGAGAAAAGGTAAGTTATTTTGGTATGTAAATAGAAGCAAAATCATAATGAAGCAGGATACAGTGAGAAAAAAAATAACAATAATCAAGTAGCATTCAGGAGAACTGAGTTCTCAAGTCCTAGTCTTGTTGACTAGGGCAAAATGTTGACATTGGACAAATCACTTAATGTCTCGGATATTGTTTTATCTTCTATAAAATGACAGAGTTGGAATAGATGATCCTTAAGTATTTTAAAAATCCAGAATATGAATTGAAAGTCTTGTGGCAATTTTGTATAGAGTATATAAAATCTATTGAAAGGCTTCAAGCCTTAGCACATAGTTAATGCTGCTTGATAAATGTTCTATCTGTCATTTATCTATCACCAATCTATATGTTGTTATGAAGATTCCTACAAAGTCTTGATTTTCTATATTCTTACGTTTGGGTTAAAAGCAAATTGATCTGTTCAGAATTTAGTCTTATTGTGAATGAAACTAACCTTTAAACTCTAGTGGGATAATGAGGTTTAAAAATTAGAAAATTATTCAACTTTGAGTAGAACAATATAAATTAGATATGATATTATATTGTAAACAAAATTGAATTTCTCTGGCCTTGTATGATGAGTTCAATTTGAAAAGAAATGAAACATTCTAATAACAAAACATGAGAAACAGAAAAAAAATAGTAAAAAATTGTTCTCACTTGAGGACGTTATGGATATTTGGCTGAAACTGAAAGTTAAAATTTCTGAAATGGAGACAATGATTTTGTGCTAAAATGTGGAAAGGAAGGAAATAAGAATTTATTAAATGCCTGCTATTTCCAGGCACTATTCTAAGCATTTTGAAAATACTGATCTTCTCAATAGGTAGGCGTATTGCAATCTCCATTTTTCAGTCCAGAAACCTGAGACAAAGATAAAGTGATTTGTTGAGGATCACATAACTAGCAAGTGTCTGAGACCTCACTGAAAATAGGTTTTCTTGATCATAGGCCTAGTGCTTGATCCAATGAAATTCTAGCTGCCTCTAAATATGGGGATACAATTTTTTTAAAATTAAATAATCCCTGCCTTTCAAGGAGTTAAACATTCAATTGGAGAAGATGTACACATGTACATGGCAGACATATACATATATAAATACCTATAGAGTAAAATATGAGTTTAGTTTAATACAAAATTGTTAGGAAAGAAATCTGCAATTAGAGGTGGGAGAATCAAAAAAAGGCTTCCTGTTAAAGGTTGTTTTAAAGCTATATCTTAAGAGAAGTGAGGGAGGGATTATGTGAAACTCAGTTGAGGAGATAGTGCATCCCAGGCATGTAAAACAGCCACAGGAAAAGCAGAGAACACAGATGGAATGTGTTTTCAAGGAACAGAAAAAAAGAAGTGTGTCTAGACCATAATGTAGAGAAAGAGGAATAATCTTTAATGAGGTTGGAAATATAGGTTGGGGCCAAGTTGTTGAGGACTTTCAGAGATAGAAAAGAGGATTTATAATTGAGCTTGGAGAGAATAAGGACAGAATAAAGTTTATTGGTCAAATCCACACTTAAAAATAAAAAGACAATTGAGGGGAAACTATATTCAAAAGGGGACAATTTTGAGGCAGAGAGACTAATTAGGAGACCATGTAATAGTTCAAGTAAATCTAGACAGAAAATCTAGACAAAAGTAGTGACTAGAAGATCAGAGGAATATCAGATTGAGGAGATTTTGCATTAATAGAACTATAAGATATGGCATCTAATTTGATATATAGTTTATGAAAGAGTGAGGAGTTAAGAATAATAAAAAATTAAGAACTGAGCAGACTAGGCAAATGGGATACCCTCAACAAAAATAAGAAAGTTCTCTAGACCAGAAAGTTTTGGGGAAAATAAAATGACTAATGTTTTGACATGTTCATTTTGAGGTATCTATAAGACATTCATTTTGAAACAGCACATAGGAAAGAAACCTAAATGTGTAAATCTGTGAATCATTTACCTGGAGATGACAATTAAAGCCAAGGTAGCTGATTAGGTTAAGGAGAGTAGAGAGAGAGGATTCAGAACAGAGCTCTGGGGCACACTCACATATAGAAGAAGTGATACATATGAATAGATCAAAAATAAAGGAAAAGAGATCAGAAAGAAGAGTCAGACAGGAAGGAAGAAAACCAGGGAGAATTGGTCATGAAAACTCAGAGAAGGCAGATGCAAGAGAGGAGAGGATACAGAAACAATGTCTAGGAAGTACTCTATAAATGTTTGTGATGATGTGGAAAAAAAATTGCTAATATAATAATATAAATTTGGAAATATAATATTATAGGATCTTAATCTGAATAAAGAAAGTTTCTTTATAGAGGAATTTCTTTTTAATACTGACATGAGTACACAGAATCCCAACTGAAAACTAAAGTGATTTAAGTTAATTAATTCAGGATAAATTACCATATTCTGATAATGCATATATATTTTTGTCCATTCCCATGTTAAAATAGGATTATGGATTCATTTACATATTTTTATTGAGGATTTACCTAAACTTTTCTATACTGATAATTCTCTAGAAATTAATACCTATTAACTTCTCTTTTATTGTTCCTTGAAGCCTACCTAGGATAGAATTCTAGACAGGGCAGGATAGCTCATAACCATGTCAGAGCTTCCTATATGTAACTGTAGTTTCTCAACTAAATGGAAAATTTGTTGAATAACAAGAAGCAACATATAGGTCTTTTAGAGGAAAAGGCTCTAGAATTTGGCTTTCTCTGGGTCAATTCTGTCTGTAGTTTTTTTCTGCATGGGAAACTGCTGTGTCTAATAGTGGTCCACATAGCTTCCCCAGGTGCATTGTTTCTGTATCTTCTCCTCTCATGCATCTGTCTTCACTGAGTTTTCCTTTCTACCCAGGATAGATTTCCCATGCTCTGTATGTAACATAAGAAATGACAAAACTTAATTTCAAAGGAAACTAGGAAGACTTCTACAAAATGATGCATAGTGAAGTAAGCAGAACTAAAAGAGCAATGCATACAATAATAAGAACACTGTAGAGAAAAATAACTTTGAAAGACTTTAGAAATAAGAGCATCTCAGTGCTAAGCCATGACTACCAAAGAATAAAGATGAAACATTCTATCTATGTCCTGGAGGTAATGAATTTAAAATTTAGGAAAACATATACACTCATGCACACATGAAATTTTAGAACAGAGCTAATATAGGAATTTTGTTATTATTGTTGTACTGGAGTATATGTATTAAGGACTTTATGTATTATTATGTATTAAGGGATTTTAAAAATGTTTATTGCTTTATAAAATATTAATTTGTTCAATGGGGAATAGCAGAAAGGACAGATTAATATAAATACTTGTTGCTTGAAAATTATTTTAAAAACAGTAAATATCACATTAAATAGGATAGAATCTGATATAATATGAAATGACCCTTCCCTTATTATTCCTTATCAAATCTCAGTGTTCACTGGTTATGGTGTCTAGGGTCTCAAAGTGGTATTGAAAAGAGGAGTAGAGCAAAAGGGAAAAGGGAAAGAGAATAGATAAGGGAGGAAAGAGCAGTAATACAGTCTATTGCTGCAGTAATATATCAGATAGAATGCAGGTTCCTTGAAGGAAGGGAATAATTCAATTTTGTCATTTATTCCTAGAAGGAGTACAGTATTTTTACTATGGACTTAATAAATGTTTCTTGGTTGATTGTTTAGTTTATTAATTATGATCTCTAGTTCTAACATTCAATGATTTTTCTATGTTCTTCATTAGCTATATTAGAATTAGGTAATTGAAAGGGACCAGTCAGTCAATAAGTATTAATTATATGTCAACTTTGAAAAAAAAAAGATAAAAGGCATACTATGCTCTCAAGGAGCTCACAGTCTAATGGTGAGCTAATATTTGGTTTGTCCTATCTTGTATATTGTAATTGTCTTACTTCAGTAAGTCCATCCTTCAAAATGAGAAACAATAGATAATAGAAAAGAGGGTATTAATGCTAGCATACCTGAACTTAGGGCATAAAAATTAAACCTGTAGGTAAGTGTTTCTCAAAGAGTATGCCAGGACACATAAGTTTGTCCTGAATCTTGGATGCTCTGTAATATATGAAACTTATACTTGTAAACTCATGTGATAGTCTTCTGAGTCTCTCAGACTGCACAGTGAGTGAAAAATTTTGAAAACCACAGTTATATATAAAGCCCCAAGGACTGAAACAACCTTTTTCTGACTCAGAGGCTATCTATAGGCAACAGATTAAATCAGAGAGAAATAAAACTTCTGGATTGGTGATTGTAGGAATGGCCATTATCCTGCTGTTTCAGATTCCCTTGAAAGGAAGGGAATCAAAACTATGTCACACATAAAGATGTTTAGCCTGGAGAAAAACAGAGTAGTGAGAGGGCTGAAGATCAAACCAAATAAGGATCAGTAGAAAAAATGGAAAACATTGAGCCTGTGGAAGAGGTTATTATTAGATATCTTTGCATATTTGACAGCCTGTGAACTAATGCTATTTTCTAGGTTCCTAGGCTTTTTCTTCAAATGAAAGAGAATTGATCAAGTTCTTTTCTCCTTTTCCTTTCTATATTTAGTGATAATACGCCTCTCTAAATGAAAGATTTTGTGGGATATCAGCATCTATGCTAAGAAAGGAAAAAACATGCTGACACATAAGACAGTCACATATTCAAATGATATCGTGAAGGATGTTCTGTGCAACTGACTGAGACCCCAGGAGAATTAGGGATAGGGGATGCTTCATATTTTGGAGTTTGTTTCTGGATATGGGCTTTTACCATCTGTCATCTCAATTGTGACATGTGTATTGGGTGTGTGGTAAGGCTGTTTTTGTGGAGGAGTGCAGCAGCAACAATGTATATCTTCCCAGTTTTCCCTTTTTATCCAGAAAGGACCTATTTTTCATTCATATATATAGATGTATATATGATGTTTCATCTGTTTTCTTGTTTTTGAGGGTTCCTGAAGGAAGAAATTTAAGGGAAAATCAGAGCATTATCTGCTACCTCCTGTCTTATAACTAGCGGATGCTTTGGGAACATTGAACACTGTAACTTGTTTAAAAGGCAAACGTCGGAGAAAAAGAAAAGAGTAGAAAATAGTATTATCCTATGGCTGATTTTGTATATCTCTTACCATAGAAATAGAGACCTTCTGTTACAACATCTTTGGCTTGACTCTGAATTATTAACCTAGAAATCTTCAGTGCCCTAGCACTTACACTTTCACTTTTGCAGTCATCAGCTCAGAAGAATATTTTTTGGCAAAGTAAAGAATAAAATTGCCATTAAATTTGTACCTGGACTGAATTTCTAACAACTCTTGAACTAATTTCCAAACTCTAAAGCATGCTTGTTATTGGTGCAATAATTAGGTTAATATTCGCCAAGTCCTTTTGTTTAATAATTCATATATTTAGATATCTTACATTTATGAAATGAGTCATTAGGCAATAATGGAGGAGGTGAAAAGAGCTGTTAAGGTTCTGCAGCTAGAAATTGCAAGAATATTTAGATCTTGATATAACAAAAACTCTTCCTCATCCCTCCAAAAACATTTCAGTTGTCCAAAATTGAAACTGACTACTTTGGCTGACAATGAATTCTCTATTACTGTGGTTCTTCATGTAAAGACCATTTGTCAGAAATGGTGTAGAGGAGATTTATATTCACATACAGTCACTACTGTTTCTCTTCCTCCTACTCCTACTACATAATTTTTACATAGTGCTTGAAGGTTGGGAAAGTACTTTGCAAATATTATCTCCTTTGGTCCTTACAACAATTCTACTATGTAGGTACTATCATCCCCAATTTATAGATGAGGAACCTGAGGTTGAAAAAAGGTTAAAAAATTTGTTCAAGAGCTCATAACTAGTATGGTTTTGATGAAATATTCAAACTCAGATCTATTTCACTCTTTCTAGTGCTCGTCCACTACACCACCCTGACTACATACACTCTAAACTCTTTTCCTATTCTTAGATCGGGGAAGCATAAGGAAGACATGGATAAACTGGAGGGAATCCAAAGAAGGATAGTCAGGATGAGGAAATACCTCAAATTATACTGTCATATGAATGTTAGTCAAGTCAAGACAACAAGCATGTATTAAGTATTTACTATGTGTCAGGCTCTGTGGCTGTGAATACAAATAGAACTAAAAAGAAAGACAGTCCCTCTCTGCAAGGAGCTTATATTCTAGTGGGAAAAGACAATACATAAAAAAGAAGCTGAAAAATAAGGGGAGGGAGGAGTCTAAAGAGGAATGAAGAAGCAGTTGGATTAGGGTTTTCCTTAAAATGGAAGTTATGGGGGTAATTGGCCAATCAGAAGGGAATGCAAGGATGCACCTCAAGGGTGGAAGACTTCTGGACCATAGTGGTGAAAACATTTGTTAGGGTGAGGTGCTTATTTGCTGAGAGTTTCAGTTTGTAGACCCTTCAATCCTATATGTCTTGAAGAGGCTTAAACCTTTTTGAGAAGGAACTGGGGGTGCTTATCCTGAAGAAGAGAAAACTTAATGGGGATATGAAGGCTGAATTAAGTTCTTTGAAGGAATTTTTTGTGGAGATGTCATTAGGTTTCTTCTTAGTCCCAGAGAGCAGAAATAGGAATAGGAAGTGACAAGAAAAGCAGATTTGGACTGATTGAAAGGAAAAACTTGCTAACTTTTAGAGACATCCACGATTGTCAGGTATTGGATTCTTTTTCACTAGAGGTCTTCATAGTAAGATTACATGATTATTAAATGCTAAGAGTGGGAAGCCTCCCAGTTCCAAATTACTACACAATGGTTTGTGTGATACTGAGCAGGGACTGAACAAAGGGAGGGTTGAGAGTTATAGAGTGTCATGGGATAAAGATTTGGGCATAAACTCTGAGATGAGTAGGATCTGAGGAGGTTACATAAGAGATAGAGAAATGAGATAAAGGGAAAAATTTTGAAGCAAAGTAGTAATTGTATATGGGACACGTAGCAATCATTCTCCTTTCTTTTCCTATTTCTTCTTTATTTTCACAGGATCATAGATATAGAGCTGAAAGGAAATTTAGAGGGCATCTAAAGCAATCTTCTCATTTTACAAATAAAGACAAAGGCAAAACAGATTAAATGGTTTACCCAAATCACCTCATATCTTCCTGCTGAGCAAGAGGGGATTTTTCTGTAAGTGCCAGCCCTTTAGCATATTTCTGGATCCTATATCAGTTACCTAGATATCCCCTTTATTTCTTTTCAAGGAACCCTGAGGTTTGTCTGGTTGACTCCTTTTTTCATAGCCACTAAGCCACTACTACCAAACAAAATTCCTTTCTTGCCCTGACTTGCAAAAAGAGACCCCTATTCTGTTGCCGCTTTCAAGATTTTTCAGGTTGTTTGTTGTTGATGTTGCTGTTGGCTTTGGTTTTGTTTGGTTTTATTTGTACCATTAGCAACAAAGAGGAAGCAGCCAGGGAAATGAAAATGAAAGCAAGAGGAAAATTAAGAGTTCTAAAAAGTATCACAATAAACATTTTTTCAAGTATTCAAGTATTACAAGAGAATGTAAATACAATTAAGTTCTGATTTTTTTTATTCTAGTCTTCAATCTTTTTCTTTTCCTGCAAATTCTCTTAATTTTCTAGGATTTATTCTTGTTCTACAGCAGGAATTCCGGAACCCAAAGCCTTGTATTTGTAAGTTTTTATAAAACCCTGTTAAAAAATCTCATGATATGTTAGAAATATGAGTGAAGGACTCAGAAGGAATTATCAGATATTTGATAGTGACCGTGTAATAGATTTATCATTATTGAGAACATAGTATGCATTGGTCAACATCTATTGGTTCAAATATCATCCCAAAGTAGGATTCCCAGGTCTATAAATTCAGCCCCAATTTCTCTCCTCAGTTCCAGTCTCGTAGAACCCTATATGCAACACAACATACTTCATTACAAAGCCATTATCTTGAAGGATTTTAATAAATTAGTAGGAAAAAAGAAGAGTAAGTTGTTTTGTAGCTTTTGGAGACACTAGAAAAGCTAGTTCAGAAAATACTGCCCTGGAGTGGATCAAACTTCCAGATTTAAATTTTCAAAAATCTATATGGGTCAAATGAGGCATCCCTAATAGTGCATTTTCTTGTTCCATACAGAAATGTTACTTGTCTCTTTACCACTTCTTTCTAATTGTTGTATGAAAATAGAGGTAACTCACTTTTTTTTGGTAACTCACTTTTGAAAGATGTCTAACATTACTAGAATATAAGTGACATATATGTGCATGCAAAATGCAATTATAATGTTAACAAACAAGAGTACTCTCACCTGTTATGGCCAATGCAGATCAGAAGTATCTCTGACTTAATAATTCTTATGGACTTTCTTGAGACATATAGGGGTGAAGATGACTTGTCCTGGGTCCTATGGTATTAGAGAGGGAGGTTTTGAATCCAGACTCTTCAAACTTAGGGCCAGCACTCAATCTACTACTCAAAGCTTTGTATGAGTAACTTAGATCTTGGATCATCATTTTACTATAATACTTCCTTGAAATAAAATGAAATTATTACAATATTATTGTTATAAATTGAGGCACAGAACATGTACCATGCCTTTGATCACAAATAGTAGTGTAACTTAAATTAAAATTCGATTGCCTAGTGTTCCCTCTTTACTAGATTTAACATAGTGAAACACTCAGGAATAATAGAAATGTCATCTATTTATTCATCCCTATTTAGCTCTGGAGCCTAAACTAGAAATAACAATTAGAATAAAGACATTCAGAATGAAAATAAAAGTATAATTAACATTAATAATGTTTTATCTTACATTAAATCAATGATCTGAGTTAGTTGTAAAATATTTTAATCAAATGAAGACTTATCTAGTTCTTGTTGTTTTAAAGGTATTGATACATTTGGGAAATGTCTCTGACTGAACTGTGATATTTCTGCAACATAGAGAAGCAATGTGGTATAGGATTAGAATATTAGACTTGGTGCCTGGAACACGTGTTTAAATCTGCCTCTAACACGAGGCATTTGGTTATGGGTAAATCAGAGGCTATTTCCTCATCTGTAATTGAAGGTGATGATAATATTTCTTTACAAAGTTGTTGTAAGGTTATATAATAAAAGAACATTTGTTAAGTGCCACATAAATGTCACTTGTCATTTTTATTACACTCAAATTATTGCACATTTATTTTTCCTAAGAAATGTTCTCTGGTTAGGAAAATCATGGATGACTTAAAATGCAGTTCTATCAATGCTTTAATAGAATATAGCACTGACAAGTCTTTTTGGATTAATGCTACTTGTGTAAGCCTTTAAGATTATGTATTCTTCATCTTCTTAAATCCCAAGCCTGGTATCAAGTTATATAGAAAGTAACCGTCAGAGATTAACTTTAATTCTAATCCTAAATACTATAATCCTTTTCTTCTCCTCAGAGAATTAGATGACTCTAATGGTTATATTAGAAGAGAAAAAATGGTAAATTGTCCAAAAGTACATGTATAATACTTATAAAACAAAAATCCTGTGTTTTCAAAAATAGAATTATTTGAAGATTTATAAATTATGAAATAATAATATTGTCCTAGATCAGTGGAATTTAATGTAAGACCAGTACAAAAGTATGAAAGAGCAATTAGAAATTGTATAGTAGCTATAGCCTGTATTTCTAATTAGTGTGATACTGTGATAATTTAAGGAATTAGCAAGTAAATCCTATTGTACTTAAAACATACTTGTATTCTGAATTTCTGCCAGGCAGTAGTTACTTAGTACATTATCTAATGTTATTGTGCCAAGGAAAATACTAGTTTAGAAATAGAATTTTTTTTCCTGAGCCTCAGAGGAAAAAATGGTAGAATAATGAAATGTACTATTTTAATGAAATGAATTTACAAAAAGTGTGTCATAGACTTTGAGGAGGAAATAAGATTTCCAACTAGAAAATAAGTCTATTTTGTAATTATTTTAACCTAATACAAATTAAGACAATTAAAATATCTATAATTTCAGATTTGTAGATTAAAAATATCTTCTTTAAAGAGAGTTCAACAAGGAGAATGTGTGCTAGGTCTATGATAATTTTTGCCATGGTTTCATACAATAAAAACTATTCAAACTAGCAGCTTCTGTTAGTTAATTTGTAACTTCTGAATAAGCTAAGCTGAATAGAGGCTGATGTCAGTCAAATAAGAAAATTGTATGGCTCAATTTCCAGGAGAAAAATGACAAAATGGCCAAGTTACACAAACGTGTACATACATAAACACACACACACACACCCACACACACACACACATACACACACACAAACACAAACTATATATAAGGAAAGTGAGACAAGTATCAGGATACTTTAAATATTCTCTGGATTTTTCAAGTTACAATATTCATACAAACTATTCAGAGATACTTGCTTCAATTTTCTACATCAGCCTGAGTTCATGGACAAAGTCAATGTTATTTTAAGTTTTAAACTTTTTTCCCCTAAGAAATAATTGTCTGGTGTAGCAGCCAATAACTTAGTAATGAATACAAAGAATAAATATGAAAAAATGTTTAATGAATACTTGATAAATTTGTGCTAAAACAAATGTCCTATATACTATTCCAATCAGAATCTGTTTTGTTAGTCTTGCAAAATAGACTAGGCTTAGTCTACAATATAATTTTTCTTGATATTAATAATAGCTAAAAAGAATACTTAATATGTTCCAGGTACTGTGCTAAATAATTTATAATTATTATCTCATTTGATCCTCATAACAACCTGAGATGGAGGTACTATTATCTCCACTTCACATATAAGGAAACTGAGGCAGAAAGAGATTAAATGACTTCTTGCAGGTCACACAGGTTATTCACAAGTAAGCAACTGAGATCAAATGTGAATTTAGTTCTTCCTGACTCTAGACTTGGTACTTACTATACACATAGCCACTGATCTCATTCTCAAAATTGTTATATGTTCCTATTTCAATTTATATAATGTTTTATATTTATTGAGCTATTAAATTATAAATCGTGATTACTATCAATCAGATATAAAATGTGCCCCCATGTCAACATTTTAAATATAAAATGAAAAATTCCTTTAAAAATGTAACATTTGTTGCATTATGATAATGGCTGGTTTTAAAGCAAAATGGACTTGATGTCTCATAATTCTGAATTAAAAAATAAAAACTCTATCTGTGATTTCATTGGTAGAGGGAACACCTAATGAGGAATCTTCTTTTACTACTGAAAATGACTCCTAGTCTATAATTTATAATCTTAGAGAATAACCCAGGGAAATTAAATTTTTATAGTCAATATGTTACTTGGACCTAGAAATAGGATTTGAACCCAGATTTTCTTTATTCTGAGGTCAATTCTCTAACCCTTACACAACACTGCCTTTCTTATTTGTTAGGGGAATATATTTGAAAACTTACCATCATTCTAAAGCATCAAATATGAAAGCTTGTAAACTAGGCTTAATATTCTGTTAAAATTGATACTTTCAGTGTTTTCAAATTTTGTCAGAAGGGTGCTAATCACTCAAGAACATGACTTGATACAAAGCAAAGAACAGGAAGAATATTATACTTTATTCAAAATTCTGAATTATTGAGAAATTATTGCTTTGAAAGTTTACTTTGGAAAACTGATATGATTTGCTTCAGACTATTAAAATAGGCATTAAAATACCCATTGGATAATTTTTCTCAGTATAATTGAAAGTTAATAAACTGATAAATGCAAGACTAGGAGATTGGACATAAATTAGCATGAGGTATGTCAATTCATTTACTGTAATTGAAAGTTCAATATTTCTGAGACATAAAGCTTGGGTTCAAATCCTTCCTTTAACCTTATTATCTGTATGATCTTGGACAACTTCCCTGGGTCTCAGTTTCCTCATCTGTAAAAGGAGAGTTTTGGACAAAATAGCCTCTCCACATTTACTTCAATGATCAGGCATTCACGTTCCCATTTAAAATGTAATTTAAATGAGATTTAATTGTATTTCTTTTGTATATGTTTGTAATTACTCATGTGTGCATGTTTTGTTTAAAAGATAATCAAATAATAAAAGATAAGCAGTGAGGACAGGTATTTTATTGTTTTTTTTTTTTTATTTCTGTATCACCAGCCCTCAGCATAATGGCTCACTTATAGGAGATAGTTAACAAATGCTTATTGAATCAATGGCATTGATATATTTCATATCAGCTAAAAGCCTATGGGATCATTCTAAGTTTGAGCATTCAGTAATCCAAAGTGCAAATTAGCATGGCCCAGGTCAAAATAACTGGGTCTTTGGGAAAGTTAATTCCATCCTTTAAAGACAATTCATTATTAAATATACTTTGTTAAGATTCATAAAATACCTACACAGTATTATCTAGAAAATAAAGCCAGAAATTAACTTGTTTATCCCTTTGTCTCAAGACGGAATTGAGCCTAAACCTAAAAAACTAAGCTTCAAAGCTCTCCATCAGAAACTCATCTATCATTTATATTTTAGGAATGTTTTCCCTGTATATGAGTCATTTAGTATAGCAGTCTAGAGTCAAATTGGCATCACCACTTTACAAATAAAGACACTGAGCTTCTACAGGGCAAGGACCAGGTGCAGGAGGGCACTTAAGGAATAACATTTGGTGAGAGGTGCCAAATTACAAGTCTTAAAATAAAGAGACTAACTGCCTTCAATATCTAGGTGCATTATACAATGGACCTTGTCTTTCATATGGTCAAAACTAGTAAACTTTTAGTCATTCATAAAGTCTGGTGACCAAATCCAGAAAACCTATTAGTTTTCTAAAATAGTTTTTATATTTCTTTGAGAAGTGCTCAAGCAGTGACCTTAGAGTTTCTGTTTTTCCAAAGAAGAAATTTTATGAGGACTCCAAGCTTTAGGAAATAAAGGCAGATGCTATTAAACTTTATGTAGGCAGCATGATGGACTGGTAGCTGCAGTAAATTATAATACACCACTGGATAGCTTTGGTTCAGGTGTAACATAATGCCCTAGAACTCAGAAGCTTATGAGTAGCCAACGAAGGATCTGGGGAATTATTTTAAAATTCATTTGCCTTCCAGCTATATTATCAATAAGAACTGTCCCACTGAATTTTTTCATTGAAATAAAGAATATACCATTTTTGGGAAATGGATGAGATACAGAAGTGAGCAAAAATAACTAGTTTAATGTTTTATTACTTTTGCATTCCATATTTCCAACTCTAGCAGTCATCTTTGAATACTGCTCCAATCATAGGCTATTATCTTTCCAAGAATCTATTCAGCTTTTAAAATCAAGATTGAGCTTCAACTTTTCAGAAATTTTCTCTCAGATAGAGTGCACATTTTGTCTCTGCCTCTGTTCTTCATAAAGTCAGCAATGGAAAATAAATGTAATATCTCCCTGAAAGAGACTTGAAATGTCCAGCACCCAAAGCCATAAAAGGGGGGAAAATGACCAGGTAGAAAACTATTTTATCTGCCTTGTGTTTGTCACATGTCTGCATGTTTGCCCCATGAATTATCAACTAATAATGTCCGGTTTAATATGGACCTTGCCTTATCTAATTGTCTCATACGTATTTTTGTACTGAGGCTTCATAAAGCTGAAATAAACAGAAACTTGATAAGGGCAGAAGGTAATAAGAGGACCGGAAAAAGGAAAATTCCTGCTAACTCTGCAACTTATTCGATTTCTCTAATGACTTCTTATTTCCTTCTAATTCCTCTCACTTGCACCCAAGGAGAGCTGTTGGCAGGCCATACAACAGATGGATAAGAAATGACCCACATGTGTTGGGTCTAACACATAGATACTGAATTTTTGCTAGTCACATTTTGAGAATTTGAGAGCTTGTGCTCCTGGTTTGAGTTCTTTTCTCACTTCATTAGCATCTAGTCTATAAATATTAGAAATTATTATAAAAGAAAAAATTACATCTTCTTTGCTTCTCCATTGAATTAATGGATAATTATTTGATTAAGGGTGGAAATCAAAAGATACTTTAAACTCAATTCAAGTAAATGACTGTTATGTTTAAGACGGACTATTTCTACAATGCTTTGTTAAACTAGCCTTAGCAATTAAAGAATAGGGAGTAAACTTGTGAAACCGGAGCTTTCAATCAGGTAAGAATAATTCACCCTAGTGATGCCTGATGAAGAGGATTCATTTTTATATTAGTAAAAGAAAAAGTATGTTCTGTTACCCTACTGAAAATAAGCTCACTTTTGTTGTAGAATTATATGTTTCTATGATACCCTGATGAGTGTCTATGCTTAATTAAGAAATGTGCTTTTAAGGAAGTGGGAGCTGAATTAGGTTAGTCAAGTCAACAAGCATTTTTTTTAAGCACTTCTGCCAAACAAACATTCAGCCAAATGCAGGAGAATATAAAGAAACTTTGCTTT
Organism: Sminthopsis crassicaudata; assembly: GCF_048593235.1. Classification (NCBI taxonomy): domain Eukaryota; kingdom Metazoa; phylum Chordata; class Mammalia; order Dasyuromorphia; family Dasyuridae; genus Sminthopsis; species Sminthopsis crassicaudata. Next base: position 245,110,858 of record NC_133620.1, on the reverse strand, counting down.
TTAGGGACTTATATTAAGTGGTTTGCCCAGGGTCACACAGCTAGTAAGTGTTGCATGTCTAAGGTTGGATTTGAACTCAGGTCCTCTGTCTGGTGCTCTATCCACTGCACCATTTAGTTGCCCCAAGGAACTTACATTCTAATGAGGGAGACTACATGCAAGCAATTGTGTAGTTGCAAAATATAAACACAATAAATTGACATATTTTAGAGGGACTGAACCGATAGTTACTTGTTGGGTTAGTGAGGTGTGCTGGAGCCTCAGCAGGAACTATAGAGACTTTGTGGAGTCGGGATTCCAGTCTTGGAAAAATGAGTGAACCTCGGCCAATTAGGAATGACATGCCTAACTGTGCTCCTGAAATGGGGTCCTGGGGGAGAAAAAGTCCAGCAGTCAGTGAGTACAAAAGCAACGGGGCAGGGACACTTCTGATGGCTCTGGGCACTTGCAGGAAGATGGAGTTCTTGGTTTGGGGTTCCTGGTCAGAGTGGAGAGCTGAAGGAAAATTTGATCCACCATCCCTCCATCCCAAAATTAGATTGCTTACAGTAATACCTCTTATTAAAGTAAAAATAGCTTCTGCCCCAAAGAGTAAAGTGAAATTGTTCCCTGCCCAGAAAGAATTTATAGAAGAACTCAAAAAGAATATGAAAACCAAATGAGATACTCAGGAAAAATTTAAAAAATAAAATAAAACCACCCCAAAACCACAAAAAGATTATGGGGGAAAAGTTAACCAACAGAAAAAGAGGTACAGAGTCTCAAAGATGAAAATAATTCTTTGAAAATTAGAATTGAGCAAGGGGAAGCTTGGTGAGAGAATAACAAAACAGATTATAAAGACTAAGAGAATATAATGTGAAACATCCTATTATGATACTAGAGAAACTGAGGCAAGTTGAGATTGGTTTTTAATCTTTAATGTGTGGAGTTTAAACCAGCTGACCAAATGGAACTCTTGTCCAAAGCATTTGCTACAGATGAACAGAGACAGAGAGATTATATAGGGTTTTAGTTAACTGAGGTTTGCAAACAGAATACATAACCTGAGTATACAATCTTATAGGGGAAACAAAGACAAATAAGAGAGGGAAGGATACTGGGAGAACTGACAAGTCATAATTCCAGGAAAGGATCATAACAGTTCTGACAGGATAGGGGTCAATATAAGAAAGTTGATGACAGGAAACAGCGAGGTATGGGGCAATACTCAAAAGGAGGGGCAATTATCTTAGCAAGGATCCAGATAATGTACCTGAAGCTTATGAGCAATGGTATGTAAAGAGTGTTAGAGCTTCAGGGCTTTAACCTGGGGTCTTTTTTTAAACTCAGTTTTCCAGTCCTAATGGCAAGGAAATGGTGGGGAGGCGGGGGAGAGGGTATAGCTTATTATCCAGAATTCAACATTATAAGAAAAATAACAATTTGGAGAACAATTCAAAAAGAGAAAATATAAGAATAATTGGATTGCCAGAAAGTTGTAGCCAAAAAGAGAACCTTGACACAATAATGCAAGAAACAATCCAAGAAAATTATCTTGGAGTGATAGAACATGAGGAGAAAGTAGAAATAGAAAAAATCCACCACCTCAAAGAAATCCTTTGTGTAAAACATATAGAAATATTATTGCCAAATTTTGAAACCCCCAAATAAAAAAGAAAATTTTGCAAGAAAGAAGAAAAAAACACTTCAAATATGCCAGAGCTGTAATTAGAATTGTACAAGATTTATCAGCTGACATCATAAAAGATAGCAGGTCCTGGAATCATATCTACCAACAATCCAAAGAACTAAACCTGTAACCAAAAATATCATATCTATCAAAATTATTTATAATTTTGAATAAGAAAAAAATGAACAGTCAATGAACTTGCAGCTTTTCAGGGCTTTTTATCAACTAAACCTGAACTTAAGAGAAAATTTAACATATAAAAGCCAATATCAAAGATCAGTTTTAAGGAATTCAACAAGGGCAAACTGTTTAAACATGGATAAATTGTTTATTTTTTTACATGGAAACTGTATACCACATGTTTAAGATTTAATCAACAATAGGGTAGCTTAAAATATTGGCAGAGTTAAGGTAAAAGTAACAATCGTGTTAAACAAATGAGGTACAGAGGAAGAATAGACACAGACATTAGAGCAGGGAGGAGGGCTCATAGTTCAGAAAATCTGTTTACATTGGCAATGGAATAAATAGGCAACACTACATATATATATATATATATATATATATATATATATATATATATATATATATATATATATATATGTATACATATATACATATATGTATATATATATATGTATTTAACAGATTTTGGAGGTTGCTATACCCTTCATAATATACATATGTATATGTATATTATGAAGGGTATAGCAACCTCCAAAATCTGTTTAAAAAATAAGGGGGATGGGAAGGGTGGGTAGAGAAGCAAAGGGTGAGATAAGAAGACAAGGGAAGGAGCCATAGGTGGGGGAGGTCAAGTAATAGCAAGGCAAGTTATGGAGCAGAATTTAAGCAAATAATCAGTAAAAATAGGAAAGACACGTGTATGTATGTGGTGTGTGTGTGTGGTGTGTGTGTATTTATATGTGTGTGCATACATGCATGTAATCTACACACACACACACACACACACATATATATATATATACATATATATATATATATATATATATATATATATATATATATATCTTTTCTTAACTGTAGCTTGCTTACAGTGGTAGTAGGGGGCACAAAAGGGAGGAAAATAATAAAGTGAATAAACTGTGCAGTAGAGAACTAAAGAACAATTTACATGGAAGTAAAGAAAAAAGGGACATTCATGAATATAATTTCTACTATTAATATATACTTTCTTGATCTGATAATGTGTTGTTATATATTTTGAATCCTCCCTGTTGTTCTGCTGGGCACATGGCAATGTTCTTTGTTGTTTTGCTTTATTTTGTTTTGTATTTCTTTTCTTTTTTTCAAATAAAATAAATTAAAAGGAAAAGAAAAAAGGAATAGTTGTTAAATCTTAAATTTAGTCTTAGAAAACATACTTCACAGTACAAGATAGGGATCCAAGGTTAGATAACAATTCGTCTGAAAAAGTTCTGGAGGTTTGTTTGTATATCATGCATTAATCATTCAGAAAATATTGGCTCGGCAAGTTATACATCATCTCCAAATATTGATAAATTTCATTATACAATATAAAGCGTTACCTTTACTAATATCCCCTCTAACTTCATCAGAGAAGTCTTTAAATATTGAAACATTATTGAGGAAGCACTCAGACCACACCATATGAAGAAATTGGGAATGGTAACTATCTTCTGGTATTTTAAAGTTTATCTTGAGAAGGAGGAACTAGTTTTATATATATATATATATATATATATATATATATATATTACCAGAAGATAGAAAAAGGAGGAATAAAAGAAGCTGCAAAGAGAAAAAACGGGCTTGATATCAGGAAAAATTTACTGTCAATAAGAACTGTCCTGAAGTGCTTTGGGTTGTTTCAGGAGGCAGTAGATTTTCTCATGGAGGTTTTCAATCTCAAGATGAATGATTACTTGTTGATAATATTGTAGGAGTGATTTTTTTTTAGGTATGGATTGAATTAGACAGCTGTTGGAGATGCCTTACAAATTTAAATTTCTGTGATTCTGTAAATGGTTTTCATTTTAGTACTTACCATTGAAAACTTTGTCTTTTGAATGAAGCATATAATAGAAAGAAATGTGCATATTATTTGAAATTACTTCTTGGTTTTTTTTTATTAGGAGGTTATACTATTCCTTATTTTCAAGCGAGCATGTATTTTCATGTCTCTCAAGTATTATTGAAATCCCAGTAGCTTTTGTTTATATAAATTATATCTATCGGTTTATCACATCATAAATAAAAATGAATAGTTTTTAAAATTTTTAATTCATTAAATTAACATTTAAAACAGTGTATGTTAACATAGATACATAATCTATGAAAAGCAACTATATTTTTTAATAAAAAATAGTGAGAATAGTGACATTGTTTTACACATAGTTTTTGCAAATCTCCTTAAAGTCTGACCTAATAGAAGACACATGGATCTCACATCTGGTTTTACTTTCAATCTGTTGAGATATGTTCTTTCCCTCAATAGTATTATATTTTCCCCAAATACATGTAAAGGTTTCAGCATTCATTTTTGTAAGATTTTGTGTTCCAATTTTTTCTCTCTCCTCTCCTCAGCTCCTCCCTCCCCAAGACAGCAAGCAGATATAGTTGGGTTTGTGTGTGTGTGTGTGTGTGTGTGTGTGTGTGTGTGTGTGTGTGTGTTGTTGTTGTTGTTGTTGTTGCTATTGAAATATATGAAGAAAATCTGACTTCATGAAGACATTCAGTAGGAAAAGGGAAGAGTATTTTAGTAGTCTTTCATAATTGTGAATATTCTTCTTTGTTACTACACTACACTACAACTCAACAAGTGGTTAAAGGTTAGATGCAATGTAGAATTTGAAATCATATCAATGAACTTTTTGCATTCTTGTTACATTAAAATATATTGTTCCTGGAATGAATCTAGCCTATGGATTATTTTGTATATCATGCATTAATCATTCAGAAAATATTGGCTCGGCAAGTTATACATCATCTCCAAATATTGATAAATTTCATTATACAATATAAAACATTACATTTACTAATATCCCCTCTAACTTCATCAGAGAAGTCTTTAAATATTGAAACATTATTAAGCTTCCATATAAAAAAGTTTTAAAATTTTCCAAAACTCTATTTGCAAATATTGTCAACTGATTTCTTTTATCTGACAGGCTCACTTTGTTTTTGTGAGAAAATGTCTACCAAATATCAAAGTCCAGATAACTATAGTTTGTCTGTCACATTTGGCTATTTCAAGTGAAAATGGTACTTTATGGGGGGAAGAGGGGACTCCGATCACACTAGTGCTTCTTCTCAAGACAAACATCATCACTTTGGCATGCAATAAAAGGGCTTTATGCATACTTTCCATTTCTTCACACAGAACACTGACAAGATGCATACTCAAAGGTCAAAATTTATTAAGTTAATAATTATGTTGCTTCATCAAAGACATTCTTAAGCAAAATACTGTGTGGCAATGAAGAAAATAATAATTATCAGTTCATTTTGATTCCTCTGCTTTAATTTTCACTAAGGTGCCAATAGTTTTACTTGCCATTGTTTTTATATCATCTTGCAAGATAAACCAGTAGTTTCACAGAATTTATTCAATACATGAACAAAGGCCAAGCAATAGGATATTAAACTTAAAGAATCGAAATGGAGTAGTGGATATGCCTGAGAATGAACAACTAAAAACTTGATATATTGTATAAGGGATCTGTGATGTGGACCCTTTGAGGGTGGGAATAGAGGTAAGACTGAGTACTGGAAAGGTTAAACAACAAAATATAGACAATAAAAGAATAAAAACTAGGTATCCTAAGGTGACTCAGGCCACTGAGAATGAGGTCGAAAAGAGAGTGAGAATGATCTATCAAAGGAGATCCTGAAAGAATGCCAAAAAGGAATTGAGCATAAAGTGGGTTGGATGGATAAGTAAGAGAGAGAAATGAATGATAGCTAGACCACAATGGGAGGTTAGAATTGAACATGGTGTGACAGTGATCTGGGTGGGCATGGGGGTGGTGAAGAGACACCCATGGTGCATGTGAGAATGTACACAATGCATGTTTTGATTCTAAATAACCCCTGTTACCTTGCATTTAATCTGTATATATTTTACTTTAAAATGTAAGCTCCCTGAGAGCAGAGACATTTCATTTTTTGACACTGTATCCTGAGCACCTAGCGCAACAACTCTTGTATAGGACAAAAATTCTTTTTGATGACTCCCAATTCATTTTACAAGTGAAGAAACTGAGGCAAACAAATTTTATTTATTTAGTTGTTTGTTTGTTTATTTATTTTTGCTGAGGCAATTGGGTTTAAGTGACTTGCCCAGAGTCACACAGCTAGGAAGTGTTAAGTGTCTGAGACCAGAATTGAACTCAGGTCCTCCTGACTTCAGGGCTGGTGCCCTATCCACTATACCACCAAATGCCCTTTAAGGCAAACAAATTTAAGTGATTTATTCAAAGTAGTAAGTATCTGAAGCCAGGTTTTAACTCTTGTCTTATGATTTTAGGTCAAGTACTCATCCACTGTGTCACTTAGTTGCTCCCAACTTTGACTAGCCTCAGGGTTCATTTTTAAATGATCAATATTTTTCCCCCATAATCTTTGTTTCCAAATATATCACTTTCCTTTCCCAACTCAGAGAGCCATTACTTCCGAGGAAGACAGAAAGGAAAAGGAGAAAATACAGTTTGGCAAAACTAACTCACATGTCAACTAAGTGTATCAGTAAAATTTGTTCCATAGCTATAGTTCCTTCCCTTTGCAAGAAAGGGAAGGAAGTGCATTTTCTCATCTTTTTCTTCTAGGTTAATCTTGGTGGTTGTATTGATATACCATCACAGCACTCAGTCTTTATTATTGATCTTTCCATTTTCCTTGTTGTTGTATATATTGTTTTCCTAATACTGCAGCTTGCATTAATTTACATGTCTTTTCAGAGTACAATACAGTAGTATTTCAGGGTTCATTCTTCTAATTGGAAGGTAAGTTAGTAAGGGACAATAAATGTGTCATTAAAATCTGACCTCAGGCATTTAGTAGTTATGTGATCAAGGGCAAGTAACCATCTACTTGCCTCAGTTTCCTCAATATTTTTATCATAATACTATCTAAGTTTCAGGATTGTTTTGAGGATCAGATGAAATAATGATTATAAAAGTTTAGCATAGTACCTGGCACAGTATATGCTATATAAATGTTACTACTACTATTACTACTACTACTACTACTACTACTACTACTACCACCACCACTACTATCTACTATTACTGCTGCTGTTGCTACTACTACTACTACTACCACCACCACCACTATCTACTATTACTGCTGCTGTTGCTGCTGCTACTACTACTACTAGGGAATTTTTTTTGTGGCACTATTTCTATCAAAATAATGGGAGCAGAACTTTCAATTATGTCTTTATGTCAGTGACAGGAGCACGGTAGATGCTTAATAAATGCTTCATGATTGCCTAATTGATGGAAGTGAGTATGAATATTATCCATATTTGGGCTATGACTATTATCTAAGAATCAAGAACTGACTGGTCTGGACTAACCCATAGTAAATAAGCTCTCATGGGGAATTTTTAATGTATTTTGGTGGGATTAGAGAGTGAAGACTCCTCACACTCAGTTTTTTACTCTTTGAACTGTTACTTTCTTTTTGAGGGAATTAGGTGACTGTTGGTAGATCAGAACACCCTTGGAAAAGAATAGAGAATCACTTGTTCCATCCAGATTATGACTAATTAAAGAAATTTGCCTTGAGGGAACCCCATGTTTGGCAGAAGATAGATTAATGGGAGTAGGGGAAAAGCCTGACATTTTTAGTCAATAATAAGAGTTTGGACTATGTATCCTAGTCCCTCACCCTTATCAATCTCACTTACCAAACAATAATAACATAGGATACATTTTGATATTGTTTTGTATGAAAGATTTATTGTTTTCTTTTGAAATGTTTTTGTGTGTATATATATATATATATATATATATATTGTTATATTTATGTCTACTTTGTATTTTAAACAGTGGTAATACCCATCTGTGGGGAAAAAAAAAACAACAAAAATACCACACTTTAACAATGTCCTTAAAATTCTTATTAAATTCTATTTATATTCTGGTGAAAAATTGAGCTTGTACCTAAAAAGGAGTATAAATCCCTTAGATAAAGGCAAGCTTGTATAAGGGAGCAGAAGCAGGTGAACCAATAGTATGATAACAATAAATTATGTATTTTGTTTCATAGTACAGTTAGCTAGTCATGATGAAAAGGGAGAGAAAGCAGCTTTATGAAAGTCATTGCAATGGCTAAAAACTGGAGAGTCTGAGAAGTTAGGGAGATTAGAAATATCTGCATTATGCTTCCAACTAAACGTCTTTTCTTTTGGTAAGTGAATGACAAGACTGAATATGAATGAAGACACAGGCATTCTTTTTCTTCTCTTATAATTTCTCATTTTCTAGATGAGTCAGAGAATGATCAGCATTTATTTGCTTGGGAGGAGATGTACAAATCAATCATTGCAAACTTGCTAATTCTAAATTAGTATATCTCCTTCATTTGAGGATTTTTGACACCAAACTGACTTGAAATTTCAGAGCTCCCTAAGAATGTTTTTTGAGTTGTTGTACTAAGTTAAAGATTAAAAACTTGGCTTAGATAAAGTGAATTTGATAATAGTTAAGGATCTATGACTAATCTTGTTTACTCTTTGTGGTTGCCATTTTATTTAGGTTATTTTAACAAAACAAATAGATACACCCATACACAAACTCCCAAGTTTCTTCTTAGAAAATTGAATTCTTTATTTTGTTTTTATATATTAAAAAGGTTTTTTTGTAAAAAAAAATAGAACATTTGCTATTTTTTTCAAATTAAAATTTGCAATCATTTCTCTTAATCAACAATGTCATAGGAAGCCTATTCCTTTGACCACTAGGGTATTTGAACACAGTAGCACTCACTTGATAGCTTATCCTAATAATAGATAAAATAACAAGAAGGAAATAAATGTTGAATATTGATGTTGAATACCTTAACTTTTGCTGCAATTGTTATTAGCATGGTAAATAGGGAAATGCAGTGGAATCATAGGCAGACAGTATGCAGATGTGGTGATTAATTTGAATATCTAGCAATTAAGAATGTTTACTAATGCTGGGAAAGTTATGACTGGTCCCCACATGTTGCTTTTGGGTAGAATTGTTTGATAAGGATAAGGATAATTTAAATAAACCTTTGGTTAATAGGAATGGGTACAGTTTTAGATTTGTATATGTGCTTTCTTGTTTCTCAGAAATCTTGTATGTATTGGGTGTGCTTGAAAAGGTGAATCTGTGATAAGATAGTAGTCTAGCCTGCATGTCAGTGAAAGTGATTTTTCTGAGAACCTGCCCTTATTTTTTTTGAGAGCTCCAGACTTTGCACCTATAAATTGACTACTGTCTATAGAGAATTTTCATATACTGTGTGAAGTAAAACTTGTCTCATGAGAACAACTACTGGGGTCCTTACTATCCCTATGGAACACAGATATGTGTATTAGACAATCTCTAGTTGGAAATTTTCAAAGACTGATATTGCATAAAGGAAAGCAAAACTTTGAATTGTAATAACCACAAAAATAGCATTAGAAATACAAAGGCCAGGAAACTCATTCTAGAAAATGATCTTCTATTTGCTGCATGACTTTACTTTTTTTTTTTTTTGCTTCAGTTTCCTCACAAATAGAATAAAAGGATAAACTAAATGATCTACAGACTGCTTTCAAGAACCCACATTCTGTGATTATAGAGAATAAAATGTTTCCAGTAAACAAATTTATGGCAGTATCTCAGAGACTCTGTATGTGATAGAAGGTGATAGACTTTATGCAAGTCCCCCCCAGTATTCATGATACTATTCTAAGTAAGTGCCAGGCAACACAAAATGAAATGTCATATCTACCAGAATATGTAGAAAGAATCCTGTGTGGACTCAAGCTAAGAGTAAGACAGTGGGTGTTGATATTGAGAATACTTGGTGTCCATGTAATGAACAAATATGAAGAAATGATATGGGTATAATGCTATTTGTTTTAATTTTTTTCTGAAAGTATTTTTGGCCCTGGATCAGTTTACATCATTAGGTTACATACATCTTGTCATTGTCTGCAACTTGTAATATGATATAAAACATTAAATTGACCAACCGATTAAAGTAATGCTTTCCTTTTTGGACAAGTGGACATACTTCTGCAATGAGTAAGAGAAGCTCCATTTCCATGGGAATGTTTCCTGGCACCAGATACTTGGCGTGTTCTTATAACCAGTAAGCCAGAAAATACAAATTTCTGATAGACTAAAAAAGACCTGAAAACTAGCATTGAATTCTGTTCTGTCAGATTTATTATAGCAAGGGCCTTGTAATGATACTGTGCATGGATAAATAGTTTAAATTTTATTCTTCCTTTAAAACTTAATTATAATAAGATAACACACTTATCAATGAGCAGCTAGTTCTATTCACTTTTTAGTTTATCTTGTAGTCTAATGACTGAAGAAAGCAAGAATTTTTGTTTTCTACATTTTTTGTTTCTATGCTCAGTGTCCAACACTGTGGCTGGCACATAGTAGGTACTTTATAAGTATATTGATTTATTGATAAACCTATATCAGTATTTGGGCATTTAAACTATTGAAATACATTATTTATTTGTGTATATTTTACCTAGCCCCTAGTAGAATTGTAAGCTTCTTGAGGGCAAGACTTCTTGTTTTCTTTTTGTACCTATTATGGTGCTGAATATAGAGCACATGGAGCATGCTTAATAGATAGCTGTTGAATTGAATTGCAGTAAAGATCAAGAAGCTAAGGTAAATTATTGTTACCATAAGTTCAGTTGTTTCTGTCATGTTCAACACTTCATGATCCTTTTCAGGGTTTTCTCAGAAAAGATACTGGAATGGTTTGCCATTTCCTTCTCTAGCTCATTTTACAGATAAGGAAACTGAGGCAAACAACATTAAATGACTTAACTAGGGTCATATAACTGTTAAGATCTTGGGTTAAGTTCCTGACTCTAAGCCTGACATTCTATTCACTATGCCACCTAGATGCCCTTACTAAAAATGTATAGTTTCCTAAAATTCAACTGAAAATGTTCTATTATTTTCAAACGGCAGCACAGAATAATGGATAGAGAGCTGGGCTTGTTGTCAAAAAATTCGGGTTTATTTAGGTTTTACCTCTGGCACATATGGTAACTTTGAGCAAATGAATCCCCACTGTTCTAGGTATCTAAGATATTAAATGACAGAGAAGGTACTGCTCTGCCTTGGTAAAGGATATCCCTACTCTGGGAGTTCCCTATATCAATAAAACCATAGGTCCAATTGCTTTTCCAAGATTATAAACTATGTCTTATCAGAGATAAGTGAATTCCAATAGGAGACTGATAATTATCTACTAAAAACTGTTTTTGCACAAGGCAGTATTGAAAGAATTTTTAGTTTTTGTTCTATTTAAATTTTCCCTAAATTGTCTACTTTTGATTATGTGCATTTAATATGATATTGTCTGAAACTGTCTTCCTTTAGGCAATTACAGAACCATCAATAGGCATGAAACCCTTGTGGCCTTTAAAGCACTATGTCTCAGAGAATTGAGTATTACCTAAAGAAAAAAGAGAATATCAACAACAGAATCCTCCTCAGAAACTCTAAGCCTTACTTTTAATACCTTGATGCCCTTTTTCACTAAAAATCTTACTCTTCTTTTTTGCCTTTTTTCAGGGACTTAAAAACTGATGTCTTTTGAGTTTGTATCACATTCATTTCTGAAGGTATCTCTTCTCTTGCCCTTATCCAAAGAATCCACCCTGTAACAAAAACTTAAAAAGAAGGGGAAAAAAGCATTTCAGCAAAACTATCTAGTACATTGACAGTAACTGACAATCTATCTATAGTTCTTTATCTCTGCAATGAAGGGAGGGAAATGTTTTGTTTTTTTTTCTCAATTCATATTTGGAGTTGTTTGATCATTAAAATTACACAAAATTCAACTTTGTTTTATTGTTCATTCATTACATTATTATAGTCCTATATATTATTCTCTTGGTTCTGCTTATTTCACTATGCTTCAGTTCATAGAATTCTTATATTTCTCATATCTTATTTCTTATGATCTTAGGGCATATGATCTATGAATATATGAGAAATATAAGAATTACATTAACATAGCACTATCTGTTTAACCATTTTCCATCTATTTGGTTCTTTTCCATAATAAAAAAGTTTCAATGACTATTTTGGTTTACAAGGGAATTTTTCTTTGTCTTTGATCTTCTTGGGGGTATCAAAGGGTATGCACATTTGATTATCTTTAGAGTATAATTTCAAATTATCTTCCAGAGTGATCGGACTATTTCATAACTCCAACAACAGTATATTTAGTGTGGTGCTCTTTCTGCTTTGAAATTTTCCATCTTTTGGCTCAAGCTATTTCCAATGATCTTGTGATGAAGAAAGCCATCTGCACCCAGAAAGAGGACTGTGGGAACTGATCATGGATCACAACATAGTATTTTCATCTTTTTAATTATTATTTGCTTGCATTTTCTTTTCAATTTTTTTCCTTTTTGATCTGATTTTTCTTGTGCAGTACTGTTAGGATTACTGGGTGAGAACTCAGGTTTTCTGGACGGTTACAAGGTGAGAACTCAGGTTGACTTGATAGAGGGGGCAAGCTCATTGGCTGGGGTGGTTCTTCCCAGAAGCCCTTGCATTATCCCACGCCCATTCTCTGGGAGAATAAAAGAGAGAGCACTGGGCGCAGAGAGCAGATCGGCCTGGAGAAGGATAAGAGCTGGAGGAGATTCAGAGCCAGGATTCAAGAAGGAAGACTCTCTGCATAACATCAGGCCTGACGGGGCTCTCTGCAGGAAGGGAAGTCACTTCTAAGGACAAGAGTTAACAGCAACTGCCTGGAGACAACGGTTCACTACAGGAAGAAGAATCTGTCTGAGAGATTTGAGTAGACACAGCAGATCTCTTCCCAAAGAGCGATCCAGCAGCTTCTAGAGACGACAGCTCGCTACATTTGGCGCCCAACGTGGGGCAAGGACTTTTGCTTATCCTGACAAGAGGAGCTAGACCAGACCTTCGCAATTTGGCGCCCGAACAGGGACAGACACGGTCCTGATTCCAGTGGAAAAGCCTCCCATCCAGACAACCTCAGTTCTCACCTAGTAATCCCATCCTAGCTTCCCATCCAGATCTCAGTCTCTCTGACCCAGAACCGTGAGTAACAAGGAAACTTTGTTAAAGATTAAGTGAGCGTGCTAATAGATAAATAAGGAACTTAACTTGTTAAGGGCTAAACCAGCAATCTCTTATAGTGAAATGGGGCAAACACCTTCTGTTCAAGGAAAATGTTTAGAGAGCATCATCAAGGTTATGAAAAGCCAAGGCTTGATTATAATTTTAGAGGAGATTACTGAACTTTTAAGAACTGTGAAGGTCATATGTCCTTCTTTTTCTCTGGAAGAAGAATTGGATCCAGATGAGTGGAAATTAGTAGGAGAGCAATTAGGTGAACAGTACAATTACCTTTGTGACATTTTACCCTTTGGTTCCAGACCAAACTCAGTTTCCAAAGATACAATTCATACCTACAATTTAATCCAAATGGCTTTTAAAAATGTTATTCTAAAGGAAGAGATGAAGGAGCAAAATGGGGAAGTGTCAACTAAACTAGGTGAAAAGGATGAATCAGATAACAATGAAGTTAAGTACAATTCTGAGCAACAGCAACAGGAGCACCTCCCATCTCCTCCCTCAATTAGCCCTTCAGGGGTGGAGCAAGAAGGAGGAGAGGAAGAGGCAGAAACACAAACAGAATTGTCTGTGAAGCAGTCTAAGCCTATGACAAGATTAGAAAAAGCATTGGTTAAAGCTAAGAGAGAAGGACAGGATATAAGTGATTTTATACATGCATATCCTGTGATTGAAAATACTGACTCTGTAGGTAAAAAAAGGAGAAGATATGCACCTTTAGATTTGAATAAAATTAAGGATTTGAAAAAAGGTTGTACCCTTTATGGGGCTACATCAGCTTATGTTAAAATGTTACTAGATGGTTTGTCTTATGAAGTCCTAACTCCGAATGATTGGAAATCCATAGCAAGGACATGTCTGGAACCTGGAGAAAATTTATTATGGCTTGCGGAATTTCATGAATTATGTAAAATTCAAGTCAGATGCAATTTGGAAATAGGAGTTAACACACAATTCACTTTTGAGCACTTAGCTGGTGAAGGTCAGTATGGAGAGAATTCGGAACAGATTAATTATACCATGACAATATATGAACAAATTGCTAAGGCTGCAATAAAAGCTTGGGGTGTCCTTCCTGGACAGAAAGATCGTGGAGAGGCTTTCACTAAAATACAGCAAGATCCCAATGAACCTTTTGCAGATTTTGTGGGACGTTTGCAAACTGCTGTCAAAAGAACTATTGGAGAAAATTCAGCTACAGAAATAATGACCAGACATCTGGCTAAGGAAAATGCCAATGAAATTTGCAAAAGAATTATATGGGGATTAGACAAAGATGCTCCTTTAGAGGAGATCATAAGACGCTGTGCTACAGTGGGAACAAATGCTTTTTACACCCGGACAATGATGAATGTGGAAAGACAGGGTCCCTCCTGGCAAGGGCCTTCTAGAGAAACTCGGCGATGTTTTCAATGTGGAAAAATTGGACATCTAAGAGCTCAGTGTAGGTATGGAGATACAGTGAGAAGACAGGGTGAAAGAAGACCTAAAACCCCATGTCCAAAATGCAACAGAGGACTCCATTGGGCATCAGAGTGTAGAATAATTCAGGGAAATGGGATGAGGGGCCCAGGTCCAGGGCCCCAGGCAAAAAAGGCTTGGGGCATGATGGCAGCTGATGTTACACCTAAAGAGCCTTTAGAAGGTCAGGACTCTGATTTGATCAACCAGCAGAAAAGTAATCACATGGTAGAAAGGGACTACCTGATAAGTGAGCCAAAAGGCAATCAGATTGCAAAAATGGATTACACTTGGGGAGAATACAGGCCTTTTAAACCAACAGGGCTGTGTCCAGTGCAAACAACTCCAATGTAATTGTCAGATGATGAGAAGAGATTTAGAAAGTGGTAAATAGAAGAAAATTAGGTAGGTTAACTGCCTGGGAGAGAGGGTTTGCTTGTATTTTAACAGACAGAAGAAAACAGATGAAGAAGGAAATAGATGGGTGGCAACAAGCACCTGGAGAGAGATAGAAAAAGAGAAAGACCTCAAAATAAAGGAGAAGATCTAAGAAACATCTTACACCGAAAGAGCATGGCTAATAAAAAGACTGTTAAAGAACTTTAAAACCAGCAGGAATCATTGGACTTCCTCACACAAGATGAGACTAATGGACAATGGACTTATGGACATTTATAAATTTTCAATTTATGATTATTTGATTATGTTATTTGTCATATACTTCTAGCATGTATTATGTTACTATGTTACTATATGCTTATGTAATTTATGTAATTATCTGTAATACTTCCCATATTGATGGATTTATGTTTCAAGGTCATGACTGTCCTATGTTCTAAATCAAAAGAAAGGGGGAGATGTTAGGATTACTGGGTGAGAACTCAGGTTTTCTGGACGGTTACAAGGTGAGAACTCAGGTTGACTTGATAGAGGGGGCAAGCTCATTGGCTGGGGTGGTTCTTCCCAGAAGCCCTTGCATTATCCCACGCCCATTCTCTGGGAGAATAAAAGAGAGAGCACTGGGCGCAGAGAGCAGATCGGCCTGGAGAAGGATAAGAGCTGGAGGAGATTCAGAGCCAGGATTCAAGAAGGAAGACTCTCTGCATAACATCAGGCCTGACGGGGCTCTCTGCAGGAAGGGAAGTCACTTCTAAGGACAAGAGTTAACAGCAACTGCCTGGAGACAACGGTTCACTACAGGAAGAAGAATCTGTCTGAGAGATTTGAGTAGACACAGCAGATCTCTTCCCAAAGAGCGATCCAGCAGCTTCTAGAGACGACAGCTCGCTACACAGTACGATAAGAAAAATTGCACATGTTTAACATATATTGGATTACTTGATATCCAGGAGAAAGGGTAGGGGGAAAGAAGGGAAAAATTTGGAACACAAAGTTTTGAATGAGTGTTGAAAATTATCCATGTTTTAAAAATAAAAAGCTTTAATTAGAAACTATTTCTAGCCATATGAAAAGATGCTCTAAGTCATTATTAATCAGAGAAATGCAAATTAAGACAATTCTGAGATATCACTACATACTATCAGATTGGCTACAACTACATAGAAAGATAATGTGGAATGTTGGAGGGGATGTGGGAAAACAGGAACACTGATACATTGTTGGTGGAATTTGTGACTACATCCAACCATTCTGGAGAGCAATTTGGAGCTATGCTCAAAAAGTTATCAAATTGTACATACCCTTTGACCCAGAAGCGTTACTACAGGGCTTATATCCCAAAGAGATCTTACACAAGGGAAAGAGACATGTATGTGCAAGAATGTTTGTGGCAGCTCTCTTTGTAGTGGCCAGAAACTGGAAACTGAGTGAATGCTTATCATTTGGAGAATGGCTGAATAAATTGTGGTATATGAATATTATGGAATATTATTGTTCTGTAAAAAATGACCAACAGGATGATTTCAGAAAGGCCTGGAGAGATATACATGAACTGATGCTGAGTGAAATGAGCAGGACCAGGAGATCGTTGTATACTTCAACAACAATACTATATGATGATCAATTCTGATGGATGTGGCCATTTTCAACAATGAGGTGAACTAAATCAGTTCCAATAGAGCAGTAATGAACTGGACCAGCTACACCCAGTGAAAGAACTCTGGGAGATAACTATGAACCACTACATAGAATTCCCAATCCCACTGTTTTTGTCCGCCTACATTTTGGATTTCCTTCACAGGCTAATTTTACACTATTTCAAAGTCTGATTCTTTTTGTACAGCAAAATAACTGTTTGGACATGTACACATATATTGTATTTAATTTATACTTTAACATATTTTACTTGTATTGGTCAACCTGACATCTAGAGGGGGGAGAGGGAGAGGAAAAATTAGAACAAAAGGTTTGGCAATTATCAATGTTGTAAAATTACCCATGCATATATCTGGTAAATAAAAACTATTATATAAAAAAGATTTAATTGAAAAAAGAAGAAAAAAAAAAGAAAATTTCCATTGTTTTACCAGAAGGGAATAAGCAGAGTCAAGATGGCAGAGAAAAGCAGAAACTCACCGGAGCTCTCCTCCATACATCTTTGAATAATGTCATAAAACAATTTCTGGAGTGGCAAAACCCACAAATGGGCAAAGTGAAATAATTTTCCAGCCAAAGACACTTGGATAAGAGTAGAGCACAGTCCATCATAGGCTATTCCAGCACAGACAAGGCTCCAGCAGATCAGCAGTCCTCTGAGTGCACAATGGGTAAGGGCACCAAACTACTAGTCAGAATGAGATTACAGAGGTTTCTTTAATGGCACTATGACAGGTGATTTGCCCATACTCAGATCTGGGTTGTAGTCCTTGGTGGCAGATCAGTCCCAGGGAAAGGAGGATCACTAGTATACTAAATCTTATAGCTACCATAGAGCAGGGCCTTCTGTACAGTTCTAGGGTAGAAAAGAGTGTATGTGGTCACTCACAGACCAGAGCACAGCCTAGAAGAGTAGAAAAAGAACCTCTCCTTAGATCATACCACCTTGGAAGAACTGAAAACTTACAGGTCCCTAGAAGTATCTATGAAAATAGCCATACTCAAACACTGATGCTTGGGACAGTGCTCCCTTTACCTTGCAAGCAAAGCCCCACTTTAACAAAGAGTTGAGAGTAAAAAGAATAGGCTGGAAAAATGAGGAAATAACAAAAAAAATTCTAACCATAGAAAGTTCCTGTAGTATAAGGAAAATCAAAATACAGTCATCAGAAGATAATGTCAAACTCCAAGCCTTCAAGAAAAATATGAATTGGTTTGAGGCCATGAAAGGGCTCAGAAAGGATTTTGAAATCAAGTAAGAGAGGCAGAGAAAAAAATTCAAAAGAGAAATGAGAGGATGCCTGAAAATCATTAAAAAAAAATCAACAGGTTGGCAAAGGAGACTTAAAAGAAAACTAAAGAAAGTAGCATCTCAAAAAAACAGACTAGACCAAGTGGTTTAAAAAAACAATGAGGAGAAAAATGCCTTGAAAATCAGGATTGATCAAATAGAAAGAGAAGCATGAAAATTGACTGAAGAAACAAAAACTCTTTTAAAAATAGAATTGGTCAAATAGAAAAGTAGGAACTAAAGATTACTGAAGAAAATAATTCCTTAAAAATTAGAATTGAGCAAATGGAATCTAGATACTTTATGAGAAATCAAGAAACAATAAAACAAAACCAAAAGATAGAAAACAATATGTAATAGCTTATTGAAAAAAATACTCCCATAGAAAATATATCTATGAAAGAGAATTTAAAAATAATTAGACTCCCAAGGCAAATCCAATAGACTTTGGATAGAAAATGCAAACTGCTTCCAAGAAAAGAATTGGGGATACTGAATGTAAATCAAAACATGCTATGTTCACTTTTTTTCTGCTTTTTTTCTCTCCCATGGTTTTTCCCTTTTGTTCTGGTTTTTCTCTCATGACATGATTCATAAAATAATGGGTATTAAAATAAATAAAACATTTTTTAAAAATTAAAATTATTGGACTACTTGAAAGCCATCATAAATATCAGAACCTAGATATTATTTTTCAAGAAATTTCAAGAAAAACTATCCTGATATTCTTGTACTAGAGGGAAAAATAGTAAATGAAAAAAATGCCAATAACTTTATGAGATTTCAAAATGAAAACTCCCAGGAATATTATAGCCAAATTCCAGAGATCGCAAGTGAAGGAGAAAATATTTCAAGCAGCCAGAAAGAAACAATTCAAGTGCCATATCAAGTCCCAAGATTTATCAACTTCTACATTAGAGAATCAGAGGGTTTAGAAGATGATATTCTGGAGAGTAGTAGAGCTAGGATTACAATCAAGAGTCACCTATCCAGCAAAACTGAGTATAATACTTCAAGAGAAAATAACAGATATTCAAAGAAATAGAAAACTTTTAAGCATGCTTATTGGAAAGGCCAGAATTGAATACAAATTTTAATTTTTCAAATACAAGACTTAAGAGAAGCATAAAAAATAAACAGGAAAAAGAATAATGCTTGCCTTTTCAATAAAGGAGGTAGGGAGAGGAAGGATGGAAATAATTTGGAACTCAGTTTTTTTAAAAAATTAATGTTAAAAATTGTATTTGCATGTTATTGGAGAAAAAATACTAAATAAAAAAATGAAGTAAAGAAATTTCCATTTTGTCAACTTTATCCATTTGCTGGGTATGATATGAAATCTCATGGTTGTTTTCATCTATGATTCTTTTATTAGTAATTTGGAACAATATTTCATGTTAATGTTAATAGTTTGCAATGACTTTTTCTTGAACAATTGCAATTGTTTTTTCATATCCTTTGTCCAATTATGCATTGAGAAATTGTTCTAGGTGATATATATATTTATTTGATTCCTTTATAAGTCTTCAAGTTCCCTCCCCCTTTTTCTAATCTTCTTTCTAGTTTTTCCATAAGTTCCTGTCAAAGAGGAAGTTCTTCTCAAGTAATATATGTAATATATGTTTTCTAGTTTATCAATCACTGGGTTACTAATTTCAGTGATTTATGATAATTGCTTAAAGAGTTTATTCCACTGATTTACTTTTTAAAAATTTCTAACTACTAATTGATTTTTATAATTGCTGCTTTTAATATAATATGAAGGCTGGAAGTTAGCTATCCTCCAATAATTCTCACTTTTTTATATCATCTTTCTTGGATGTCTAGATCTTTTGCTCTTCCAACTGAATTTTTCTTATCATTTGTATGGTTCTATAAAATATCATGTTGATAGTTTGATGTAGCATCAAATTTGCCAATTATTTTAGGCAGCATATTCATTTTTGTTATATTGCTGTGAACTGATCAGAAGCAACAAATCCAATGTTTATCTTATGTGACATATAAAATTTACTTGTGTGGCTGTTTTTTTCAGGGTGAAGATGGTTTACTTGGTGCCCCTGGACCACCTGGTCAAAAGGTAACAATAAATTTTGAATATTCTATTTATTTTTTTAGTTAAATTTTTTTTAATTTATTAAATTTGATATTTTAATAACATCTTATTATCTTTTAGATTATTCATATTTTTTCACCAAATGCCTATTCCTTCCCCTTCCAGGGGATAATGTCTCATAATGAAGAATTTTATTTATTTTAATTTTTTATTCTAGCTTTTTATTTAAAAGTTATATGCATGGGTAATTTTTCAGCGAAGACCCTTACAAAACATTTTTCCCTCTTTCCCCCCACCCCTTCCCCTAGATGGCAGGTAGACCAAAACATGTTAAATATGTTAAACTATATGTTAAACACAATAAATGCATACATATCCATACAGTTATTTTGCTGCACCAGAAAAATCAAACGGAACTAAGGTAAAAATAACCTGAGAAGGAAAACAAAAATGCTAGCGGACAAAACAGAAGGAGTGGAAATGCTATGTTGTGGTTCACACTTATTTCCCATAGTTCTTTCACTGCGAGTAGCTAATTCTCTTCATTATTGAAAAATTGAAATTGATTTGGTTCATCTAATTGTTGAAGAGCGCCATGTCCATCATAATTGATCATCATATTGTTGTTGAAGTGTATAACGATCTCCTGGTTCTGCTCATTTCACTTAGCATCAATTCATGTATTCTATTTATTTTTAAACATTCTTAGCATTTATAGAACAAGACTATTTTGAACTACAGAATTATTATAGAACAAAATTATTTAACATAATGGCATCTCTTCAGAAACAACTTTCCTGTTATAGACTTGTGTTAAAAGGATCCACTCTCAAAAAGACATAATCTAAACTCTTTTCCCAGCAGTGATTTTTAATAATATTTCTTTTTTGTAGAATGCTATAATATCATATAATCATTGTCCCATTTGATAATTTTTATCAGCTTTAACTGCTCTATATTTTTAATGAATCTAAGAGTCCAATAGCCAGACTTAAAATCAAGATGGAATCTAACATTTTCTTGATCGTGTTTCTACATTTGATTATCTGTAATCAGCTTCCATTTTGAAATTTTTTATCAGAACAAACTCAGTACAATGTTGCCAAATGAATAAACGATTTTGAAAATCTCAAAAAAAAAAAAAGATTTAGAAAATGATCCCTTCATGAACATTCTCCTGGAAATAAGATATTTATAATCTTTAATGAGTGAATGAAGAAACCATTTTTTAGCCATTTACTATGGACAAAACATTATGTTAAGTCCTGAGGAAACAAATTGAAAAGTAATACAGTCCTGTTTTCAAGGAGCTCACATTCTAATGGAGATCAGACAAATGGTTTGTCATATTAAGCTTCAAGTCAGTTGGAAAGGTTTTGTGGTCCTTAGAGTACAGGACCAAAGCACATAGTAACAACTCTCATTTAATGTCATACTGATAAAAGGACCTATCAGTTTGTGATGTGGAATCATTTGATAATGCCAAGAACTTCAATGGAAGATCTTTCCTGGGTCTTTAGTACTATGATTGTAGCAGCTGAAGAAACAGTTGCCAGTTAAGGGTTGAGGAGAGTTACTGAAGTGACTGGATAACTGAAGTTTTTAACCAGATTTAGCTATTTCCTAAGAGATGAAGTAGATTTTGGGAAGAAGGAGCATGATTGTATCTTGTTTGAATTACTAAAAGCTCTTTGAAGGCTTTTTGTCTGTTAGCCAAGAAAAAAAAAAGATAGATGAATTATTTCTTGGTATATCCGCTGTCATACCATTGCAGAAATCACACCATGGCAAGGGGAAACATTATTGATGAAGTGTGAAGTGTCTACAAGAGCTAAGGAAACAGTTTCTGAGATTCAGATAAGTTTCACAGATCTGTTTGGTAATATGCCAGAAGTGCTGTAAATTGTCATTTTGAAGAGGTCTTTACTTACTTTCTGTTGGAACTTTTTTCAATCAAACACATCCATCATTAGACATTACTGAGTATGAAGAAGCCAGAGATGGCAAGAGTAAAATTGGAGGACTCTGAATTTCTTCAAAGTATTTCTTAACAAAATCATGCATTGATACAGCATGTGCTGTAGCTAAGAGTCAAATTCCAAGTCAGGGGATATGTAGATTTATCTGCTGGGAAATAACTTTGGGCTTTGCAGCAGCTGTTTCTGGTGGCTACATCACATTGACTGGAGTGGGCTAATGTGCTAGAGGCATTAAGTAGCTTGGATGTCAGCTTACATTAAGTGATGAAATTAAAGTCTATATTCCAGGAATAAAAAGTAGACTTCTGTATTCTGAAGCAAAATGTTCAACTTTCACCACTTTCTACCCATGTGTCTTTTTAAGAGTAGATCTAAGAGATTGTTTTCTAATATATTTTTATCAATCTTATTATTTTCTTAACACTAAGTAAAAAACACCAAGTAACATATTCTCAAAGATGTAGGGCAAAAAAGTTGAAAGGAAAAGTTTTTCTTTCTCTTCCTCCATTTATTGATTCGTTCAGCAAATATTTATTGACTACCTGCCCTGTATTTTAACACTATATTTCTTCCTATAAACTATTTCTGTCCTTGATACACATTTAAATATGTTTAAGATTGCAGAATAGTTATTATGCTTAGGGTTTCAGCAAAGAAAAAGTTATCATATTTTAATTCAATTAAATAATAGATGTGAGAGCTAGGAAAGTCTCAATCTGTTTGCTTTTCTGTAAAATGGGCATAATAATAGCACCTACTTCTTAGCATGACTATGAGTATCAGATGAGATAATAATTGTAAAATATTTTGCACAGTGATTAATACCTAGTATTATAGAAATATAAATTAAGTATTAATATAAGTTATTAAGTATAAATATAAGTATTAAGTATATTCAAGTAAAAATATTTATGAAATGCTGCTCATATCCTGGGCATTGGGTTAGCTAAAAGATATATGATACAGTTCTTAATGGGTTACTAATATTGAGGGCTGCTATATCATCTCATCAAGGTGCATATTCTTCATTAAAGAGTCAAACTGCCTGTCCTTCTCTATCTCTGTTAACATATTACAGACTTTATTACATCAGAGTCTCTTTGGCTGAGGATGAAGAAGTCAACCTTTAAGAGGCAATTTTTCATTTTAGACTGGAGACTATGAAATCTAGTGGAATATCAAGGTGGCAATAGATATCAAACATGGAATTGGTGTGGAATGTCTAGAAACTTACCTTTTGCCATAGCTTTGCATCTTTCTCTTACCAGCTGCTCTCATGAGAAAACCCGGTTGTGCTATGATTGAATGAAACCATCACCTTTCAATTTATCTGTAAATTAATAAAACTAATTCTTTTTTTAAAGCCATCTCACTTAAATTTATACATGCCATATATTCACATGCACATCTTTATATCTATCTATCTATGTTTAAAGAAGGGAGGAAAAGAGAGAGGGATAGAGAAAGAGAGAAAAAAAGAGAACAATAGAGAGCACATGAGAGAGAGAGAGAGACAGAGAGACAGAGAGACAGAGAGACAGAGACAGAGAGAGAGAAAGAGAAAGAGAAAGTGAGAGAATGTATATCCCATCCTCCAATGAAGACATTTATCCTCTGCGCTTTATAATGATGTGCAGGCAACCTTGAGTTTTGAAGACTATTAAGAAAAAAGTATAAATTCTACCATGTCCGACAAACTGGAAAAATTTATAATTAGGCCCAAGGATATATTTATTGTAAATCTCATCTGAGGATGAGACTGGCCAAGTTAGAAGAAGCTCATTATCTAAAGTTGGTCATGAAGTGATTAAGTTTTTGGCCCCAGCAATTCATGAGAGTTATCTATTATTGCTTGGAAGGGTTCCTGTCTATGTCAGGATAAGAAGCTTCCACATCCATGAAACTGTTTAAACTGGATAGAATTGAATTTTTTGAAGTCTTAAGACTGTATTGTTATATGTATTACATTTCTTTACAACAGGGAGACCATGGGTTCGAAGGAAGAAAAGGAGATATTGGTGAGAAGGTAAGGATTTTTTAAAATGTGTGAAGATATGTTTAGAAGAATTACACATGTTTAACCTATATTGGATTACTTGCCGTCTGAGGAAGAGGGAAGGTGGGGAGGAAGGAAGAAAAATTTGAAACACAACATTTTGCAAGGATGAATGTTAAAAACTATCTTTGCACATATTTTGAAAAATAAAAGGCTATTATAAAAAAGAAAAAAAGGTCAAATAAATTTCCTCACTTTCATAAAAAATAATAAGTATTTGTATACTTATGCAATATAGGATATATTACATATATACAATATAGTATACAATTAAAATATACTTATACAAGATGGATTATTTTTTAATTCTCAAAATAAACAATTTTATTTGTATTATGCTTTCCACTTTTGTTATTCAGTTGTTCAATCATATCCAACTCTTTTTGACTCTGTGGACCATAGTATGCCAATACTGTCCATGGTATTTTCTTGGCAAAGATACTGGAGTAGTTTGCCATTTCTTTTTTTTTTGATGACTGATTGGTCAGTAATAATAAAATTATGATTCCAATTAAGTTAGGCAATTTCAAGTCTTAAAAGATCATAGCAAATCTTTTGAATCTTCCTAGAATGGTATTCTGTACTTATAAAAATATGCCAAATACTATGTTAATTCCTTTTCCACACTATCTTCCACCCAACTCACCTCTCATCTGCACTTGTATGTACATGATTATTTACATATTGTCTTCTCAATTAGATTGTAAACTCCTTGAGATTAGGAGACATGTTTGTGCCTTTTTTGGTATCCTCAGGGCCATTAGCACAGTTCTTGGTACACTTCTGTAGTTTAATTGTTCAACTCTTTGTAACTCTGTGGACCATAGTATGACAATACCATCCATAGTATTTTTTGGTGAAGATATTGGAGTAGTTTGCTGTATACTTCTTTGACAGATTAATTCAAAGAGAAATTAAATGACTTGCCCAAGATCACATAGCTAATAAGTATCTGAGGCCAGACTTAAACTGTGATCTTTCTGACTCCATTATTAGAGCTCTATCCACGATCCACCTAGCTGCCACCATTAGACACACAGTAAGTGTTTAATAATGCTTGTTATTGATAATTATTATGATGATTAACAACACACAGGCTTGATAGGGTTGCTGGTCTATTCAATGAACTCTAGTAGTTCAAGGATCAAGGAAAAAACTCCTAATTTGGCATTTAAGACCCTTCATTTACCTGATTCCTCCTTTGTAAGTATTCTATAATTCAACTGAAATTGCTTTCTTGATGATACTTACATATAACATTCTACTTTACTCCATGGCTTTTTAGTTTGTACCTTAAACTCAGAGTATATTCTTTCCTCACCTGGCTCTCTTAAAATTCTTAGGTTTCTTTAAAGCTCAATTCAAATGGCACCTCAGACATGAGTCCTCAACAGATTTTCCCAGATGCTAGTGTTTTTCTGCTCAGAGTACCTTGCATTTATTTTATATATGTATATTCACATATATACATACATTTTTTTCTTCCTGATAGAATGTAAACCCCTTGAGAGTAGGAACTAGTTAATTTTTTATTTGTATCCCCAACATCTAGTAGAATGAATGAAACACATTAGGTGCTTAAAATGCTTATTGATTGATTTAGTATTATGGCAACATATTTCCTAGTAATGATTGTTTCTTATAGCAACACCCATATTGTCATTAGAAGCAATTAATTGCAATGGTCATTTTGAATTTGCTGATAATTTATTGTGAAAAATATATACTATCAATGACTTGACTATTGCAATAGTAATTGTTAATTTATCTCTTTAAAATTGAAAAATATCTATCTACATCAAATTATAAGTGTCTCTTCAGTTTTTGTGCTTAGACATTGTTTTTCATTGTTCCATAAGACTCCCTAAGGAGACAACATAGAAAAGTCATTTAAATTTTGTTTCCTTTGCCTTCCTCCTTTTAGTCTGTCTTCCTACACCAATGACCAGTATATATCTTGAAGAAAGAACAGGAATTGGAATATGTAATCCAAGCATAGACTCATCTGCCTTAAATAAGCAGTAAAACACATTTATATACTGGTTAAAGTTTACCAGTTTCCTGACTATAATCTCATGTAATTGACATTGTAAATATTAACCCCATTTTACACTGGTAAAAGCTGAGGCTTGACCATAAGTAAGTATTAGAGACAGGATTATAACCCAGAACTTTGAAATCTGAAATTCAGTGCACTTTCACTTTATTGTGCTGACTGTGTATACTTAAATTTCTTGGTATCCATTAGCAATTTGCTTCCCCAGTGGCTCTTATATGTAACGCCTCAACATGTATTATAATTACAAGGTAAGCAACTTATGTTTTGTAAGCTCCATGGTAATTACTTTTAGATTTATTAAGTGCAGCAAACATCTGTAAGAAATTGTGATAGCTGCATAATTTATGAGCACTCCATTAAATGATGCCTGTTTTAAATGAGCTACTTTTTAGAAAATGGGTCACTTTGCTGAGGGAGCCTTATATTTCTGCACTAGAACTCCCCTGATTCTAAGCACAAATTTAAGTTAAAAAGATTTGCTTTCTTGTGTTTCTGATTTATCATCATGTTTTGCCTGCATTAAAAAGCATCAGAATAAATAAAAAGAATCGACAGAGTCTCAGTAATTTAAAGAGGTACCAAATCATTAAGCCCATGTCTAGGTAGCTGTTTTTGTGTTTTATGTGCACATTTGATTTCAGGAGGTAATAACCTACTCTTGGGCAAAGAAAAAAAGGGATCTTTAGTTTGCAGACATCCCTCCAGGTTCTTCATATTTATTATTATATAGAATAAATGACAGAATATATGGTTTGTCTCATATCCCTATACTTAGCTTTACTGAGAGGTGAAAACTATTTATAAAAATGATCAGAAGGAAATGAGGCATCAAAGATTAAAATGATCTTGTCATAATTCAAAACAATAATAGTTTATAGCCAGATGCATTATTCCTGTTGTAATTCTTATACAGCAAAAAGGTGCTACCTTGGGAAACTAAATGTTATTTTCTAATTATGTGAAATACCTTTTTTGTTTTGATCAGATGTTTTGTATTAATAGGAAAATTTTGATGTTTCTAATCAATTTATTAGGATAAAACCAAATCAATTCAATAAGCATTTATTAAATACCCACAATATTCTAAACCCTATATGAAAGCCAAGATAAAGATGATAAACTAGCTATAGGGAAACTGATGCTTTTTCCTTTCCTTTGAAATTCAAAGTATGACAATTATGCTAATTACATATTATTGGGTAACTATAAGAAAGAAAAAAAATCAAAGTTCATAAAATATGTCTTTTTCCCATCATAGATTGCACAATGATTTTAAATTCTTTATACAAAAAGTCCATTAACCTTGTATATAATTTTACATTGATCTAATTCTCCTTTGTCCTTCATTTCATTGCTCCTCTGAGTAATTTTTTAGTAATGTTTAAAATCAACTGTTATTCTAAATGTCCCAATATATGAATTGCAAAATAAAATTGTTCCAGGAAATTTTATGCATGAAGCTATCACATCCTTTAATTCAAAACCACAATCAATTCAACTATCAAAAACACCAGCTTTACAAAAACAGTAAGATATATTACTGTTAAAATCACTTTTCTTTAGTGATCTTGAATAAAAGCCAAACTGAGGAATCTCTTGCTTTCATAGAATCCAAATGAGTAGGGGAAGCAATATTACAGCCCTGTTTTTCTACCCTATTGGTTTCCCATAGAAACATCTTTGTCAATCATTGTCCAAGAATGAGCCCAAGGAACTTGCCATTTGATAATGATGATCTCACTGATAATTAGAGATATGAAACAGCATTTTAGTAACACTTGTAGATACTCAACAAATAAAAGTAGCACAATTCTGTCAAATCAGTGCTTAGCTGAAGGAAAAGTGGAAAGAAAACATACCTACTGATATTTAATTTGCAGTTCCTTGGCTCATTCTTGGACACTAGCTTTTCCTCTTGAGCACACATCCAGATTAAAAAAATTACTCAGTTTCACTGTGTACCAGTTCCCTTCTTTATAGGCTATGGCAAAACTTTGTCCCAGCCACGAGAATCAGAATACATGCTTATATACAAATTGATTGGGAGGGTAATTTAAAAAAAAATCATCAGGGAACTGAACACTTTCATCATCTTATAACGCCACTTTGTGTTATCCTGAATTTGTTATTTTTGTCAGTGTGGTACAATATCTATTTGTTTAAGCTAACTTTAAATTTTTTCTACATTATAGGAACTATGTTGTTATTTCTAGTTCTTGTAGGACAGTTTGTGATTTTAGGAAGGTGCTGCCATGACATAAAAGTGAATTACATTTGAAGGAGAGAGGGCTGTGTAAGGTCCAACTGCCTCTTTCCCCTCCAGAATCATCTGGTCAGTGGCCAGATATAGATCAGGACAACTGGTGGTTGGCCCTGAATGCAGTAGGAGACCTTGCCCCTTTTAAGCTAAGGTCTTCAACAGGTGTCACTTTCACTGAGACCCATTAAGTGATACCAGAAACAACTTTTTAATGTAAGTTCACTGTTAGTAAAGAAAAAAAAAGATGATGCAGCAAGAATACTATTTTTATTCTTATCTTTCCATTCTTAAAAACGATCAATGACATCAGAAAGGTGATGACTTGCAAATGAATTGGATCTAAGTGAGGCAGATCTTCAGGAATATAATGGTAATGGATAAGGATTGTTTTTTGTTTTTTTGTGTTTTTTTTTTTTTGACAATGGCCATTTGTCAATTATTGTACGAACTGAGTATACATTTGAGTCAAATGTATAGTTTGTATAACTTAGGAAAAAAACATTAGTTCTATGGAGCTGTATTATGTTAAGAGGAAGGTGTTAATATGAAAAGAAAAAGCAAATATATCATTTTAAGGTCTATCCTTAGAAATAATTGCTTCAAATACTGCTAAAATTCCATTTTTAGTCGGGTTTCAGAGGATCATAGATATTGAGAGTTGGAAGGAATCTAGAGGCTACCAAATCTAGTCTCTTCATTTTATAGGTAATGAAATGAGAGATAGAAATATATATTTTAATGACTTGCTCAGAGTCACACAGTTTAAGTGTCTAAGTTTAAATGCCCAAATCTTTCTGATTCTATGTTTAGTGTCCTATCCCATTCTGTGCTTCTTTTTCTTTCTTATATGTGCTATTATAGAACTTGAAGGTTGAATAAATTATGTAGCTATTCTATTATACTGATGAGCTTTATGAATCAATTTTGTTTGTCCAGAAGACAGAAATAACCAGCTGCTACCACCACTCTTGCCATCCTTTCCTTACATCCTATTACAAATGCAGTGACTTTTTATTTTAAGAATGACATTTTAAATCACAGGATGTGTAGTAACAACTCCATGTTGTGAAACCTGATGACTCACCTTGCATGTCAGTTTGCCATTCCATGAAAAGATCAGGTCTCAGAATTAAATGAAGGCCTTTTTAATGATTGAAAAGGAGGAAGAGAAGCAAATTGGACTTTAATCCTGTTCTGTTTGCTTCTAAGGAGATAATTCCATTCAGTAGTTGATATCATCTTATCTTTAGTTATACCTTTTTTTTCCTAGTCTGGGGAAATTCTGTTTAATTCAACCTAATTTTAGTTACCATTATTTTTATGGCTTTTCCTCTACTTAGAACTCTCCAAATTCAATTCAAATATCTCCATGTCTTTGATTCAATTTTGATCCCATTGAAATGAATCAACTAGAAATGTTAAAGTTGGAAATTACTTTATACCTCTAATAATCTGCATTTTATTTTTTATTCATTTTAATTTTACTTTGATTATAAATATAATAACTCTTAGAACCAAACTTCATATAAACAAATGATTGTTCATGAAAGTGAAAGTGAACACTTAATTTGCTTTTAAAATCATATATATATATATATATATATATATATATATATATACTTTTTTTTTTCTTCTGACCCTGGAGCCAAGAAGATCTGAGTTTAGACTCTACTTTTGACTCCTAGTGATTGAGTAGTCCTGGCCAAGTCTGTGTTTTAGGAAATTCTCTAGGATTCTAACATACAGAGTGAATGAACATCATTGGCAGAGGAAATTCCTCACTTGGTTCTTCTTTTATTCCCTATAACACATAGCTAGGTGGTATAGTGGATAGAATGCTCTTCCCAAAGTCAGGAAGACCTGAGTTCAAATGTGGTCTTGAACATTTACTAATTGGGAGATATTGGGCAAATCACTTTATATTTATTTGCCTCAATTTCCTCATCTGTAAAATGGGAATAATAATGGCACCTACTTCTCAGGATTGTTATAAGGATGTAATGATACAATATTTTTAAAACACTGAGCATAGTACATAGAACACACAGTAATGAATAACTTCATGAATAACAGCTATTATTTATGATTATGATTATGAGAAATGCATAGTTCTGGTTAAAAAAAAAAGAATAACAACAACAAATATATATGTAAATCTGACTAAGAAAGTTTTAGTTACAAGACTGTCCTGTCAGCATTTTTCTTTTCTAAACTATTTTTCAAATGTGCATTTTTGAAAAGATTTTGTTCCCATCATTGGTATCCTTTTTCTGTTGCTCATTGTCATGAATCTGCTTCTTAACCTATCTTTTGGTATTTCTTTTGTGTTTATCATATATTTGACATTTCTTGTAGTAAAATAATGCTGCATTTTGTTTAAATACCATAGTCTGTAGGTTAACCCTCAATTACTGAGGAAACAATTTGCTTCTAATAGTTTTGCTATTGTGACTGCTATTAATATGAATATTATTTTCAGATGCATCTTTTTTTCAAATATATCCTTAGAATGAATTCTTTAAAGTAGGATCAGAGTCAATGATTTTGAATAGCTTTGTAATTTTTATTATATTTCATTCCAAAAATATTGCACAAATTCAGAGCTCTACCATCAGTATGCCCATTTCTCATACCCAGCAATGCTGAACTTAGCGTTGAAAAAGAACCAAAAAAAAACCTTATTAATCCAACCTAAACTCAAAGAAGAATCCCTTTTACAAGATACTAAAAGAATCCTCTTTGGTTTAAAGATGTCTAGGAAGGAAGAAATCCCTACTTCCCATGACTGCCCATTTCTCCTAGTTCTGCTCTGTGGGAGCAAGCAGAAGTCTAGTCCATTTTCATATGTTAGCCTATTAAGTATTGGAAACAGATACTAAATTCCTTTTTGTTATGGTTGCTAATGTGGGGTTTGTGAAGCTGCTCATCTTTCTAGTTACTTTTTAAATTTATGGAATAAAATAAACATTTCCATAACATAAAAAGATAATTGTACATGAAAGTAAAAATCTATGTACAATTTATATTTTTAAATATACCATGAAATTATCATGTAAATTTCTTTGTTTTTCCTTTTTCTTTCCCTATCTTCTTCAGTTATGACCATTAGACATATATGTATACATAATGTACATATATATGTATGTGTATATATGTATATACTTGCATATACATATATACACATGCACACGCACACATATATATATGAAAATATTCTATAATATTCCATATATACTATTATTTACAAGTTCTTTCTCTAGATACAGATAGTATCTTCAGATTTCTTATACTCAATTTGGGCATTTATAAGTCAAGATAACATTTACTCTGAGTTGGTCTTAAAAACAACATTGCTGTTACAATATATAATGTTCTCTTGGTTCTGTTCATTTTACTCTTCATTGTTTCATGCAGATCTTTCCGTGTATTTCTAAAATCATGAGCTCATCATTTCTTTTTCTTTTTTTGCTGAGGCAGTTGGGGTTAAGGGATTTGCCCAGGGTCACAGAGCTAGGAGGTGTTAAATGTTCTGAGGCTAAATTTGAACTCAGGTCCTCCTGACTTCAGGGCTGGTGCTCTAACCCCTAGACAACCTAGCAACCCCCGTCATTTCTTTTTTTAATATTAATATTTCCACAATTACTTTCAAAACTACTTTTTCATTTTTAAAAAGATTTTGAAGTTCTAGTTCCCACCCACAATTAAGAAATTATATAAAACATTCTCATAAAAGTCAAGTTTTGTAAGAAAGCACAGATAAGCATAGATCTCTCACCCTAATGAAAATAAAAAACCTTCAAGAAAAATTAAGTTAAAATAAAGAGAGAGATAGAGAGAAATAGAGAATGCTTTGATCTATACTCAGACTTGATCAGTTCCTTCTCTGGGTATGGATAGGATTTTTCATCCTTCACAGTAGGTGTGGATGGTTATACTACAGAGAATAAAAAAGTAATTTACAGCTGGTCATTCCAGAGCATTGCTATTACTTTGCATACAGTATATTTCACTTTGTTCATGAAGGAGTTTCCAAGTGTTGTTACTTTTTTTTTCCCTGAGAGCATCCTACTTATCATTTCCCAGAGAACAATAATATTTCATCAGAGAAACTTGCTTCATTTTTTTTTACAATTACTGTTGCTAATTGTATTCCCCCCATTTATTCTCACTCTCCTTTCACCCTGTCCCTTCTCAAGTGTTTTATTACTGACCACTTTCTCCCCAAACACGCCCTCTTTTATTGCCCACTCCTTCCCATATCCCATTCCTCTCCAATTTTCCTGCAGAGTAAGATAGATTTCTATACCCCTATTGAGTATGTATGGCATTTCCTATTTGAGCCAATTCTGATAAGAGTAAGGTTCATCATTCATCCTCTCCTTCCCTTCTTCCTTCCACTTGTAAAAGCTTTTCCTTGCCTCTTTTTTATGACAGATAATTTGCACCATTCCACTTCTCCCAATTTCGTTCTCCCAGTACATCCCTTTCTCTCCCCTTGATTTCATCATTTCTTTTATTTATTTATTTTTGCTGAGGCAATTGGGGCTAAGTGACTTGCCCAGGGTCATACAGCTAGGTATTAAGTGTCTGAGGATTTGAACCCATAATTTCATCATTAAAAAAGATATTATTCTTTCATATTCAAATCATACCTGCACACTCTATCTATATATACACCTCCTAACAATCATAATAATGAAAATGTTCTAATGAGTTACAAATATCATCCTCCCATGTAGGAATGTAAATAGATTAACCTTATAAATCCCTTATGATATCACTTTCCTGATTATCTCCTTTTTGTTTCTTCAGATCCTGTATTTGAAAATCAAATTTTCCATTTAGTTCTGGTCTTTTCATCATGAATGCTTGAAAAAAATCTGTTTCATTGAATGACCACATTTCCATTGAAGTATTATATTGTTTTGCTGAGTAGGTGATTATTAGTTGCAATCATAACTTCATTGCTCCCTCAAACATCAGATTTGAAGCCCTATTGTTCTTTAATGTTTAAGCTGCTAGCCAGCTTAGCTGGCTCTACTATAC
This sequence comes from Sminthopsis crassicaudata, assembly GCF_048593235.1. Lineage (NCBI taxonomy): Eukaryota > Metazoa > Chordata > Mammalia > Dasyuromorphia > Dasyuridae > Sminthopsis > Sminthopsis crassicaudata. The sequence continues at coordinate 245,077,599 of NC_133620.1, read as the reverse complement.
TTGAATTGTTTCTTTTTAAATGCTTGCAATATTTTCTTCTTGACCTGGGAGTTCCAGAACTTGGCTTTAATATTCTTTAATAATTAATAATATAAATTTTTGTTTTTATTTTGAACTCTTATTCAGAAGGTGACCAATGGATTCTTTCAGTTTCTATTTTATCTTCAGATTCTAGAATGTTAGGGCAGTTTTTCTTGATAATTTCTTGAAAGATGATATCCAGGCTCTTTTTGTTGATTATGACTTTCAGGTAGACAATAATTTTACAATTATTTCTCCTGGATCTATTTTTCCAGGTCAATTGTTTTTACAATGAAATCTTTCACATTTTTAAATATTTTTTCACTTTTTTGGTTTTGTTTTATTTTATCTTGTATTCTCATAAAGTCAATCACTTCCATTTACTCAATTCTACTTTTAAGGAATTATTTTCCTCAGTGAGCTTTTATACTTTCCCAATTGGCCAATTTTGCTTTTTTAATGCATTCTTCTTGTTAGTTTTTTGTATTTTCTTTTGTACATCTCTCAATTCCTTCTCTAATTTTTCCTCTATCTCTCTTATTTAATTTTCAAAGTCCCTTTTGAGCTCTTCCATGATGTGAGTGCAATTGTTATTTTTCTCGAAGGTTTTGCATGTAGGAGCTTCAACTTTGTTATCATCTTCTGAGTATGTGTTTTGACCCTCTTTGTCACCATAATAGCTTTCAATGATTGGAATTTTTTTGTATTCTTTTCTACTCATTTTCCTAACCTATTACTCTACTTTTAGCTCTTTGTTAAAATAGGGCTCTTTTTCCAGGGTGGAAAATGTGCTGTACCAAGTTTCAGGGGTTTTGTGTTTTTAGAAATCCTTCTAGGAATCTGACTACAAGCACTCTTTTCTATCCTGGAGCTCATCATTTCTTATAGCACAGTAGTATTGCCAATCACAATCTTATGCCACACCTTGTTCAGCCTGGACTGAACATTTGATGGACATCCCTGGAATTTTCAGTTTTTTGCCACCTCAGAGCTGCTATAAGCATTTTAGAATATATAGATTCTTTTCTTTTCCCCTAAACCTCTTTGAAATTAGAGCTACTACAAAGAGTGCAAATGGTTTATTAACTCTTGGGGAATTATTCCAGATTGTTCTCCAAAATGGTCGGATCAGTTTACAATTCCACCAATAATGAATTAGTGTCCCAATTTTTTTTGTAATTTCTCCAACATTTGTTGTCTTCCTGTTCAATCATTTTAGCCAAAAAGGAATAAAATGATATCTCAAGGTTATTTTCAATTAAATTTATCTAACCAATAATTATTTAGAGCATTTTATGATTGTAAATTGTTTTTTGTTTTTTTCCTTTGGAAAACTTTCTGTTCATACTTTTTGACCATTTATAAATTGGGAAAGACTCATTTTCTTATAGATTTGATAAGATTCAATTTTAGATATGAGACTTTTTTTAATAAACTGTCTTTAAAATTTTTTTCCAATTTTCTGCTTTCTTTATGATTTTGACTGCATTTGCTTTATTTGTACAGTCTTTTTAATGTAATGAAATCAAAATTATATATATTTATACTTAACTTTTGATTTCTATATTTTGTTTATTTATAAATTATTCATTCTTCCATAAATCTTATAAATATTATGTTTCAGGTTCTTCTAATTTTCTTGTAAAATCTCTCTTTGTATCTGAGTTTTGTAACCATTTTGACCATATCTTCATAAATGGTGTTAAGATACTGATTTTTGCTCAGTTTCTGCCATACTGCTTTCCAGTGTTCCCAACAATTTTTAATGTAAGGCTGTTTTCTAAAAACTGTTTTGATAATTGTATTTCAACACAACTCTTTCCTTTGTAATTCTATTTATTTTGCTTTTTACTTTTAAACACATTTTGATATAAAAATTTCAAGTGATTGTTAAGTTACAAAAAATTAAAGTATACCCACCTTAAGTCTTTTTCTTAGGCTAAAACTCCCAATTCTTTCATCTGATCTTCATATGACTTAAATTCAAGGCCCTTCACTATCTTTTTTGCCCTCCTTTGTACTTTCTCCAGGTTATCATTATCCTTCTAAAATTTTGACATCCAGAAGTGAACATCATGCTCCAAATGTAACTTGATCAAGCATAGTTCAGTGGACTGATTACTTTCTCATTCATAGGTGTGATACATCTCTTAATGAAGTTTAAGATCATACTAATTTTCTTAATTTCTGTATAATGCTGTTTACTCATATTAAGTAAATTGAATCCACTAAAACTTCAAATTCTTTTTCATTTGACATATTCTTCAGTTAAGCCTTCTTCATCTTGTGCTTGTGTACTTTATTCTTTGAGAAAAAAAATGGTCAATATGTGCATGACTTTAGATTTATAACTATTTAATTTCAACATATTTCAGCAATTTTATTTGACCAAAGCTTCTAAATGATACGCATCTTTTTGAATACTATCACCCATTGTGTTAAGATATCTTTAACAGTTTTATATTATTTGCAAATTTCATAAGTATGTTTTCTGCTTCACTTTCCAAATTGCTAATGAATATATTAAACGTTGTAAAGCAAACATAGATTTTTATTTAAAGGAGGTTACCATGTTGTCAATGAACTAATAATAAATCTAGCCTTTCATTAATTTCAGAATCTGCGTAATTGTATTGTTTGGCCCACATCTTTCCACATTGTTCACAAGATCAGTATGATAGACTTTGTAAAAATTCCAAATCTGGGTATGCTACAATCTAAGTATCTACACTATTTCCTTGCTCATATGACATTGTAACTGTCAGAAAAATAAATTAAGTTAGTTTTGCATGACTTGTTCTTGCTGAAGTAATGCAAAATCTTTGTGATACTGATTACTTTTCTAAATGTTTACTAATCATCCCTTTAATAGTAATTTGATATTGTTAGGAATTGAAAACAAGCTCATGTAGTTGTAGATTCCTGTCTCCATTTTTGAAAAGTAGTACAACTCTGTCACACTTCTTTTATTCTTCAGGATCTTTCAGATTCTGCCTAGTGACTCAATAATCATATGTGACAGTTATTTCAGTGACTAATATATATTTTAGTTTGGCCTAGTGAATTGAACTCATAAAATGTTACTCACTTCCTACTTATGTTGAATATATATTTCCTATAATCAATTTTTGCTTTGTCTTTTCTATTCCAAAGATGAGTTACCCTAACTGAGAAATATCCTGGGGCCACTAGATGGCACAGTGGATAGAACACCAGCCCTGAATGCAGGAAGATCTGAGTTCAAATTTGGTCTCAGACACTTAATACTTCCTAGCCTTAATACTTCCTAGCTATGTGACCTAGGCAAGTCATTTAATCCCAATTGCCTCAGCAAAAAAAAAAAAAAAAAAAAAAAAAAAAGGCAGTATATTCCATGTTTGATCCTCATCATTTCTCCATATAAAAAAACTTATTTAAAAATTATCTTTAGATTTACCTGACTGCCTCATTCTGAGAAAATGTGTTAGAAATGAAATGAGACTAGTGAAGAAAACTAAAAATGATTGAAAGAAGTTATAATTTTTATTTTTTTTTAATTTAGGATTTAAAAGTATCTGTGCCAATTTAATGGGTAAAGAACATTATATTTTATTTATGCTTTCTCATTAATGTGGTTGTGAGAAAACTCCAAATTTCTATACTTTGATAATTTGTTTCTTCATTCAAAAACTAACAATTCAATGAAGCTCTCCTTTACAAATATGTGGCACTTATCTTTGACCTCAGCTTTCATCTGTGACTTGATAAGAGGAGGAACCTGTGAGTTTTGAAAGGTCTGGAAGATTCCTAACTTTACCTCTTCTCACTGATTCCCTAATATTATGCCTTGGGACAACAGCAACTGATATTCAAGAACAAACTAGATGTGATGCAGGAAAGTAGTATGCTGTAAAAGAAACCTAGAAAAGAAGCTAAACCATGTTTAAGAGATTTTCAATATTCTATGAAGAGGAAAAAGAACTTACAATAACTAGGAACTATGATTTTCCCCATTGTTACATGTGTTCTCTTAGCTTAAACTCTGTTTCCCTGAACTTTTTATCTGCTAGTAGAAGATTGAATCATAGAGTTTGAGGTGGGTATTCTCTTTACCCGCTATTCTTGCTGTACCATCTTAGTAAATAATCTATTCCAAAAGCTAATTAAGCATAGATAATTAATTGATAATCAACCATGGTTGCAACACATTGGTAGGGGTTCATGAGGAATACCATTAGAAAGATATCCTCTCTAACCCATCAAGGTTACTTTTTATTCTCTAAGGGGACATATAGAATCCAACCTCTTAGAACATGTCTCATTAATGAGCATGTATTACACAGTCTTCTCTCCTTCCTTCCTCCCTCCTTCCTTCCTTCCTTCCTTCCTTCCTTCCTTCCTTCCTTCCTTCCTTCCTTCCTTCCTTCCTTCCTTCCTTCCTTCCTTCCTTCCTTCCTTCCTTCCTTCCTCCCTTCCTTTCCTCTTTCCTTCCTTCCTTCCTTCCTTCCTCCCTTCCTTTCCTCTTTCCCTGCCTCCCTCCTTCCCTCCCTCCTTCCCTCCCTCCTTTCTTCCTTCTTTCCTTCCTTCCTTCCTTCCTTCCTTCCTTCCTTCCTTCCTTCCTTCCTTCCTTCCTTCCTTCCTCCCTTCCTTTCCTCTTTCCCTCCCTCCCTCCCTTCCTCCCTTCCTTTCCTCTTTCCCTCCCTCCCTCCCTCCCTCCCTTCCTCCTTCCCTCCCTCCTTTTTTCCTTCTTTCCTTCCTTCCTTCCTTCCTCCCTTCCTTTCCTCTTTTCTTCCTTCCTTCCTTCCTTCCTCCCTTCCTTTCCTCTTTCCCTGCCTCCCTCCTTCCCTCCCTCCTTCCCTCCCTCCTTTCTTCCTTCTTTCCTTCCTTCCTTCCTTCCTTCCTTCCTTCCTTCCTTCCTTCCTTCCTTCCTTCCTTCCTTCCTTCCTTCCTTCCTTCCTTCCTTCTTTTGTTCCTTCTTTCCTCCCTTTCTTTCTTAAAGACATGTCTAACTACTTCAATTTGCAAATGGAGAAATTAGACTCAGAGAGTCTAAGTAATTATCACAGGGTTACTCCACATCAGCCCAATGGAGCACTTAGGTTTTTTGACTCTTCACCAATACTCCATTGTTTCAAATACTATAAGTGCTTATCACATGAATAAAGGAAATTTTGGGGCTGCCCTCTTATTAACATTATAATTAACATTAAAATAAATTCATTTAGTTTTTTATAGAACCAGCTAAATCAAACTCAAATATTCATAAACTGCAAAGCTCCTTCTCTCTTCTCTCCTCTCACAATGATGGAAAGAGCCTCTTCCCTTCAGAGGTTGCATCTGGAGAGTTACTGAGGATGAGGAACTGTGGTAAAAAATATCCCCCTAGACAAAGCCTTAGCTGAGCTACTTCAGAGCTTTATCAATCATTCATTTCCATATCTATTCAAATGAATATTGAATTACAGCAGCACTGAATTCATTCCTCAATACTCTACTGCTGCTTATTTCCAGCATTAAAAATTTATCAACATCTGTGACATGTGGCATGTAGTTCTGATGGCTAAATACTATGCTAATGAGAGTAATGTATCACTCACTAGATAGTGCTAGGTTGATTTATTTTTGTTTAAATTTCATACTTAACTCATAACAACTGAGGTTTAAAAGTTAAGACTTTAATTTTAGTAGTAATACAAGGAAAATATGATTTATTTTGGTAATATGTCACCAAATTATTGGCACCTTACATTATATGTCAGGAAATTATAGTTATTCAGCCAATTGTGAATGATTAACTATTACTTGAGACAGCAATTATGGTTTCTGATAAAGTGTGACTTTTGCATTTTAAAATATATTGACTTTAAAAGCAGTTAATTTCATATTCAATTTCTATCATGCCAATAATATGTAGAACTTGAGCTTTGAGTTTGAAGGCACAGGAACTCTGGATGTTTAAATTACGTTCTGTGGCAATTCTGCTTAATAGCATTTCATATCACATGTATATCATATGCTAAGTGCTGGAGATACAAAGATAGAAATAGTACCAATATTGCTTGCCAGAAAAAGCTTGTACCCAGTTACCTCTGATAAAATGGAGGTGAGGGACTTTAGTCTAACCAAAGTGTTATGTGAGAAATTAAATGAGAGAAAGCCACTTTTATTTGGTTGAATTAGAATAATGATTTAAGTCCTTAAATGATTGTAGTATATGTGTATTATATATAATATACATATACTACAATCATTTATATATATGTTATATATAATATATATATTATATATATAGATATATATATGTTTCTTTTGGTTTTTACAACAACCTTATGAAATAAATACTATTAATATTCCCATTTTACAGATAAAAGAAAAAAAAAACTTAGGCTGAGGAAGTTTAAGTAACTTATATAACAAAAACTCCAGAATCATGAAATTCACCTAGGAAGAGTGATATAAAATTCCAACTCAAGTGAAGAAATATGTACAGAAACTCTAGCATATGATTCTTTCTGAACCAATGAATCACATGAACTTGTATGATCATCAATCAATCAACAAACTTTTATTAAGTGCCTACTATGTTGTGCCCTTGGAATACAAAGAAAAAAAAATAAACTGCTTCTGATTTGAAAGACTTACAATTCTTTGGGTGGAGGAGAGAGGGGGGAGAAGGAAATACGTACACATATAAGTATATACAAAGTAAAGTAGATACAAGACAAACTTGAATTGGAAATCACTAAAAACTGATCTTTCTGGCATAAGTTGGTGCCTGAGCCAAGTGTTAAAGGAAGCCAGGGGATCCCAAGATGCAGAAGGGAAAAGGAAAAAAAAATAGGCTAGAGATACAATCAATGCAAAGATATAAAGATAGGATCATAGGACTAGAACTTGACTTAATTTCAATTGCCTTTTTAATCTAATTCCCATCACACTTAAAAAAAAAAAAAGATTAAAAAAGATCTAGGGATATTCTTCTTCCTCCATCCTTTCTTGTTCCCCTTTCCCTTCTCTCATCCCTCTCCCTCACCCTTTCTCAGCCCTCTCCTCATTTCCCCCTCTCTCCCTGTGCCTTCCTTTCTTTACAAATATCAAACAACATCTTTAACTGCCAATCTTTTATAATCTGCAACTTATTAAGTCTATAACTTTCAGTTATAGAAAAAAATTCTCATGTAGAATGTGTACTCTGTAGTCAAGAGTCATTCTGTCACATTGGATATAGATATTTCTGTTACCATTCAACAAGTATTCTTCTGCTCAGTTTTCTAAATAGTAACAGGGCCTACTATTCCAATTCCAGATTGAATTATATAATCTACTCTATAGTAGACTGTGCATATTATATGCATATAAGAGTTATCCTAAAATCTATCAAGAACTGATTGACTATAAAATAATTTCTTTATGTAATTTAACTACTTAGTTTTGCTTCTGATTACTAGAAAAATGACAAGGGCGAGAAAAAACTGTCATCTTAGGGGATAGGAACTGGACCTATGATTTCACTGATGTAGGCAATTCCCTCTACTAATTCCGTTTACTAATGCAGGTTTGGTGCCTTCTTTGCATCTCTTAGCAAGTTACCTAGAGCCCAACTTCTTAAATGATGGCTCATGATCCCATATGAGATCACATAAATAAAAGTGGGGTTAGTAAAATTATGATTTTATTATCAGCAAATGTTTGATTTGTATACCTATATAATCGGGATCACATAAAAATTTCTCGGGTAAAAAGAGGATGATGGTAGAAAAAGTTTAAGAAGCCCTGATCTAGAGTACTGAGTAATTAAGTTAATCATGTGGGGTGACATAGTCACAGTAGGTCAGAATCAGGACTTGATCCCGGGTGAATTTAGCCGATTAAAACTTCATTTTGCTTCAGAAATTAAAATACTGGGTGGTTTTTAAAATCACATCTATATTATTTGTAAATAATCTCAGGATAGATGGCTCTATGTAACTAGGGTCAATTTTTCAGTTAGGGAAATTTCTCCTACAGAAAATTCTAAAGGACAGGAATCTGAATATAATTTTTAATGTGGATAGCACAATGCACAATCAAAATATTAAACCAAGAACAGGTCTTTATATATTGTAGTCTATTATTCAGATTTTCCAGATATATTCACATTTTTGTGACCTTATTTGGAGTTTTCTTGGCAAAGGTACTGGAATGGTTGTCATTTCCTTCCTCAGTTCATTTTACACATGTGGATATTGAGGCAAACAGGGTTATGTGATTTGCCTAAGCTCACGTAGCCAGTAAGTGTCTGAAACTGGATTTGAACTTAGATATTCTTGACTCCAGGGCCTGAGCTCTATCCACTATGTTACCTAGCTACCCATTATTATCTAGCTCTATGAGGTTTTGAGGCCTTTGATATAGTTTTTGTGGACTTAGTTTCAGGCAAAGAAAGTTCCAAAATTAGAATAATTGTTTATAGAAGCCAAATTTGAAATGTGTATTTTTAGGATTTCAATGGAAAAATCTGTCATGGTGGCCACCTGCCACATTCTGAATGAATGCAAACATATTAAATGCCTTCATTATAAACAAACAATTCCCTTACCCTCACACTGAAACAACTGTGGATATTTTACCTCACCTCCTGTGGTTTTTCTCTCATCACCTTCCAGTAATTTAATTAATGTCAGCATGTCCTATGTTTATTTTATTTGCCCCAGTAAGAAGCAACCCTGCTGCAACTCTTCAAAAGTACTTATGTTTGACAGCTGACTTGAAAAATAGAGCTCAAGTCGATTCATTTAAAAAACATTTATTAAATAACAACTATGTGTTAGGTAGTAGGAATACAGAAACAGCAGAGGGTATGATCTATTGTGAAGAGGGTTGAGTACATAAATAAATATGGCATGAGAGAATAAGTTGGATATAAAGGGGGAGATTCAAACAAAGTTATTTTAGAAATTATAGTGAAGAGAGAGCTCTTCTTCCAAGGTAAAAGAGAGTTAAGTAAAGATAATATCTTTGGGTCTTGAGGGAATGAAGAACTTTCTTTGCTTCCAATCTGTTACCATTCCAATCTTCCCTACTGCTGCCTCAGCAATTTTCCTAAAATACTCAATGTGTTCATTGTCCTCTTTTTCTCAAAAGCATTCAGACAAACAAAGGTGGGCTGGTCGATTCCATTCTAGGGATTGAGTAAAGACAGGTATGGAGATAAGAGGTAACCAATAACTGAGAATGTAATTTGTTCTCAGTTCAGATTGGCCTAAAACAGGCTATGTGAAGGATGGTATGAAATAGAACAGATTATTTGATTATAAACTATGATCTTGAAGACTAGAGTAGGTTTATATTTTGATTCAGTTAGCAATATGAAAATATTGAAAAAGCATAAAGCCATGGAAGTGATAATCTCACACAAAGGATAGAGTTTTGAAAGAGAAGAAAAGGGTGAAAGACAGAAATTTGCAAAATATCTAAGAAGTAGAAGGAATATAAAAAACAAAATAATCAGAAAAGGAACCACTGGAAAGGCAAACAAAAAACATGCCTGCAATATTACACAAGTCAAAATACCATAAATGTTAGGGACAGAAGAAAACAGTAGTTAAATTCTTTGTGTAGACTAAAGGGATGAAACCAGTATAAAAGTAAGAATGGAAGATACATGAGAGAACAAATAAAGTAAAATTAGAACAAATTTCCAAATTTTACATATCATGTCAGTAGTTCAGTTCAACACATAGGGAAATAATAGATGCCTCTTTCTATTTTATAGGATAAGGTTATAGATAATGGAAAGAAGAGAAATGCAAATCCATATATCATTCAAGACCTAATTTTGGCTATAGTAAATTTAGCCTTTTTGCAAAACTACTAAAAAGTAACAATAGTTAATGTGAGGTAGGCTTACTTATTGTTAGCGCACTCTTTGGAGCAGATAAAAATGAGGAAAATAGCTAGGAAAGTGAAAAGGAAAATAATAGATAATGACAAGTAATTGACACAGATGGTTGACATAAATTTTCCAAGTGGCTAGTAAGACAACTCTTTGCTACCAAATCTTACTTTGCATGTAGAATTAAGAAATACACTTTAGAAGGAATGATATTAATCACTCAGAAACAAACCTACTGGGGAGTTATGCTTTTATTTAATGCAGCCCCAGAATACTTAATCCAAGACTAAAATAAATCAAATTGGGCTGTCCCAATTCTAATAAAAATTGATAATATGACCTATAGCATCTTGAGGCTACCAATGTTCATTACTACAATTAGATATACCATCATTATAACATTGCTAAATCTCAGAAGACCTGAAAGCTATTGTACCTATTTGAAAGGCAGATTTAGTTCTTAGAAGGATGACATCCACCAAGAAAGAAAAAAATTATTTTTATCTTCCTTGAATATCCTACCCAGCTTCTACAAAATCTCTTGCAGAATTATGACACAGAATTTCAAAGCTAGAATGGACCTCAGAGGCCATCTAGTTATGAGAATCCATTTTATAAAATATTTAATAAATGGTTAATAACTATTGCATTCTAGTGAGATTGACCCACTAATTTATAGATCATCATATAGAATGAATATTAAAACAGTCCTTAAAATGAGCTTAAAAGGTATAAAATAGGTCATTTGGATTTCTCAGATTGAGAAAAATTTTAATATTTTCGTTAAAATTGTAACTTATCATAACTTTCATAATTCATAATGTTTGGACATTTCCTTGAACATCAGCATCATTCCTAAATCCACACACATTCAACAAGAAATGATTGATTATATACTAGCTCTATGCTTGCTACTTTATTAGAAATTCAAAGTTTACAAATCATGCTAGGATATAATGGACCCTAATGAGTTTGTAAACTCCCCAGGAAGACAGAACAGACACATAATAAGTTAAATAATTAATGATAATGCAAGGGTAAAATAATAGCTAACATTTGTATAGCACTTTATATATGTAATGTCATGTGTCTCATATTTTACATCATATCTGTGTCCTGTAACATAGGTGCTATTATTAATTTTATTTTGCAGATGTGGAGATAGAGGCAGAAAGAGATGACTTTTTAAGGGTTATAGCAAGAAAGAATATCAATCAGAATTAAGTGTCAACTAAATGGTACTGTTATTGGCAAGAACCTTGAATTTGACTTCCTGTGATTTCTCAGTAATTTGAAATAGTTCTTTAAGCTAAACATTAATAATAATAGCCAATACTTATAAAGCACTTTATGCTTATAAATTACTTTCCATTTATATGATCTCATTTTATTTTGCAACTTCTTAAGGTAGATAGGGAGAGGAAAAAGGCCTGGACCTTATTTATGTAAGAAATGTCCAAGGGAGAAAAGCCTCTCTACTACCCCCTCTACTAGTAAAGATCAGCATCTTTCCTGCAACTTACTGTATCAGAGTTGCCTAGAACACTAATAGGTTAAGTAAGCTGTACAAAGTTACATAGTCAAGAATTGTTAGAAGTGAAAGTTGAAACCAGTTTTTCCTAGCTTTGAGGTCAACTTTTTAATATTTTCCCTTATGTTACATACATATAAAGGAACTCAGAAGTAGAGAAGGCAAGTGATTTGTCCAATATCCCATAGATGATAGAGGATTTTAAGGGTTTTAACCTCTTATCTTTCTGACTCCACATAGTGTTTCACTTCTATTATATTATGTTGCTTTGTTTTAAAAAGTATCTGTGGAAGGATTTTTTTTAACTTCCCTTTTTCCCAGACTTTATCTAGGTTCTTATATTTAATTTTAGACTTTTCCTCCTTTCCAATGATAATATTTTAGTTCCAATGTTTTCATTTTTTCTTCTTAGTCACTCCTTTTCATTTAATTTTGTCTACTTTCTGCATCTTCTGTAGCATTTTATTACTTCACTTTTTTTTACTGCTTGTTTTCCTTAGCCCTCTTATTAATCCTTGACTCCTCCTTCAGCTAATTTTGTTTTCATCACACTCTAGGCTGCTGCCTCTGCAGATTCCTGGCTTGATTTTGTCAATTTCAGATTACCTTGAAAAGAGGATAGAGCAGCTTATTTCTTTGCAAGAGAATCTAATCAACAGGTATAATATTTCTAGCATGACAAAAATCAGGAATGTAAATTATTATGGAATTTAGGGGCAGATCTGGTAAAGATTGGGAAGAAATGTGACTAAATATATTTTTATGGCAATTACTATAGTTTCTTACAAAAAAAAAAATCTTGCCGTAGTCACTACTTAATCTGTAGGTAATCAATATCTAACAATTCCCATTTACTTCATTGTCTCTCCACCTGCAGTTGACCTTATTTATCAAAGTTTTGTGTATGAGAATTTATAAGAGTATAGGAAGATAGTACTAGAAATTATTAGTATTAGAAATCTTTGACTCATCTGTGAACCTTAGGTGACTGGTATAAGATTCTTATTTAAGAGATCAAATTAAATGAATCCTTTTCTCCCATTCATGCAGAAAGTAATATTCTTTCTGGAAAATACTAAATGAATGTGTTCTGTGGTGCTGCAATAGCTGAGTTCCATTTTAGAGAAAACCTGAGATGTTGTTACAAGTGGATATGATAGAATGATTGGCTATCTAAGAGTATACCATGGAGCTGTGCTTATGTCTCCCTTTCTAACTTTAGTCATTAAAGGAATCATTCTTAATTCTCCTATTTACTTCCTAATTCTCACAACATTTATCTTCTAAGATAAGCATCTTAAAAATAATGTTTTACAGCTATAATCTATGCTTTAAATAGTGGATAAAATAGAATTCAAACCAAGGGCAAAAGTAAGTTGGTCTTTTCTCTTTTTGTTACACTTACCTTATTTTCCAATTCTTTTTCTGAAGAATGAGCCATATTTTGCATATTAATATAGTTTTAAAAATAATTAATTAATATATTTAGATTAGGGGCTCTTAACTTGGAATATATGAATTTTTAAAAATCTTGATAAATGTTTGAATATAATTGGTTTTTTTTATAGTTATATATTTTATCATATGCATTTAAAAACATTCTAGGAAAAAAGATCTTTAGACTTAACTAGACTGCCAAAAGGAGTCATGTCACGAAAAAGTTAAGGCTCTATGGGCTTTAAATAGAATTACTGATAAATAATATTATGCCTATAAGAATTTAAACCTATGTTTTCTTTTTATTTCATTTCTTTCTCAACTACATAAACAATTTTTAACATTTTCTTTAAATTTTGAATTTTAAATTATTTTCCTCTCTCCTTTATCTTCCCCTTCCTTGAGAAGGGAAGAAATTTATATAGATAGATAGATAGATAGATAGATAGATAGATAGATAGATAGATAGATTATACATGTATAGTCATACAAAACATATTTCCAGATAGGTCTATATTTTCTTAAAATTATTTTAAGTATTTGCACATGACCTGCACAGTTGAGTTTTATTGCAGTGAACACTATTTCAGTGACTAGCTATGTACCAGCTTCTTACTGATACTTATCTCTTCCTCTCATTTAATGTTTACTAGGATTCATAGGTGACATTAGTGGAGCTCTTGAAGAAGCTGGATATGTAAGCACCAAGCACAATGCTAGGACCCACAATTGGTGCTTAGCAAATGCTTGTTGATTGATCTGCAGAATTCAGTTCTGGAAAGTGTTCAAATCTAACTACCCACCCAACATAGGAATCTCTTCTATAAAATCTTGGCAGGTGGTCATTTAGCCTCTCCAGTCATGTTCAACTCTATTAAAAATGTTTTTCCTCATTTTGGATTAAAGCCTATTTTGTGTAACTTGTATTCATTCTCCCTAGCCCTGCCTTTGAAAACAAAACTGAATAAATCTATTCCTGATTCTATATGCTATCCATTTAAATACTTAAAAGAAACTATTATGTCTTCCTTAATTCTCTCTTTTCTACATTAAGCATCCTTAGTTTAGTTATTAGTTCTTCATTGGAATCACTTTCGTTGGAATTGTGATTCATTGGAATCACAAAATGGTTTTAAGAATTGAACCAAATACTTCAGATATAGTGTGGCTAGTGAAAAGTAAAACTAATTACCATCTGTGATCTGGGCATTAGATTTCTATTTTTTAAGACTATGATTCCATTTTCATCATCAGAAAATTGACCATAAAGTCATGGCATTTTTTTTATTCACAGCAATTTATTAATCAATCAAGAAGCATTAAAAAACCTACTATCCACTAGACACTGTCCTAGGTGTCCTAGGATAGAGAGATTTCTTGTTTTGGAAATTGTCATTTCGTATACTTTGACTAACTACTAGAGAAGGACTGTTAGTCATAAAAATTTGAATCAGTTCCTTATATATTTAGGAAATGAGATCTTTATCAGAGAAACATGAAGCAGGTTTTTCCCAGTTATTTATTTCTGTTCTAATTTTTCTATCTTAGATGTGTTTGTGCAATTTTTTTTCATTTTATATCAAAATTGACCATTCTATCTTGTATGATTGAGAATATAAAGACTATGTTAGAATAGTTGTAGTCTGCTTTGGTGTAATGAAATCATAAATCCTTTGAATTGTTGATGATTGAACTAGATTTTTTGTTTTTCTTCTTTTTTGGTATGGGGGGGGATAAAAACAGCAACAGCAACAACAACAATATAGCCATATATACTTGATTTGTATCTTGCAACAACTTTCAATGAACTTAAAGATAATCCTTTTAGTTTTATTTATTTATTATTTATTTATTTATTTTTATTTAGCTGCAAAAGGCACCTTTGCAGGAGTTTGTAGCATTAAATATAAAGGAAAGTCAGTATGATAGTAACATCCCAAGGCTATTACAATTTGAACCCCACGGATAAAAGATCAAAAGAATTAGGTATTAGCAGCAGCAGCAACAGCAATGAAGCCTGGCATTTTGCTGGGAGACAGATTAAATCTATTATGATTCTGCCTAGAGTAGTTAATTGACTCAGTAGTTAGAGCATCAGTTTTAGAGTCAGGAAGACATAAATTCAATTTTGCCTTCAGATTGTGGCAGCTAGGTAGCACGGTGGATAAATGAAACATGAATGAGGTGACAAAGTGTTGAAAAACTCAAAAATGACTGAATAACAATTCACTAACTAGTTAACTTGACAATGGTTAGAGTACTGGGCTTGAAGTTAAAAAAAAAATCATCTTGCTGGGTTCAAATCTAGCCTCACACATTTACTAATTGTGACCCAGGGCAAATTACTTACCCCTATTTGCCTCAGTTTTCTCATATGTAAAATGAGCTTGAGAAGGAAATGGAAAATCACTTCAGTGTCTTTGCCAAGAAAATCTCAACAGGTTCACAAAGTCAGATATGATTGAAAAAACCCTGAACAAAACTTAATAGCAATGTGACCTGGCTCCCTAGCCTGGGGTAGCCAAGCCAAGCCAAGCTGATGAAGCCATGAGAGGTAAGGAGTTTGGTAGAGAACACATGCGTCTTCAGACCAGGTTTCACTAGGGAGCTGACAAGTCAGGGCATTATGTGAGTAGGTATAATAAAAGCTTTTAAGATTACACTTGGCTGTTCTTGAGCGTGCTACTGATTATTAAACTATAGATTCAAGAGATCGGGCCAGAGACCTTTGAAGGCCTCAGAGGAGGCAAGCCGGGTAGAGTTGACACTGCAAAGGCCAGTGGTCAGAGGTACTCTGTTGGGCCTAGGACAGACTGGTGATAGTGAATGCTAGGAGGGCAATTCACTCAACTACTCCCAGCCTCATTTTCTTCATCTGTAAAATAGATAGATTTCTTGTAAAAGATCAAATGAGATATTTGTAAAGCACTTTGCAAATAATAAAGTGGTAAAAAATACTAGTTTTCAGTGTTATGAATAAATCAATTAGTTTTGCTTGTTAAGGAGAACTGTGTGGCTTCCAAACTAAAGAGAGTATTGAATTGATTTTTTTAAAATTACTCTCTCTCTCTCTCTCTCTCTCTCTCTCTCTCTCTCTCTCTCTCTCTCTCTCTCCATATATATATGTTGATATCAACTTTATGGCTCCACTATAAATCACATTAAATAGCTCCCTCATCTGGTGGAAACTAGGGGAAAACTTTATGGGAAGAACATAGAGCAGTTAATACCTATGCAATACCAATCCTAACATACAATTTCAGAACTGGAAAATGGACCATAATGCATTTGGAGAATAACCTAACAAAAAACCTTTGCAATATTAAGGACACACAGAGTCCATTGCCCCAAGGCAGGTAAAGAAAATGAATATCTTCTTGCCAAAAAAAAAAAATACGAAGAGGTTTGATAAACATTCTCAGAGTATATGATAAACAAGTAGGGAGAGGGGAATCCTACAGAAACACTTTTGGAACAAGCTGACAGCATTTCAGCAAACTGAGATTCAAAAATGAAATCAAAAGGTTCTGCCTGGGCAAATTCATCATGCATTTTATCTAAGCAGTTAGCCAATGGTTGAGTCATACATTTGTTTTTTGAAGCGGGAGGTGCAGAGTTATGATGGAAATTTGGGCCAGGCCATTGAAACCAGAAATTACAGAAGAGTTAACCTTAAGGAATAGGACTTTAAGATGAATATGAAATATGCAAGAAAATAGTACAACCTGTGTACCAAATCACTGTTAATTATGGAAATTTAGCACTTGCCATATATTTAACTGGGCAAAGCATAGTGATGCTAGAATTATACTTCATAGGCTTGCTAGATTTCATTGACTGTCAGATGACAAATCCCCATAATACATATATAAATCTCAAAATATTTTGGAAAACATAATGAATAAATTCTACTGGACCAGAATATTCTCAGCATGAAATCTTAAGCATCATTTTAAAATGTATTCTCCCCTATTGCTTTCCGGGTGAGTCATCCTTTTAAACAAAGAATATGAAAGAAAGAACAAAAAGCATTTCAGAGGAAAATTAACCGACATACTAATCCAGTGTGATAGCATATATAATACTATATCTTTGTTGTTGCCCATCTTTGCAAAGGGAAAAAAAAAATGTGTTTTCTCATTTCTCTAAGATCAAGCTTCTTTGTTATGGTGCTATTTATAATTTTATAATATTCAGTTCTTTTTGTTCTTATTTTTTCCTTTATAGTGTTATGGTCATTGTCAGCAAATTTATTAAGTAATGATCATGTACAAGACACTGAACAGCCCTCCCTTCTAGGACTTTACATTTTATTAAACCATCTGTTAAATAACCCATTCTGGAATTTTGCTGAGAATCAATGTAGGTGTCTAGTCTGTACTATTTTAAAACTTTTCTTCCCTTCCCCCTTTGAAAATTAGAACATTTGTTCATTTTTATTATCATTAGCACTTTTCACATTTTTATGATTTCTGTAAAAATATAGAAAAAACCCTGAGAATTTATGTATACATTTTAGATTGTAATTTGTTTGGGTTTCAAAATTTAAATTATGTCAAAGGTACTAGATACTTTCTTTCATAGAAAAGAGAAAATATGCATATTGATCAACAATCAAGCGTCACATTTCTAATTTTGTATGTTAGAAACCCACCAGATTTGTCAGTCAGAAAGGAAAAACAACACAACTTGATGCCTTGTAAACATGGACAGATCAAAAAGCCATTGTATTACTCACTTCCAGTTGATCAATGATGGACAGAAATAACTACACCCAGAGAAGGAACACTGGGAAGTGAATGTAAATTGTTAGTACTACTGTCTATCTACCCAGGTTACGTATACCTTCGGAATCTAATACTTAATGTGCAACAAGAAAATGGTATTTACACACATATATTGTATCTGGGTTATATTGTAACATATGTAAAATGTATAGGATTGCCTGTCATCAGGAGGAGGGTGTGAAGGGAGGGGGGGGATAATTTGGAAAAATGAATACAAGGGATAATATTATAAAAAAAATTACTCATGCATATATACTGTGGAAAAAAATTCTAAATAAAAATATAGTTACATTTCCAAAAAAAGCCATTGTATTTTTAACACTATGAGAAAATATGCTTTATTTTATAAAAAAAGAAATATCATGATGGGAAAGGGTTTCAGAGACTTTAAAGGGAAACATACAGCCTCTTTTAAGAAAATAGTTTGTAATAATTTACCTTGAGTGACTAATCCTGAATTAGGGACAACTGACGATAGTGACATTTATGCATATGATATTCAAAAGGTTGTACAGTACCTCCAGAAAAAAAGAGAGAAAGAAAAAAGAGTAAATAGTTGACTCAGAGTCTTAGAATTCTGGCAGATGGGAGAAACACAGTAATTTAAAAGTGTTCAATGCTCAAAGTGAATAGCAGAGAAGGGATAAGAAGCAAAATCTTTGGTATAACTAGTAGCTAACTATATTGTAGGAAAGATGGGGCAGAGAATGAGAGTTTTCTCTGCCATTCTTTAACTTCTTGAAGGTTTTAGAAAGTTAATATCTTTTCTCAATGATTTGTGTAAATTTCTTTTATTTTTAATTTTTTCTGAAATATGGTCTACTGGGAGTATTTGACAGTTTATGTGGTTAAATAGCATATTAATAATTCTATTGAGTTCATAACCATTATGGTCTAGTGTGTAAATACATACCAAGGGACATTTAAAAATACTCATTGTCATAAAATGCATATTTAGGGCTTTTCCATATACATAAATTGGACATAATAGATTATAAAAGCTCCAGTGGAGCCATTTGGGTCTTTTGAAAAAACACATTTTAGGGCCTCGTTAAAATGAATACTATTTATATGTTAAATTCTCTCTACCTAGTTTTTGCTTTAGGAATCTAAGCTGGATATGTATTTTTTTAAACTATGTTAAGACAATATGTCAGTGGTTGAGAATTCACTTTCTTATATTAATTCCAGATACATTATTTTATTTTTATGATATCAGAATATTTCTACAAATTATCAAACAACAGAGAAGATGAAAGATTCATTACAGGCCAAATGCAAATTTTAATTACTTTCTACAAAGTCTCTCTTGCTAGGACTAGGACAATATGCTAAGCTTTAGAATTAAAAACAATATTTTTAAAAAATAAAAACATTAATGGAAATTTATTAATTTTGTTAATGCTGATAATTACTAACTTTGACAGTGACTTTTCCCTGAAGTATCATATATGGATGTCTATGTGTGTACATGCACAGAAACATAGCAATATTAATGTGATGGTATAAAGTTCATTCATTATTACTCATCAATGGTTGCTTTTCATTATGTTATAGTGAAGATCAAATGAAATAAAGTATGTAAAATATTTTGCAAACCTTAAAATACTATGTAAATATGAGATTTTTATTTTTATTTCCCACAACTTACTTTAATTGTTCCCTCTTTTATACAAGCATACTTCATTTTGTTGTGCTTTGCTTTATTACAATTCACAGATATTGTGTTTTATTATTTTTTTAACAAATTGAAAATTTATGGCAACTCTTGTTAGGATTACCAGGTGAGAACTCAGGTTGTCTGGACAGTGACAAGGTGAGAATTCAGGGTGTCTGGACAATTACAAGGTGAGAACTCAGGTAGACTTGACAGTTCTCTGGCTCAGACCTTTGGTTTGGGCCTTTAAAGGGAGTTTACACCTTAGGAATTCTAAGAGGAGCAAGTTCATTGGTGGAAGTGTTCTCACATGCCTATTCTCTAGGAGGATAAAAGAAGGGCAGCTTTGGGTCTGAGAGAATCGACTCTGGGATAGAGTTTTGATTCCAGGCAGGCTGAAAGGAGACCAGTCTGATTTGAGAAAGTACAAGAGCTGAAGAAGATTCAGAGCTCCCAAGAAACCTGAGCACAGAGGAAAAGATTTTACAGATCTCCTCCCAGAGAATAGGCATGTGAGAACTCAATCAGACGTGGGGAAATACTTCCACCAATGAATTTGCTCCTCTTAGAATTCCTAAGGTGTAAACTCCCTTTAAAGGCCTGAGCCAAAGGTCTGAGCCAGAGAACTGTCAAGTCAACCTGAGTTCTCACCTTGTAACTGTCCAGACAACCTGAGTTCTCACCTTGTTACTGTCCAGACAGCCTGAGTTCTCATCTGGTAATCCTAACAAACTCTGTGTCAAACAACAGAGCCATTTTTCTCACAGCAGATATTCCCCTCATGTTTCAGTGTAACATTTTGATAATTCTCACAATATTTAAAATATTTTCATTTTATTTATTTTACTACAGTGATCTGTGGTCAGTGACATTTGATGTTACTGTTGAATTGTTTTGAGACACTAGAAACCATGCCTGTAAAGATTACAAACTTAATGGGAAAATGTTATATATGTTCAGACTGCTCCATTGACTGGTGGTCCCCCATTTCCTTTCCACTCCTTGAGATACAACAATATTGAAATTAGGCCAATTAATAACCTACAATGGCCTCTAATTGTTCAAGTGAAAGGAAGGATCAATTGATGTGACAGACTTTATTGTTATCTTATTTAAGAAATTGTCATAGCCACCCTAGCCTTCAGCAACCATGGTCATCATCCGTCAACAGTCATCAATATCCAGACCAGACCCTCCAACAGCAAAAAATGATTATGACTTACTAAAGGCTCAAACGATTGTTAGCATGTTGTAGCAATGAAATATTTTTAATCAAGTTATATACATTTTTCTTTAAACATAATGCTTTTGCATGCTTAATAGATAAATGTCGTATAAATGTAAATTTTTTGCATTGGGAAATCAAAAAATTCTTGTGACTCACTTTATTGCAATGATCTGAAACTGATCCTGCAATATCTCAAGTGTACCTATATATATAGGATTCCTTTTTTTTACATTAATTAGCAATTAATGACAGTTTTATTAATTTTTTAAAAAGTAAATTAAGGCAAGTACTCTGACTCCTGCTATGTATATTCCTTAGAAAATATATGACACATTAACACTTTTTGATTGTACTCCACACCTTTTACCAAAAAAGGTACTTTAACAAGATGTGAAGAAAAATATGTTACATACTTTCTTCTAATCTGCAAAATCAGTCAATGCCATTCTCCATATTTACTTCTTCTCTAAATATAATGAACAGAAGCCTTGATAGGATCACGGGATCTCAGAATTAATCTGGAAAGGGCATTTGAATGAAAACTATTAGAATGTAGCATATAGAATGTCAGAGTTTGTCTCACAGATTGTTCTCAGAGAGCAAATAAAATAATGAAAACAGTTGACTTCATTATGTGCACAAAGGCAAGAAATAACACAATTTTATGGCACATTTGGTAATCTTACCTGACAGTATTCATGATGAGTATAAAGATCACCATAAAGATAATTGCAATTTAAACACTGACATCTGTTTTGGAGGATGGAGAATATATCCCATGAAGAGTATGAGAAGATACCCCAGCCTAAGTTAATACATATTTCATTGCATTGAATAATATAATGATAATAATAACTAGGTTTTATGCAACATTTTAAAGTTTGCAAATGTTTCATATATTTTATCAATGTAATCATAGACATGGATGGATGCCAAAAATAAATTGGAAAATATGTCAGGATCAAGATAGGAAAGGGGAAAAGCTTGTAGGATCTTTAAAAGCTCCATGCTCATATACTATTATTTTCTTCAAAGGATGCTTTAGAAAGTACTGGACATGTATTCTGAGCTGATTCAGCCCAGTCTATTTGTAATTTAAGTTCAATAATCAAAACAACTATAAGTCATTCAACAGTGAACAAGAGAAAGTTTACTTAGCCAAAGCAAGCACTGAGGATCCTTGAGTTGATTTAGCTGAACTAAAATCCCTTGCATGCCTTACTCATCATGAGTCAAGCTTTTGAAACTCTCCTACCTTCTGAAGCCCCTCAAGTCTTCATAATTGCTTTGTAGTTAGATGATGGGGAAGTGATACTACCAGTTTGAATTCTTACTCCCCTAATCCAATTAAGTCTTATACATCTTAGTTGCTTTTAAGGAAAACCTAGCTTAATCTTGTCTGAATGTGGGAAAGGGGTTAAGATATTGGACCTACAACATTGTTGTTCAGTTATTTCAGTTGTAATCTAAGTTTTTGGGACTTCTTTTGAATATCAGATAATAGAGTGGCTTGCCATTTCCTTCTTCAACCCATTTTACAGATGATGAAATTGATAGAAAGTAAAGTGACATACCCAAAGTCATTCAGCTAGTAAATGTCATTACTACAACGTAGAAATCCCCAAACAATATGATACACAAAATTGACTCTAAATAGTCAAGAAATGACAGAATGATAGCATAATTACTTGTCAGTGTCTTGTTAACTCATTAGATAGAGAAAAGATCAAATTTATGATCCTATTAGGAAAAAGGGCTCAAAATGAGAAAGTAAAACATATATAATAAAAGTAGCTACCAAGAGGTATATATCACTTAGATATTAACTATGAGACAAATTTATAAACCAATGTTTTTTACTCAATTAGTGTTTCTTAGAGAAGTTAAAATCAATTTTTGTCATATTGCAAAACAATTTTTGTATTGACAATATTGAGAGACTGCACGTGATCTACAACATATTTATTTCCCTTGCCAAGAAAAAAGACATCACGATCAAGAACAATGATTTACTTTATGTCTTCATTTATGAAACCTCACATTGATGGCAATGCCTTCTCCAAAATATGCAATTAACATCCGTTTAAATGATAAGAAGCTTGTAGAGACTCCATTGTGAATCATCTAAGCCACATTGTCACAATCACATTTGTAGATGAAACAATGAAGAAGACAATGTGAAATCAAATGCAGAAAACATGCTGATGTTTCTATGTTAGTCTATTCTCATAAGTCTTGGTAGCCATGTTCTTTTTGATAGCACTTGGGTTTACTTAGGTCTGACTTTTTTAGGGTCAGAGGCAAGACAGTATCCCTTATACCATTCAACATCTTCCAAGTAGGAAACTGGAGGTGTCCCTTTTCAAGGGAAAATTAAGTTTTATGTCAAGGGAGTTCTGCCTAAATTCGCCAAAAATTAGTTTTCCTCTCTTTAGTCAATATGATTAATGTACCATTTTTGTTTTGACTAGATTCAAATAAGGTAGAGGGGATTTTTATCTTTCCTTCAATCTTAGTTTTAATTTTGATATTGTCTAGGATGCTAGCAAACTCCTGACAATATATTTTGTGTAAACTACCATCTATACTTCCCTCAGTATAATTATTATACATTTTAAAAACAAGGATATTATTTTATTTTAGTGAAATCTGCAAGTTCATATGATAGGGACTCATGATTTTATTAAGAGTGAGAACTCTCTCCACCAATGCAGTTTGCAATATGTCCATATTTTATATATATTGTGTCTTGCTCAGAAGCACACAGCTATTTCATGCCAACATGGGATTTGAACTCAGGTCCTTCTGACACTGTCTCAGTCCACTATACCATTTTTCCTCTCTCCACACAAAGATCATGTTTTTTTTTTTTTTCAGAAATAACGTTGTTGTTTTTTAAAATACATTAACTTATAAAAATGAGGGGGGGAATCAGAGATCTGCTATAGAAATTGTACAGAATAGAATAATTTGCAGGACCTTCTCATTTTTACTTTAGCTATTGCTCCATAATCACTGTTCCAGAGCATTGCCTTCATATCATCTACAAAAGTAATGCATGAAATCAAAAAATAACTGGATATAGTTAAAAAGAGTTAGAAATAATCATGAATAAAAATGAAAAAAAAAACAAGTTATCTTTGGTCAGAAAACCAATTTCAACATTGTGTTTAATGTTGAACACATTAAAATGTGTTCATTTGTAGATGGGACTGCAAGAAATTTAAGATTTTTTAATTCATTGATTTAGTTGACATCTCTTTATGAAAAATAGGATTAGATTAGAAATATATCACTCCCCAGTTGCTTTCTATAATGACTCTATGTGTATTGTGTAACTAAGAATGAAGTACTAGATAGCTACATAACCATTAATGTAAATGCTGATATAAAAATAATTCTAGCTTACAGTGTGCTGGATAAAATGGAATCTTCAGAGATAATTAAAAATGGAAATATAATTCTAAATAAGGGTTAATTAGTACAAAAACAGACTACCTTTTAGGTCTGGCAGTACCAGATTTAATAAGTCTCACAAATGTTCTCAGGAATATCTCTATTATTTTTATCTGTATTTTTGGCATTCAGTTAATTGTTGTCTTCATTTCACACATTTTTATTGCAACAATAATTGCCAAAAGTATTTCCACTTCAATAATAAACATATTATCTACCTACTTACCTACCTATCTATCTATTGCCCACAAGTATTGCTCCTTATCCCTATATAGCTATAGACATACACACATATGTGTGTGCATGCATTTTAAATGTTATGTTTACCAAAGATTCAAAATTTCTGAGTAATTAATCATTGCATTAATAATGTTAGCATATTACCCAATAAAATGAGTCAATGACACTCTTAAATGCCAAAGACAAATTATGACAGTGAGTTCACATTATATGTGTCCTTGGAAGAGTAGATATTCTTGAGAGTGGCAATCAACTCTGGCTGGTTAACAATTAAGGAGAAAGAATGAATATTATAATAAGAGGTGGGCCTATTCTAATGAGAGGATGGGGTATGTAACTTCCAAATTACTCATCCCCGACCGAATCTCAGGGAATTCTCGACAATATTCTTCATTCAAGTTTAAGCAGAACACAATAGTCTCAGGATTTCACTTTAAATTAAATTCCTGATCGGGTTGGGTGAGATAGCAACGTGTAAATTGGGTAGAATCTTAATATTATGTACTATTATTAGTCAAATTTTTCAGAAGATTAGCCTTCCAATGAAGACTTTAGGAAAAAAGGTAGAATTCTGGCATTCCCCCAAATCATAAGAATCATTTCATATGTGTGTGTGTGTGTGTGTGTGTGTGTGTGTGTGTGTGTGTGTGTGTGTATAGGGGGTTGTATATCTATTTTCCTATCTCTTCATAAAGATAAAGGACTGGATCTGTAATTTCATTAGAAATGGGAACTCTTCAGTGAGGAAATTCCCTCTACTGATAAAGGTTGGTACCTCTTCTTCAACTTACAGTGTTAGTTGCATAGATCATTGGCATTAAACTCAAATAGAACCTGAGGCCATTAAATCATACTTAAGCATTCATCTATATTAACTTAGAAGACTATATATGCTTATGTACATTTTTTTTCTGAGGTAATTGGGATTAAGTGATTTGCCCAAGATTATACAGCAAGGAAATATTAAGTGTCTGAAGTCAGATTTGAACTCCGGTCCTACTGACTTTAGGGCTGGTACTCTATTCACTACACCAATTAGCTGCCCCTTATGTACGGTTCAGTAATCATCACAAGAACAGCCAGGTTTGTTAAAGTCAAATCCTTTATTATCTCCTTTCTGGGGCTGGTAAGCTTTCTGGATCACTCTTATCTCTTTGCCTACATTGAGCTCTCAGATGCTCTACTTTCCCACATTGAAAGCATTGATGAGTCTCTCTAGAAGTTCCATGCATATTTTGCATCAGAGTCTGGGAATTGTAAGCATTTGTACCCACTGTGGCACAGCTTCTTATGATCTCCTCTAAAGGAGCATCTTTGTGTAGTCCCCATATAATTCTTCTGCAAACCTCATTAGCATTTTCCTTAGCCAGTTGTCTTATCAAAATTCTTGTAGTTGCATTTTCTCCAGTGGTTCTTGTGACAGCTTTGCAAATGTCCCACAAAATCAGCAAAAGGTTCATTGGGGCCTTGCTCTATTTTTGTGAAGGCTTCCCCACCATCTTTTCCTGGGAACGGCCCCCAAACTTTTATAGCAGCAACAGCAATTTGCTCATATGCTGCTGTAGGATAATTAATCTGTGCATACTGACCTTTACCTTCTAGTTGTTCAAAGGTGATTTGTATATTAACTCCAGATTGCCTATTTTGTAGGGCTTGTATCCTGCATAATTCACTATACTCTGAAAGCCACAACAAGTTTTGTCCAGGTTCTAAACATGTCCTTGCTATGGATTTCCAATCACTAGAGGTTAAAATTTCATAAGCCAAATTCTCTATTATCATCTTAACATAAGACGAGAGCAACCCTCTTTCAAATCCTTGATTTTTCCTAGATCAAAAGGAGCGTATTTTCTCCTTTGTTGACCTGAAGAATCAAATTCTTCGTACTATGCATTTATCAAATCAGGTATATCCTGTCCTTTTTTTGCTTTAACTAATGGTTTTTGTAATGTTGTCATAGGCTGCTTCATAGGTGGTGCTGATTATGTCACTGCCTCTCCCCCTCCTCCTTCACCCTCCACCAATGGTTAATTGAGGAGAGTAGCAGGGATTGGGGAATGCCCTAATGGCTCCTGCTGTGAAGCACCACACTCCTTAATTTCATCAGAATTGTACTTAACTCCATTCTAGCCTAATTCTTCAAGCTTTTCACTTAGTTTGTCTGGATCCTCTGTCTCCTGATCTTTCTTATTTTTTCTTATTCTAATACTTATATAATTTCTTAAAGCCAGTTGTATTATTATATGTATAAAGTGTTTCTTTAGAAATTGAGCCAGGTCCATTATCATTGTAATATTCATATAGTTGCTCTCCTACTAATTTCTATTCATTTGGATCTAATTCTTTTTCCTTAGAGAACCAAGGAGATGTGTACTGTACTGTTTCTAAAAATTCAGTGATCTACTCCCACATTACAATCAAACCTTGGTTTTTTATAAGTTTAACCAAGCTTTTGACACATTTTCCTTGAATTGGAAAAGAAGGCTGTTTTCTAAACATCTGACACATTTCAGCTAAAACACTAGTTTAGCCCTTTACAAAGTTTCCTTCTTGTACTCACCCTAATTTCTGGGTCACAGATGAAGGTTTTTGGTCCCTTTTCAGGTGCCAAAATGTAATGGTCTCTGGTTTGGTTTTCTTGGGGTCTCTGGAAGCAGCTTCATTTCAGTTCATTAATCACCACAAGAATAGTCAGGCGTTAAAGTCCAGATTTTTCATTATCACCTTCCTTGGGCTGGGCAGCTTTCTGGAGAGACTTTCAGACCAGCCTTGGTCTCAGTGGAGGAAGTAGAGGAGGCCAGGCCAGCCACCAGGAACCTGACTAAAGGTGAAATAAATTTCTGTTTGCTTGGCTCTGAGAGCTTCTAGTGTGTTTATCCACTATGGTTCTCAGTCCCTGCTTATATGCTCCATACTGACTATAAACCAATCATTATATCACTAGAGAACCATTATTTGTTGTAGGATTAAATCAGTCATACCGAACCATGGTAGACTAGATAACCATTGTCTCATCAATTCCACTTAGTACCTTTTAAGCATCCTTATTTCAAGTTCAGTGTTCTGGCCCATAATACATATTTCTTATTAATACAACAACACATTAAAATCAGATAAGAAATACATTGGGTCTGATTTGGATCATACTTAGGAGTGTTGTCCTTTGATCCAGCCCTCAGGCCACATGTTTGATACCCCTACTTAGATCATTAAGAAGTTAAAAAACTTGCGCAGGCTTACACAACCAGTATGTGTCAGAAGCAGGACTTGAATTCATGTCCATTCCGAAGTCAATTCTCTGGCCACTATACCATGGTGGCTATATAGGTATATTTTCATAAAATATACTTTGCTTATAAGAGTTCACATTAGTCCTACTTTCATCTGCTTACAGTAAAGAGTAATGAAGAAGCCTGAGACTTGATTGTTAATTCATATTTATTAATATCTACACTTTGTAACTTGGAATTCTTAGTGTGACTTAAATCAGCTGCTGCTGATTTAAGGCATAATGAGCTATGTTGACATTCTCTTATATTAAGAACATAATATTACTCACCATTCATATTTGGATGCCTAAAGAATAAATACATAGAGCATTCCCAACTTCCATACTTTTATTTATACCATTTCATTTATTTCTCTTTTACTTCTCCATTTGAGTCCCAACCATTCTTTAAGACTTTCATATAAGCTATCCTTGATTTTAGGAATGTATTTTCTCCTCATCTTCACCTTTCGAGAGCCCATCTTCACCTTTCAAAATCCTTATTATATATCCTTTAAATGCTTGTTACCTTGCCTTATTTTCTTTAATAACTTGAGCTTAGGTGCCACCTTTTTGGTGAAGCCTTTATAATCCCCTTAGTTACTAATGCTCTTTCTATTCTCAAATATTACTGGAGTTTTTTTGCCTTTCATTTCTTTCTTGAATTATTTTTATATAAGTGTATTCATATAAGTTAAATCCTTAGTGTACTGCACCCACCCTCCAGCCCAAGCTCCTTAGTGACTGTGGTTATATAGTATTTTTCTTCATATTTCCAAAACTTAACATAGGCTTTAAGTATTATAAACCTTTGATAAGTATTTGTTTAATTGATTGTTTATTTCAACCTAAAGTCATCTCTCTATCTTTTCTTATTTTATAATACTCATCATTTTGAGCATTCATTTAAGAATTATTACATTGCTCCCTTGTATTGTGGAGCAGCATGGCATAGTGGCCAGAGAGTTGACTTTGGAATGGACATGAGTTCTATAGATATAGAAATAGATATACACCCCACAACCCCCACACACATACACACACATTAAACACATATGTCATTATTTTAATAACCAATGATTTAGGGGAGATTTCTCCCTTCTTTTTCTAAATTCTTCATTTCCAGATTCAGCTTCTGAAAAACTGGACTGATAATAGAAGATAGTATTAGGATTATCCTCCATCTAGGCTATTCAGAGATGAGACCTGTGTTCAGATTCTGCCCTTGCCACATGCTGTGTGAACATATACAAACATCTCAGCATATATAGCATCAGTCTTAAGTTATAATAGATAAGTTGACTGTATTCATCAATAGGTACAGTATCTAACCCAGAAGGCTTCTCAAACCATTGGAATTACATAACCCAACATTGTTACTTTTAAATAATGTTTGTGTCCTATATGCTAGTTTAGTCATTTCAATTGTTCCTGACTTTTTGTGACCTCATTTGGGATTTCCTTGGCAGTGAAATTAGAATACTTTGAGATTTCCTTATCCACCTTTTTCATTGAGTAAAGGATTTGCCCCAAGTCACACATAGTAAGCATCTGAGCCTGTATTGGAACTCATGAAGATGAGTCTTCTTGGCTTTAGACCCAGCTCTCTATTTACCAAGCCACCTAGCTGCCCCCTATCTCCTTAAGAATATGGTAATTAAGTTCAAGTTGAATTCAGATCTGACCTCAAACACTTCCTAGCTGTTTGACTCTGTTCAAGAGTTTTGTTCACTTAAATCAGGGGTGAGGAACATCTGGCCTGTGGAGACCTGTGAAATCATTTGGCCTCACCCTGCTAGGACAACTGCAGGTGATGATGAGCTAAAAGCTAAGTACAACAACTTCCTACTGCTTGAGTTTTTAAATTGGTAATTTGTATGGCCTGAAAATGATGTTATAAATATCCAAATGGCCCTTGGCAGAAAAATGGTTCTTTACTCCTGGCCTAAATCCATCAAAGAAGGAAATGCAAAGGAAAAGTAAATGCAATTCCAGTATCTTTTTCCAGAAAATTGTATATAGCAAACAGTAATAATAAAAATAGCTTATATTTAATTTTGTGGGCAGCTGTATTTTTGTGTGTGCCTGGCTTGGAGTTAGAAAACCTGAGTTCAAATCCAGCCTAAGATACTTACTTGCTCTGTAAACCTGGACAAACCATTTAACCCAGTTTTCCTTAGTTTCCTCAGGGAAATGGCTAACTATTATGGTATCTTTGTTAAGAAAACCCCAAATGGTGTTAGAAAAAAAATCAGACAGGACTGAAAATACTGAACAAAGCTTTTAAAAGCTAGGAATTGTTCCATCTATGCCCATACCTGATTAGAATGCTTTCCTACAGCATTATGGCATAGTTTATAGAACACAGGACTAGGAAAGGGTTAAAAACTGAGTTCTAATTCCACCTTATCCCCTTATTAGCTTTGTGATCCTTGGAAAGTCACATTATCATCATCATCATTATATCTACCATTGGTATAGTACTTTAAAGTTTTCAAAACAGTTTAGAAATATTATCTCATTTTCTACTCACAGCAACCCTGGCAAGTACTATACACCTTTTTCCAGCTGACAAAAACTAAGGTAGATAAAGCTTATGTGACTTTCCTAGGGTCACACAACTGGTAAATGTCTGAGGCTGAATCTGAACTCAGGTCTTCCTAACTCCAATTCCAGTTCTCTATTCACTGAACATCTCACATTTAACTAATCTTAATTTCAGTTTCTTTATTTGTAAAATAGACATAATGTTAACATCTACGTCCCAGAGTTGTTGTGAGAAGAAAATGAGATATTATATTTTGTAAACTTTAAAGCACAATTTAATTGCTAGTTATTATTTTTACCACTACTGCTGGTACCCAATTAATCTTTGTTGATGATTAAAGAACTGTATGGTATATCATTTTAAACATTTAGAGAATTTAATGTGAACAGCTTGACTTGGTTTATGGAGGCTGGAAACCTAAGAAAGCATCTCCATTTTCATGCTGACATATTTTGCAAAGGGAAAATTCTGATTGTTCTGACCACAGTCTTGAGAGGGTTCTTTCAATTGAGTTGTCATTGGAGAACTTAAGCCAGTGAAAGGATGAATAATCTTGGAAAACTTGACAGATTTTCTTTATCCAATCAAGTGGTGGGGGAAAATCCCCTGCCCATCTAGACAGATCAAGTAAGGGATATGTTGGAGAGGGCCACTCAGAGATTGTGAGTCATTAAACCCCTATCATATTCACCCTGGAGAGGCTTTAGGGAACATGTCTTCAGAGCTGTCATTCTCATAGTATTCACAGGTAGCAACTGGGTTATATTGAGTCATATCTCTGTAAGAAGTATCAGGTTTCCAGTTGTCTCATTCATAAAATGAAGCAAAAAAAAAAAAGAAAAGAAAAGAAAAAAGAAAAACACATGAGATATTATTGTTGACTCTAGTTTGCAAATAGATCTACATGGTACATTAATGGTAAAACTATTTTGAGATTCCATTGTAAAATTGAAACCAGTTCTAAATCTTTGACCTGAAAAACTGAAAACAAACAAAACAGAACCCCTTTTTTGAAGTGTAGCTTACTTCAATATTTGCGGTTAATTTTAAATATTTCATAGGTTATGGTAACTCCAAGTGTCATTGAAAAGCTGTACCTCAAGAAACACATATAGTATTTTTCATGACCCAAATTAGATTTACCTTCAGAGTAAAGGCTCAAGTGGGAGTAGAATAAAATAAGAAGATAGAGAAAGAGAAGGAAAGTCTCCTTCTTCACAAATTCCATGCCTGACATTGCTCTTCCAAATCATCTCCTAATACCTAAATAGTAATGAGGACTTACAAGTAGGAATTGTAGAGGAAAAAACAAGCAAGAAAACCATTTGCTAGAGGAAGAGAGAATCCATATTCAATAAGAAAGCAAAAATGCAAGGAAATCCAGGGAGCTGGGCATTTATTTGTCTGATGTAACCTTATTCTCCAAAGTCATGTTCTTTTTATTGTGACTTTTTAAACCTATTTATGGGTCCTAATTGCTACTTAGTTATCTAGATATGATTTGGGCTAATATAAAACCAAGTGTTGTTTTATCTAGATTGTGCCAAAGAATTAAATGGCTAATCAAATTGTAGATTACATCCTGGTACTATGAATTCTGGAACTGAATTTTGTAGCCATACTGATCTTGATTTATATGAATTAGTACTTGAAAAAAGTGGACTAGCAATTTTGACTTAGATACCTTTGAACTGCATTGGAACTTATAAAGATAATATTTATTGTAATAGAATTTGCTAATAGGAGAGACATTGGAGTAGGGGGCTCAGAATCAGGAATGAGTGGCTATCACACACAGGTTGTGTGACCCTGGGCAAGCCACTTAACATAGTGCCCAAAGAAACTAATAATAATAGCTAATATTTATATAGTGCTCCTTAAGTGCCAGCATATGCCTAAGCATTTTATGATTATTTTCTCATATGATCCTTAAAATAACCCTGGCAGGTAAGTGCTATTATTATCATCCCATTTCAGAGATGAGGAAACTAAACAAACAGAAGGACCACACAGGCAGGACAGATTTGAATTCATTTTTTTTTTAATTTAAGGCATAGGGCTCTATCTCCTGTGCCACCTAGTTGCCTTTAACTAGTTTATTTTTAGAAACTTTATAGCTTGATAAAATCACAGCCACCCATCCTCCAAAAAAGAAAATTTGTTTTTTATGATTTATATTACTATGTATACTCACTCTCCGGTTACAAATTATAATCCCTCCCTATCTTACTAGAAAGTCTTCATTACTGAAATAATTCATCACCTATTGACCAAGTAGCATCTCTGCATTTATTTAAGCTGGTCTTCAGACAACAGACATGCAGTTAATTGGCAAAGAATTTTGGAAGACTTTCTAGCTTGTTAGGCCCTATCATAATTTGCATTTTGCAGACACAAACTCAAATACCTAGAGTCCTTCCCCCACTCATATATATACTACAATGAGGTATCAATATAGGAAATTAGTGGAAATGTTCATCTATTACATTAACTTAATCATATTTGCAATCTGGAGCTGCTAATATACTTATTTGATTCCTTAGTGACTTATTTAAGAAAGTTGATAGGAACTGATCTTGCAAAAATTATTTTATTACATTTTCTCTCATACTGCCCATGGAGATATAATTAAGTTAGGTTCATGTCACAAGTGAAATTAGGTGAATAATCTTGGTTCCATTCCATTTAGTTAAAAGGATTATGAACATTTTAAGACATAAATAGACTTTTTTTAGATGGATAATAAAGCCCCTGTGAGATCCCAGCCATTCAAAGCCTTACCACTTCTTGTCTCTGAATGGGGATTTGCAATAGACTTTTGTTACAGGTTCATTTTATGATTTTACAAAATAAATCAAGTCCAATTTTCTTAGCAAAGATAACTATTTTAGAGAGGTATGTGATAAAATGGAAAGGACACTGGTCTTGAAGAAATGTTTACTAGGTTTTACCAAGAGAAAAATCACCCTATCTGAGCCTCAATTTCCTCATATGTAAAATGGGAACAACATTATGCAACTTGTGAGATAAATGCCACACCAATATGCAACTTGTGAGATAAGGGCTCCATTAACTTTAAAGCACTACATCAATATTAGTTACAATTATTTCCATTGTACTTCTATCTATTCACAATATTTTAATCTATTGTTTTATTTTTAAATATTCTCAAATTGTGAAGCTAATATCACATATCTAATTAGAACATTGGAGGAATACATTCTAGGTTTTGACTCTGGCTCTTCATTTCTTTTCCGCTAACATACATTGTTGTTGTTAATACTTTTATCTGGCCCAATATTTTTAGACAAGTTTGAAATATTTTAACTTCAATAAACATACAAAAAGAGTTTTTTCAATACAAAGTAGAGCATAAAAAGCATAAAGAAAATGTAATATTTTATTTTTTAAAGGTATATTACAAATTCAACTCATCACTTGCAAAACTGTCTTGTCTATGAATTTTTCTGAACTACCTTATATATTTGTCTTTGCACTTTTTAAAATGTTTCAATGTTTTGACAGACAGATTTCTGGAAAATTTGGAAAATTTGGTCTACCTCTCAGACTTGTGGAGGAGGAAGGAATTTATGACCAGAGGAGAACTAGAGATCATTATTGATCACAAAATAGAAGATTTTGATTACATCAAACTAAAAAGTTTCTGTACAAATAATACTAATGCAAACAAGATTAGAAGGGAAGTAACAAATTGGGAAAATATTTTTAAAAACAAAGGTTCTGACAAAGGTCTCATTTCCAAAATATATAGAGAACTGACCATAATTTATAAGAAACCAAACCATTCTCCAATTGATAAATGGTCAAAGGATATGAACAGACAATTCTCAGAGGAAGAAATTGAAACTATATCCACTCACATGAAAGAGTGTTCCAAATCACTATTGATCAGAGAAATGCAAATTAAGACCACTCTGAGATACCACTACACACCTGTCAGATTGGCTAAGATGACAGGAACAAATAATGACAAATGTTGGAGGGGATGTGGGGAAATTGGGACACTAATACATTGCTGGTGGAGTTGTGAAAGAATCCAGCCATTCTGGAGAGCAATCTGGAATTATGCCCAAAAAGTTATCAAACTGTGCATACCCTTTGACCCAGCAGCGCTACTACTGGGATTATATCCCAAAGAAATACTAAAGAGCGGAAAGAGACATATATGTGCCAAAATGTTTGTGGCAGCTCTTTTTGTTGTAGCTAGAAACTGGAAGATGAATGGATGTCCATCAGTTGGAGAATGGTTGGGTAAATTGTGGTATATGAAAGTTATGGAATATTATTGCTCAGTAAGAAATGACCAGCAGGAGGAATACAGAGAGGGTTGGAGAGACTTAAATCAACTGATGCTGAGTGAAATGAGCAGAACCAGAAGATCACTGTATACTTCAACAACGATACTGTATGAGGATGTATTCTGATGGAAGTGGAAATCTTCAACATAAAGAAGATCCAACTCACTTCCAGTTGATCAATGATGGACAGAGGTAGATACACCCAGAGAAGAAACACTGGGAGGGGAATGTAAATTGTTAGCACTAATATCTGTCTGCCCAGGTTGCATGTACCTTCGGATTCTAATGTTTATTGTGCAACAAGAAAATGATATTCACACACATGTATTGTACTTAGACTATATTGTAACACATGTAAAATGTATGGTATTGCCTGTCGTCGGGGGGAGGGAATAGGGGAGGGGGGGTAATTTGGAAGAATGAATACAAGGGATAATGTTATAAAATATATATATATATAATAAAAAAAAATTAAAAAAAAAAAAAAAAAAAGAAAATTTGGAAAATTTTACGAGTGATGCAAACTAAAGTGAGCAGAACCAAGAGAACATTGTACATAGTTATAGTAATACTAAGTAACAATCGGCTATGATTGATGCTCTTCTCAGCAATACAATGATCAAAGACAATTCTAAAAGATTTATGATAGAAATTCTATCCACCTTTAGAAAAGATCCTGATGGAGTCTGAATGCAGATCAAATCATACCATTTTCACTCTTTGGTAGATTTTCCTTTTTTCTGTTTTTTTCACAATATGATCAATATGTAAATATATTTTACATGATTACACATATATAAACTATATCCAGTTGCTTATTATCTTAGGAATGAGGGAAAGGAGGAAAGGGGAGGAAGAGAAGGAGAAAATATGGAACTCAAAATTTTATTTAAAAATGAATGTTGAAAAAATGTTTTTGTCAATCATCAAATCAAATAAAATGTTTCAGTGTTCACTCAGATTCAGTGCAATATTTTGGGCATAGCTAACCATCAATAAATAATTGTTGGATTTAAATTTGAATTTAGCTCATCAGCTTTTGAAAAGTCATCCTATTCCTCTGTCTATTCAATTGTCAAGTTGGAACAATTCTTGTTATTTATTATTAATTGAAATTCTCATTAGCACTACTATCAATCAAACAGCACCTATTTGGTATTAAATACTTAACAGAGTCAAATTTGGATGAAAGATCCTAATTTATTAGTCAAAAAGAAATTCCATGTGTAAAAATGTTTGTCCTATAAATTATAAACAACATACAATAAAAGGCAACCCCTGATGCCACTCTTTATTTTTGGATTTGGTTATGAATTAAGGTGCTTTTTATTTTCAACTTAACATTTAGGTGATAGATGACCAACAGCACTTGTTATGCTTTTTCTTAACTTACTGTTCTTTTATCAGAAAAATATGTAACAGCAAGAGAATATGGGTTAGTTAGGGGTAAGGAATGACAGGTGTACAGCCATAGTATACCTGTCCACCTTAGGAAAAAGCAAAGATCTTCCACACATTGTCTGGATTCACTATGACAAATTCATGGAAAGATATGGAAAAAACACATCTAGGGTGGACAAGCATAGATGAGTTGGGATCTATATATAAAAGGAACATTCAGATTAATGAGCTCATAGATTCATTTGAGTGTTGAGCATTGATTATTTATGTTGAAGAAAACTAAACATAATACAATATGGCTTGAAAATAAAATGGGCAAAATCACAATACTTTGTCTGTATTAAGTTTCTACTCCCTAATACTTGACAGAAAATTATATTTGAAACAATTTTGATCCCAAACTCTAGCCTAGTAGATTTTATTTTACCAGATCAGAGTTTAGGTTTTAAAGTACTCCCATTTAACCTATGTATGAAACATAAACTTGAAGTGAGCTCAGCAGTTCATGACTGATAAATTGCTCTAGACAAAAATCACTTTCTGTCTTTCGTCTCTGCTATAAACACTGCACTGGGGAGTTGTACATGGTGATCACCAGTATCTAGGTCTCAAATACCTCTCTGTTTCTTTACTGGCTGTAACAACTCTCTTACTCCTCCTTTTATTTTCTGTATTTATACTGCCTTAGAGAATGGGGTTTGCACTTTTTCTTGGCAAGGCAGTTGGGGTTAAGTGACTTACCTATGGTCACACAGCTAGTGTGTATTAAGGATTTGAGCCACATTTGAATTCAGTTCCCCTTGACTCCAGGCCACTGTGCAATCTAGCTGCCCCACTACTTTTGTAGAGCTCATGGTAGAATAGTTAATACTGTGCCATTTCATATTAGGCACTTAATAAGTGTTTTTGATAATAAAGAAGATGAATGATTATAGCCTTGTATCCTTCTACTTAATTATTAACTTGCTAGTCTCTGAAACTTTTTTCTGATTCTCTGTTCCAAGAATAATCCAGTATTATTCTTTAAGGAATGTTCTTCAGGCTATTTCCAAACATAGCTGTATGTAATGAGTCACAGAACATAGAATCTAATCTTTTTTTTCTTGGTTAATATTTTAAAACATATTATTCTTAGTTTATACATTTCCTTTCCCCCTCCAGGGTGAACAGGGACAAAAGGGAGATCCAGGACAAGATGGCATTCATGGAAAAGATGTAAGTCTAACTCCAGATATTTTTACAAATATGATCTGTTTACATTGATATTTGATATATATCTAATACTTTGAGCTTTGATGACCTACCTAAAGGTCATAAGATTATAGATTAAATATTAGAAAGACTCTAGGGTTTTTATCATTGTTTCTTCCCTGTTTTATAGATGAAGCCCCCCAAAATTAGTTTGCCCATAGTCACACAAGTAAGGAGGCAGTCACAAGTTATCCAAATCCAAGTTTAGTCCTCTTAACACTATGAATCAATTATCCAATAATAAGTCTAAAGCATGAGGGCAATTATCCACATAATTCAACAAAAGCCCTACTTTCTGAGGAGGTATTTGAATTAATTACATAATTGTTTCACATTTATTGGTATGATTTGACTTTGGATGTTAAGTCTTAAAGTAAACATTACACAAGTGTAATAGCCATATCATATTCCTTTTTGAACTAATGACTTTGAAAATCCAGAGTTAAAATAAAACCAATAAAGTATTTTTTTAACAATTAGAAAGCATACAATAAAACAAAGTTTTGATTTACTGACCAGGTGTTGTTATGCAATACAAAAATAAGTTTTCTTTATAGTTTTACTTAACATTCTTTAATTAATAAATAAATGCCAATCATCCTGAGGTATGCCTTGGCACTAGACCAATATAACTCTAGAGGAAAAAATGAGGCTGGTGAGTTTTCATAGGCATTCTTCACTTAAATCAATTCACTTTCATGTCATGCCATCACCTCCCTGATACCGTGGTTCTCTTCAGGAAGGACAAACAATAATGAGTAAATGATTATTTTGAGAATGTGACTTTCAAGAGTAGAAAAATTTCTAATAATTGTGAAAAGTTCAGTGAAGTAAAATGCAAAAAAAGTTTGCTGCTTTGGAACAAGGGTTCCCAACTTCAAAATCTTGCTTTGTTCTTTATTACTTGTATGACTTTAGGCAAGAAACTTTAGCCAAAGAACAAGCATTTCTTAAACCCTTGCTATGTACCAGGTGCATGATCATTGCTATGACACAGACAAAAGTACAATAGTTCCTGCTTATATTAGTTATCTATAAGGAAAGAGACAACATTTGTATTTCATATAGACGTATACAAACATACAATGCCCCCGGGGTAAATTGATCTGGGATCCAACTGTGAACTTTTAGAGCAAGAGGAGTATAAAAGTAGTATTTTGAGATTTTGGAGATGAGTTTCTGACATCCCAAGAATCCTCCTTGCTGATTGGTTTGTTAAATTGGTTGCTGGTGGATTTTACATGGGCTTTTATTCTCTATATA
Source organism: Sminthopsis crassicaudata (assembly GCF_048593235.1). Classification (NCBI taxonomy): domain Eukaryota; kingdom Metazoa; phylum Chordata; class Mammalia; order Dasyuromorphia; family Dasyuridae; genus Sminthopsis; species Sminthopsis crassicaudata. The sequence goes on along the minus strand of NC_133620.1, from coordinate 245,039,339 downwards.
TCCTTGAATTTTAAAAAATAATTAGTTATTTTGTTCTGAATTTAAGAAATAAAGGAAGCATTTTTCAACATAACAGAATAGCAAAAAAGATAATTGTACATGAAATTTCAAGTTATTATGTATAACTCATTATTCTTTTTAAATATATAATAAAATTGTCATGTAAGTTTTTTCCTCCTTTTTTTTTCTTCCCTCCTTCCTACCACCCCAGGGATAGTTCCTTATTGAGCATTATTTCTACCTGAGGGTATTGGAATATGATTTTAACAATAGGCCACTTTGTTTAAACCATCTGGTTCTGAGTGATCCATTGTATCAGATGCTGAAGAGTGACTTTGAGGACTCAGATATAGATAGATAGATATACTATATATCTGAGAGTCATCTGCATTGAAATGATAATTAAAGTCATGAAAGAGAAGAGGGCACTGGACATGTTTAGGTTAGTTATATCCACAGTTAGTGGGCATTAATGCTGAAAAGGGAACTGAGAAACAACAGATATTTTTCTGAGTCTTAATTTATTGATTCATAAAGAGACTTTTAAGATCTCTTCTATCTTTGAATCTACTATCCTGTGATGGTAAGGTACTCTTCTATAATGTGACTAAATTGAAACAAGTATCTATTCTGAAGAAAGAATAAGAAAAAAGATATCTTACAAGTTCAAAGGCAAAATGGTGCAAAGGAAATGACGTAGGATTTGGTATCAGAGGACCTGGGTGCAGATCTCAACTCTCTTAATGATAGCTTCTTTGATCTTTGGGAAATCACTTCAGCTCAGTTTCCCCATTTCCTAACATGACTATATAGAGTATAGTCATACAAGCATTTCAAGATGATCAAGAAAAGCTTTTTCTTGTTCTTGTTAGTCCTTTCTCTATTTCTCTATCTCCTGTACTGATCCCCTCCCATAAAACCTTTGGTCACTTTATCTTTATTTTAAATGCTTAATATCCAGGGACATCTATAAAATGAGGGTGGGTTAAATAACCACTAAGATTCCTTCTAGTTCTAAAGCTAAGAGCTTGTACAATTTAGAGGAATAAATTTTTTAAGAGTATGATTAAAGAAGAAACAAGAGTCAGGAGGTAAGGAACTAGGAACACTTGCATAAATTTAGCAATTAGGGTAACATTCCATTGCAATTTTGGAGAGATAATATTATATCATGAAACATTAGAAATTTCAAGATATTCTTTAGAACAGATTTTTAAAATTTGCACACATGTATGTTTGTGCATATGTGCACTTGTGAGTGATGGACCCCTTTGTCAGGCTTATGAAATTTATGGACCTTATTGGAGAAAGTTCTTCAATGCATAAGATAAAATATGTGGGATTAAAAAAAATTATGCTGAAATACAATTATCAAAATATGTATTTTTGAGATATAAGTTTACAAACCAGAACTTAATAACTATTGATTTAAAATATATCAATTAAAAAGTATTTGGGGCAGAAGAGAAAGATGCTGCTATGTTCTTTTAGGTAATGTTAAATGACAAAGTAACTACAAGGTGTTTATTGTTAGGATTACTAGGTGAGAACTCAGGTTGTCTGGACAATTACAAGGTGAGAACTCAGGTTGACTTGACAGTTCTCTGGCTCAGACCTGTAAAGGGAGTTTACACCTTAGGAATCCTAGAAGGAGCAAGCTCATTGGTTGAAGTGGTTCTTCCCAGAAGCCCTTGCATTATCCCATGCCCATTCTCTGGGAGGATAAAAAAGGACACCACTGCAGAGATAGGAGAAGTCTCTGCATTACATCAGGCCTGACGGGGCTCTCTGCAGGAAGGGAAGTCACTTCTCTGGACAAGAGTTAACAGCAACTGCCTGGAGACAACGGTTCGTTACAGGAAGAAGAATCTGTCTGAGAGATTTGAGTAGACACAGCAGATCTCTTCCCAGAGAGCGATCCGGCAGCTTCTGGAGACAACAGCTCGCTACAGTTTATCTACTATAAAATTAGATATTTCCTCCATCTTTGCTAGAGAGCCAGCATGGAAAGCAAAAGCTGGCTGTTTATGGGCAAATAAAGGCCTGTGTGCCTTCCAGAAGTGTCAGGGAAACCTATTCCTTAATAAATCTGGGTGCTGAGAATAATATATGAAATAATGAATCAATGCAAAGCTTTATTGCAAGCAGTAGAGAGCAGGGAGTAAAGGTAAGAGGAAAAGGGCCCTCAAATACAACATGGATATGTATACTCACAAAGCATAACCCATGAGGGCATAACTTTGGGGAACACAGAGAGATATGGATCCAGCAGGAAGTTGGTCCTTCAAAGTGTTCTTCTGAGGGAGAAATTCTTATTCTCTGATTTTGTGCATCCCCCTAAAGTTGACTGAATTTCATATAAGGAGTCAAGGCAAAATAACATTTTGGGAGTTTATTATCAGAGAGAGGAAACAAAAAATAAACTGATGACAGACAAAATATCATTTGAGGTACACACGTCTACTAACCTTTGAAAAAATATTACTATTAGTATTTTTCCATGAAAATATTCTATAAGCTTATAGTATCACTTAAAGAGAAATCACCATGGTAGTGTCAAGACCACTAGGCTTAATCTTATAACAAAGGAGTTTAAATGATTTTTAATTCAACCCATACATGGCTGTTTACCTTTCTAAATAATATTTTGATCAAAGGTCCATCCAGCTTCTACTTAATGGGGAACCTACTATTTCTTGAGGCAGTCTTCTTTGGAGAGTGCAAATGATTTTTAAGTTTTTCCCAACATCAAACCTTAATTTGTCTCCATGAAGCTTCTAACCATTGCTCCCAGTTCTACTCTCTGTGACCAAATAAAACATATCTTCCACACCACATCCCTTTAAAACTTTGAAGACAACTGTCCTCCAAGTATTTTCTTCTCTAAGCTTATATCCACAGTTGTTTCCAAAAAACTCTTAAGACACGGATGCAAGGCCTTTTGCCATTTTGGTTATACTCTTCTGGAAGCTCTCCATCTTGTCAATATCCTTAAAACTTGATACCCGGAATTAAAGATACTCCAGTTGTGATCTTACAAGGGCTATCCATTTTCTTCCTGAAACCAATACCTGTCCAATGAATCCCAAGTTCACACAAACTTTTTTGATGAACACATCCTAGTGTTGACTCACATTGAGCTTGCAATCCACTGAAATGCCCAGTTCTTTCTCACAGAAATGATTATTTTTAAACTCTACCTTTCCTACACTGTATTTTTGAGGTTGTTTCCAAGTATAGGATTTCACATTTACCCATATTGGATATTATGTAATGTTCAGCTCAGTGATCTTGCCTATAAAGATCTTTTAAATACTAATTCTGGCATGCAATGTACCAGTTATCTCTTCCAGCTTGATATTATTTGCAAACATGATGAATATTCTACCATTAATAAAGATGTTAAACAGCACTGAGGCAAGCACAAGAGCTTGGAACACCATATGAGAGACCTATCATCAGAACAACATTGAATTATTTTAAAATGTATTTTGTACATTTTAGGCATTGAATTTTTAATCACTATTCTTTTAATTCCTGCCATTAAACAAGTTCAAAATCCATTTCATTGTAATACTATATATCCTATATCTCTACATGTCTTCCAGAAAAAATATTTTATCAAATGTTCTACTAAAATCTAGCTAAGATCTATGCCCTTTTCTTGTTCTACTAGTTTAACAGTACTATTAAGGGAAGTACTATTAACTATAATCTTAGTGTAATATGACCTGTTTGTTTTGTTTTTATTTTTTGCTTTTTTTCCTGAGGCAATTGAAGTTAAGTGACTTGACCAAGGTCACATAGCTAAGAAGTGTTAAGTGTCTGAGATCAGATTTGAACCCAGGTTCTCCTGACTTCAGGGCTGGTACTGTATTCACTGCGCCATCTAGCTGCTCCTTATGACCTGTTTTTAAGAAGTTTTATGGGTTCTGTAACCACTATTTCCTTTGATAGCTGTTTATTATCTTTTTAGTGGAATTTTATATGATTTTCCAAGAATCAAGATTAAATCCACTGGACTATTGTTTGCAGACTTTTTTCTCTTATCTTTTTTTAAATGAGAAAAATATTGTCCCTTTTCTACATCTACAGTATATTTTCCATTTTTCTTGATCTTAAAAATATCACTGTAAGTCACCATTCACATCTGCCAGTTCTTTCAGTCCCCAGGAATTTAGTTCATCTGGGTTACCTGGCAAATGTATCAATTGCAGAAAGCTACTCAGTTGGTATCTCAATAATTATCTTGAGTATTAACTTTCTTTTAGCTATTTTTATTCTATCTATTCCAGTGAAAATGTCATTCACCTTGATTGTAAAAGAAGAATTTGAGAATGAGTTCTATCTTATCTATTGTCTGTTTTCATCATCCCATCCAATCCAAGTGGCAATCAATTCCATCACATCTTTGAACTTCCTCTTGGCTTCAACACAGCTTAAGAAACCTTTTTTGCTGGGTTTGTATCACACATTTAATATTTCTTACTTGTGTGATTTTTAAACTCTGAGAATCAGTTTCTTCTTCCATAAAATGATGAAATTTGACTAAATCATCTATAAGGTTCCTTCCAGTTCTAAATCTATTATCTATTTTATGGTCCTTAACTTTCCTTACCAGCAACAGCTCATTCTAAATTTTGCTAAACCAAATTTTTTTAAACAGTAATATGTCCTAATTATATTCATTATTACCTACTTTTTATTCCACATTTGTATGGATCTTTTTTTTTAATCTGAATTAGTTGGTGATTTCCCTGTGCATTCATTCCCTGTGCAAAAGAAAAATCTTATTTCCCCTCATCATTTAAATTCTTTCCCTTTCTGCCTTCTGCTATGAGAGTTTCCCATCACTCCTGGGCTAACTTGCCTTATAGAATTTTAGATGACACTAGAAGCTATCCTTCTTCTGAACACTTTGGAATTTGCTTTCTAAAAACCAAAGGTGCTTGTCAGATTATGCCCTTATTTCCTTTTTCTCCATTACAAACTCTAGAAGGAATCGTCACTTCTTCCTAATGTTCCAATTATGGTACTCCAGCAACCATTTCTTTCCTGTTGGTGTAAATCCTTGTTGTTCCTACATTCTTTGAATGATAAATTACCAGTAAGGTAAGTCAAGAAGGTATTAACTGCCCTACTTTTACAGAGAGAGTTCCAGCAAAATGTGTGGATAATTGGAGTCCCTAGTGCCTTCTAGAGCATAATTGTGTGCCTATTTTGAAATCTCTTTTCCAAACACCTCATCTCTTTCAGCTTTTGTTCAATCTATAGTATATTTTGATGACAAAATCAATTGTTTCTTCCTCCATTTTCTCTCATTCAAATATTCTTTGTTGTGCTTTCCCTATCTCTGCCTTCTATATTTCCTTACCAACAATATACTCCCATCCTCCTTTCAAACCACGTCTCAGATACTAGATACGTGAGCTTGGGCAAGTCATTTTATCTTGTTTGACCCAATTTATTCATCTGTAGAATTAATTGGAGAAGGAACTGTCAAACCATTCCAGTATCTTTGCCAAGAAAATCCTAAATGTGGTTATGAAGAGTCAGACTTTACTGAAAAAATGACTGAACAACATTTAGCCATGGATTTTATTTCTGGCTCCTTTTTGATTTTTTTTCTCCTTTTAATATCTCTGGATATCTCAAATTCTATTTTTGTTACTTAATTTTAGCTATTTTTTATGATATTTAGGCAATTTTTCCCCTCTCCAAAGCTGTTTTGTTTTTAAGTCCTTTTGAATATTTTTTCAAGACATAAAAGAAAATGCACTTCTATCAGTCTTTGTTAGTTATATTGGTATTATTATATCTATTATATTCTATTATATCTAGATTTAAAGCCATTGTCCACAAATCCAAATCCTCTGCTTAGACACCACTTTGTTATCCACTGCTCACTTCCCGTTTTGTTTTTCTCTCCTCTGATTCCATTGTCCTCAGTGGACAGCAGTGAGGAAAACATAATCTCTGGTATTGTAGCCTTTAGTTTCCTGACCAAGATTTAATAATTTTTGTCAATACTTGTTAGGCTCTTTCTGGCAGTGTTATTTGTATCACTTCTGGTGATGTAAATCATCCAGAAGTTGGTAGCACTTATTATTTTGATAAGTGTTAGGAAGTTCTGATATGTCTTGCATTCATGCTGTCGAAGGACAGCTAGAAGTTCTTTGTTGTTATTATCAGGCTGAAAAATAGCTGCCTTAGTGCTGGTGAGCAGGGAATCATTAACTACCACTATTCTTAACTTCTTTCTCTAACCCTTGCTGCATGTTCTCTCACCTATTAGCTTTTATGGCTTTATTGTAGAATTATTTGGAGTACAAGCAGCTGCTTTCTCTTCTCAGAACAGCTTAGTTCCTATATAAGTTATGACTATTTTTGTACATCTTTTATCTTTTGTACTGGACTATAGACTCATTAAGGACAGAGAATATTATTTATATTTGAATCTACCTCAGCATCATCATAGAATCTTTCAAAAAGTCAATAATCAGTACATCTTTTTTCTACTTAAATGAACCAAATTTCTATAACTTAGGAAACAATAGGTGATAACAATCCCTAAAGGCTGAATCTCATTGTTCAGCCTTTTTGGCTGAATAAAGTATATTAGGTATAGTTTTGACTTTTTTGGTTTTTTTCAAAATGATTTTAATAGGCATTTGAATATGTCATTAAGTCAACTTTATTGTGGAGTAACATGAAATAAATTATTTCCATCAAAGAAATGTTGAGAAGTCAAAAAAAAATGAAATCATTCTAGATACAATAATGAATTCCATTTCATTATTAACAGACATCATTGCTTTTCAGAAAATTTAAGTACGCTGCTATGGATTAAGTTAACTATACAAATCATCACATTTAGTTTCATTTTTCATATCATTATTAGTCCCTTTAAAATTCATTCCTTTGCCCAACTGATGTTTCTGAAATAATCAGGTTAATCTGCTGATACCATTTTAATCTATACTATTAAATACAGAAAAATTACAAATACATGAAATCAGAGCTTTCCCCTGGTGGCAGCTGCTATTATATTGCTGTGGAGTATTAGTCAAAAGAATTAACCATTTTGAACAAACAGCTTAAATTATTTTTCCTATATTCTGATCTTTTTATAAAATATACCACTTTCCCAATCCCAAAAGATTAATATCATAGTCTAACTACCATTTAGATTCTAAATAGAATATAACCATTCCTTTCTCTATGAGAAGTCACAGTTCTTCTTAACATAAAAAGTTAATTGTTGTATTGGTTTTTTTTAAGAATCCTCACATATGTAAATTTTATGAAAAAATGTGATTGTAGGTATCTACTTTTATCAGGAATAACTCTTCTATTTGCTTCTTAGTCTGTTTTATTTTCCTCTTTATACTTTATTATCAGTTCTGTGCTTCTTTCCCACCCTTTTAGCACTTTCCATATCAACAATAACTACTGATAATAATACTTATTTGGCATCATAAGAAAGATATAAATAGAAGAGCATTACCAATCTATTTGGGGGGTACTAGGTGGAATAGTAGGTACAGTGCTGGACTTGAAGACTCATCTTTCTGAGTTAAAATGTGGCTTCATATCGTTAATGTCCATGTAATCCTGGACAAGTCACGTATCTCTCTTTGCCTCAGTTTGCTCATCTTTAAAATGAGCTGGAAAATGATATGACAAACCAATCAAATATCCCTGCCAAGAAAACCCCAAATGGGGTCACAAAGAGTCAGACACGAATAAAAAATAACTGAACTACAACTGATCTGTTTCTCAGACCCAATTATAGTGCCCAAATCAATCAATAAACTGATAATTATTAAGCATCTATTATGTATCAACACCATATTTCTATATCATAGAAAAAATTGGTCTACAGTTGCTTACTCTAATAGACAAAAAAGGAAGCACTGACAAGTATAATTTTCTCTTTAATTTTATTACACAAGAACTAAAAACAAGTTATTATAAAAATACCCATTAAAATGAAGGCAGACTATGAAACAAAAATTTTACTAACACTCTCATTTCAGTTGGATCGGTAAGTAAGTCCTGAATATGTTATAGAGAAAAGAATCTTAAATGTTTACCTGGAACAATAAACATCCACAATAACAACATGTGACTCTTAAATTCAGCAAGAATTGTTATAAACTAGATAGGTAATTTGAGTAACTTAAATTATTTAGAGCTAGCTAATGATGAATCCCCTGCAGTGGTCAAATTATTCGAAATTGTACTACATTCCATTGAGCAGGAATCAAGGATCATATTTTTCCAATTATCACTTCATTTGAATATATGCATCTACTTCAGTAGCTTTGTTGTTTGCACTAATTGGTACCTAATTTTATTTGCTTCTTGTATATAGGAGCTAAAAGTAACAGGACATTTTTGAATCTCCCCAGTGTAATTTAAACTACTTAAATAGCCATTCTTTACTTTTCATATTTGAATTCCCAATGCCTCACATTATGTCTGTCTGTGAAGGAAACACTTCATAAATGGTTTGGGGATGTTAGTCAGAAGCTATGACTGACTGGCTAATGCAGGTATTTCAGTGAGAGAGCAACCATTTTGGGCAAATAGCCTGAATTATTTTTTCCATCTTGTGATCTTTAACAAATATAGTACAAAATAGCAACTTTCACAAATTCAAAAGATTAATATCATAGTCTAACCACTATTTGAATTCTGAGAAGAACAACAATACACTCAAATGCTTGTTGAGTTATCCATTGAATCCCATTTTACTTGGGAATTATAGGGCTAAGCATGAACAAAATTCAGCTCTCTTAATTCAAAGCATTTCTGCCCTTTTCTTGATAATGACAAATGAGAGACAAAGCAATAGAGATTTTTCTGAGGGATTCTGTGTTATTGATGAAACAAATACACCCTTGTATCTGTAAGAAATGGAGATTTCTAAGGAGTGCTAGCTATGTCATTGAAGGAATTTGCACATCCTTGCATCTGTAAGAACATGGCCAGGAGCAATGAAAGGACTCTGTGCCCATGAAATAGCTGCCAGCTGCCCATTGCCAAAACACATGTTTCATAAAGGGAAATGAAAAATACTCTGCTTTCACTGATGTGATTCTGAAGAAGAATCATCAACAAAAGCCACTGAGATTTGGATTTCTTCTGAATAGCATTAAGCTTGGTACCAATAGCAACAGTGGCTATTGAAAGGAAATTACAACAACAGCAATTTCACATTTATTATCATGCTTTGAGGTTTGCAAAACTATTTCATAACTACTATAAGAAGTAGGTGGTCTGGAAGAAAATGCTATGGTAAACCAACTTTTTAAAAAATTCTCACAAAATGTGTACTGGCATTAGTTGAGAGGACTTTTTGGGAATGGTCTCTAATCTACAATATTCCCTCTGAGGAATGTTTGGGAATGGAGAAAGGCTTGTTCTCAGGGTTGTCCCTAACTTTTTCCCTAAATACTAAAAAGTAGAAACACATGAAGAAAACAAAATAAACCAAAAAATTCTGAAATTGATTATTGCTATTGTTCACATGACTCATGGTATAGCTGAAAGAGCTATCTTAGGATCAAATGTCCTAGGTTCACATTCTATTTCTATCATTAACTACTTGAACAATCTTGGTTAATGTATATAATTTCTCTGGACTTCTCAGTTTCCTGATCTGTAAAATAGATGGATTAAACTAGATAGCCTTTAAGCTGGCTCTAAACTTTATCATCCAGATGATACATGTCAATCATTGTGAATTTGCCTAAATTATATAAGCTTTTGGGCAAGTAGACAGAATCCCAAAGTATGATTTTAGATATTTTTCTAATATATGTCTATGTATTCATAGAATGCTTTGTGCCTTTATAAATATGAAAAGATTTTTTGTGTATCATTTGAATCTTTCTGAGATTGTGGGTAGGATGGAGTACTATTTTTAAAGTCCCAAACTGACATTATTTTAAATCCATATTACAACAATATAGCACTTTTCCCCTTGGATTTTAATAAGCACAGAGACAGGAATGAATGAGGAATCAAAATGTTCTATTGGTATGGAAAAAAGGAAATCTAGTCATGGACTATGAGGATGAAGGGTAACTGATTTTCTCAGCATTTCATTCTGTAACTCAGTCACTTTTGCTGTCTCCCTTAATTGGGGTATCTGCACATTTTTCTTATTTTTTGGGCCCAATAGTCTTCAATGAATAAAATGTGTACTTTTTTAAAAAATTAGTCATAATAACTAATTGCAGGAATGCCATGGCTTTCTTTCTCAGAGGTTCAGAACCTTTTGTGACCATCTTTGAGCACAAGAATTGTATTAAAAAGAATTTTCTAGGACTCTGGAGGTGAGGGAGAACACTGAACTTTGACAATAAAACATAAATTCTTCAAACATTGTAGTTTTCCTTATGGATTTTTTTTTCACTTCCTTTCTGTTTTTCCTTGAGAACGTCAAAATGTATAAGGAAGAACTGTAGCTAATGAATCTTGTCTAGGAAAGTAGTCATAAGACACAAATTATCCATAGCCAATTTGAGCCTTAGTTTTATCTATGCTTTTTGAATCCTTAGAGTATTGTTAAGTCTGCACCTGCCTCAAGCAGGGTCATTTCAATTCTCTAATTTTCTTTTTTCCCCTCCCAATTCATCACTGGTTTCTATATTGAGTGACTCCAGGTGCTGGCATTTGGCATTATTCATTCACCTGGAATTTGCAGGGCAGTAATAGCTAAAGCCCTCTGGCTAGCACAGTATGGTGCATAGATCTATATGCTACATTGTGTGATTTTCCAAGTATTTCTTTTATTCCATTATTGTCCCTTTCCAGCCTATAGTGTAATATTAAGGATGAAGAAAGATTCTTTTTCCTATTTATCACAGACTCAGTGTGTGTCTATCCACCTCTGTTTGTTTACCCCATGAATGCATTCAGCCATGGTACTGATCTCCTTCAGTGAAATCTATTGTTATATCTCTGAAAGCTGTCATTTCTGAGCCAGATCAACTGAATACCCATTAAAATGCCCCAAAGCCTGGAAAAATGCATGAAAATATTCATCTGATAGATTTTCACTGTTTTATGTTGCTACACTTGATATCTTTGCAAATCCAAGTAAGGAAGGCAAAGGTAGATAGGGCTTAAAGACATGGCAGCTTAAAAAAATCTAAATCAGGAAAGTGATTTTTTTTTGCTTCCATTTTGAGGGTTGTGAGAGAGTGAATCTTTCTTCCCCCTCTTCCCTACCCCCTCCATATTCTGGTTTCTAGATAGAACTGCAAAAAAAGCTTTTGATTTAACTCTTGAATTTTTGGCAAGCTTAATAAAGGCCAAATCAAAGCTAAATCAGGGGTATTTACAGCATCCACAAATTTAATCTAAAGTGGATACTTAAAAGCTCATATAGTTCTAAATGATGTGCTTCCAGATGGTGAATTAATGTAATTTTAGCAGGAAGTGAAGTTGCACAAATATGCAGTATTTGGATCACTCACTGATTTAATGTTTCTGTCCCCACCATAGCCCAGATGTTTCCGATCATTTTAGTACCAGTTGTCTCTACCTCTCCCCTTGCTGTGAACTGAGAAATCAAGTTTGGGAATTTAGTCAATTCTGATTTATTTCATTACTAATTGTGTTAATAATGGCAGTTTGCTATATGTTATTTACAAAGATCCTTTCCTTTTGTACAGGGTTTGAAAGGTGACTTGGGTCCTCCAGGTCCACGTGGTCAGAAAGGAGAAAAGGTATTGTATTTACCCAAAGAAATGTTGAAAATAAATAAATGAAAATCTTTGCCCTAACACACATATGCACATCCCTTTTCCCTCTTCTCCCCAGAAATTAATTTTCATTAAGAGTGTATTAAACTATCAAATGAATCCTAAAATTTACCAATAGCTTTTAAAAATACACAAACAAGAAATACTTTCTGGATCATTTTCATATTTCTCTGAAAACAATTAACATGCTAACTCTCGCTCACTATCAACTTGTATTGGTTTACAACAGGGTCATCCCCTCAGCTTGCTTGACAGCAGTAGCTGTTATATCATCACACTAGGTGAAACCTCCCAAGGCAACTGTGGGAACAGTGCCAGTAGCAATGAGGTGTGTGTCTGAAGGTGAAGCAGGTGGTTGTCAGGGGGAGATAACTAACTTTGCTCCGCAGATTGCTCGCTCCATTTATCCCCACTCTTCCTCATTAACTATCCTGTAATGGCATATTGGCAATGACTTTGAAAGAAGAATAAAGAAAAATTTAAAAGCAAGCATTAAACTGAGCAAGGTCATTGGTCTCAACTTTTTAGACAGTAGCCATTTAACAGCTTTCTGATGATAAAAGGATACATACATCTGTATCTTGTCTTCTATTCTCAACATTGTTTCTTTCTAGAGTCCATGAGTTCTTCCTTGTTAAAAGATGAATAACTTTAAAATTTTGTTCCTGAAAGCTGATTTTAGAGTATTTGATGTCTTTTACCTACTGGGAAGTTACCGTTTTACAAGGTCCAAAAATGAACACTACATATATAGCTGAGTTCTGTTTTCCTAATTTGGGAATATCATATACCAGTTTACCATTTCTCTTTCTGAATTACTTTGCTTGCCCAAATTATGGCCAAGGCCGAGCAACGATATCTGCTTCTCAAATCTCTATTATTTCAGTGCTCTAATTATTAGAATGAAAGCACTGAAGATTAAAATAAAATGTTGTATTGTTGAGGTTAATAAAAGTCATCCCTTGCTATTTCAATTTAAGCAATCCATCTTTCAGATACTCAAAGATATTCAAATATTTAAATAGATTGTCAAATGAGAAGTCCCTCCAGTGAGTAAGATTGCAACCCATCCATTTTTCAGAAACTTCACACAAATTCCACATATTTCTTTAGTTCACTAGATACACCTGGTTATCTGAATTTACTCGAAGGTCAATGAAACAAGTTAAATATTTATAATTTCTATAGATTTATAAAGCTGCTTGCCCTGATATTCTTTAGAAGAAGCAGCAGGCCACATTCTTGCAGCTGGGAGGCATAAAGTGGGTGGAGCCACTTATTATTTCTGCTGATCCTAATACTAACTTTGCATCAGGAAAATTATCTGCTGCTGTGACATTTCCCAGCTGCCCTGTTGGCAAGCCACCAGACTTGAAAAGATATTCATTCTAATTTTGGATTAGCAGACAAAAGATTAGAAAATTAGATTATTTTGGTTGCTTTGAAACCTGTCTTTCTGCTGTAAAAAGAATGTGGGTATGAAAGGTGATTTTTATATTGTGGGAGGGAGTAGGAACATAATACAATTTTCATGCTATACAGTACTTTCTTGAGATGAGATACTGTTTTTCATAACTGCAAAATTGATATTATATATGGTTATTGGTTCCAACTATTTAGGAGAATAAAAATGTAAATAAAAAGATGGTAATTGTGATTTCCCCCTCTTTTGTTGTTTTAGGGAGAAATAGGACCTCCAGGACCACCATCCTTAATTGTAAGTAATTGTAAAAATCAAAATACAAATTTAAAAGAGAAATCCCCAAATATTTTTCACCAATTTTTTATCCATACTACACTACTAATATACTTGGAACTAAAATCATAATTTTAGAGGAAATAACTTTATTAATAAGTCAACAAATGCCCAAAAGAGACAAAGAACTTTCCCAAAGTCACAGTTTGTTGGATGGTACCAGACTAGGTGTTAAAAATTATAGATTGTAATTCTCAATTCACTTCTTTATATCTTACATGCTATGCTATAGAGATTATTTTCATAAGATTTTATTATTTTACTATAATTTAAAAACACATTTAATGTAGTATATACAAATGGAAGCATCATAGTTTACCTTTACTGGCACAAAAATAAGTTTTACAGAAATACAGATTTCCAAAAGTGAAAGAAAACCATTTAAACTATCTGATTGTTGCTTAGAATTCTAATATATTTTGTGGTATTTTTTTTTGCAAAAAGTAGATTTTAAAATTTCTTTTTATTATTATTTTTTACTTAAAGTTTTTTTTAATCTTCAAAACATATGCATAGATGGTTTTCAATATTCACCCCTGCTAAATAAAGCCTGTGTTCTGATTTTTTCTCCCTCCTTTTCCCCCACTCTCTCCCCTAGACAGCAAGCAATCCAATATATGCTAAACATGTGCAATTCTTCTATATGTGTTTTTAACATTTGTAAATTAATGTACAAAGCTGTAGCATTTTGCAAAATAATTTATGAGAAAACAGATAATGGATCTATAATGGAATTATTTTATAATTAAGTAGTACATTATTTACTTATTAAGTGTGGAATCATAACTGTAGATATTTGGGGGGTACTATTTATATTATAGACTTTCTGGGTCTACAAAGGTTAATATTTAGTTTAAAATTATTGGTCTATGAATTACTTATTCTGCCTAATTATATTCTGCCAAGTTATAAAAGCAAATGGCAATTGTTTGAATCAAGTTTTTTTTTTTTTTAAGATCAATTGTAGCTATAATTTTCTGATGCTGACATTATTTATTTATTCATTCAGTTTATAAAAATGGTGCCCTCTAGGTGAAAGTATTCAATTTAAAACAGTCAATTAATATACATAGAAAGAGCAGCAGCATTTAAGAGCACATATTAACTATTTCAAGTTATCAGTTTTAAAGTGCCAGCCCATCAGGAAGGTCAAGTTAAAAGAATGTCTTGTACTATTGTGAACTGGGACTCTGTCCCATCAGGAAAGGGCAGGAATTCCAAGGACTAATAAATGATCCTGTGACTTTGACAGAATTCATATTTCTTCTCTAAAGACCCATTGTGGGCTACATTCATTAATATATGAATTAATATAGTCTTTACAACCTCTCTGACATGAATGGCATGTATTTTTATTCATAGATAGAGAGACTGTGTTGAAAGTATGTAATATACCTAGGAATACTAAACAAATGAAGCTTTGGGACTTTAAGCTTTGGTTTTAGAGCAGGCAATACAAACAATCCATTTAAGAAATCACTTTGGATGTGCATTATTTGAAGTTAACTTTTGAAAATGTTTTAATATTCAGATTTTAAATTATTATACGGCCACTTTCTTGTTCAGTGCCATTTTCAAGTTATTAAAACAGAATTTTCCCACTATAGATTTGATAAACCCTAAGACAAAGTTAAGCTAGAACATGGCTAGAAATCAAAAGAATTGTCTGTTATTGTAATTTTAACATGAACAGAACAAGAAAAATACATGTTGAAAAACTCTAGTTTCTGTTAAGTTTTCATCTATTATGCTTAGGGACTGGAGTTTCAGTTATGGTCTTATTTGTTAACATCTGTACCCTGTGCCCTGTTCCCTGTACCCTGTTAAGATCTGTGCCCTGTTCCTCAAATCCTATAACCTCTCCATGGCATTTGTACACTACTTTGTCATAATAAATTTTTGTTTTTGTCATTTACATAGAGAAAAAATAAACATTCTCATTTAACAAGCACTTTATCCCATAGCCCAGAAATGTTACTGAAGCACCTACATTAAAGAAAAGATTTTTAGCAAATGCATATCATTCTGATGTCTACAATAGCTGGGATGAGCTTTTAAAACAAGAATTAGACGGTTTGATCTGAGTACCTTACTTTAAGACCTTCCTTAAGGATTTGATGAGTGCTATTGAAACTCAGGTAACAAAGTACATGTATGAAGTCAGCTTATAAAAAAAATGAAAAAAAAAAAGAACTTCTTTCTAGCTAATTCCTATAAGTGTCTCTTGTGGGCACTTTCTATGGCATAGTGATACAGGCCAAAATAGGCATTGTTGAAAAAAATCACATTTATCTTTAAAACTTTCCAACCTTATCCCTACAGAACTTTCTCCAGTTATCCCATAGCATTCATGAATCTTTATATGACAGGTAGATTTTAAGAGAGAATCTGGGAGATTGATCCACTGTATGAATTCCATGATAGTTTAGATAGAAGCAATGCTCTAATAAAAGCTAATGTTTTGTGCTTCTTTCATATTACTCTAATTGTAGCATTTATATTATTTTTCTCCTGACATTTAAAAAGCCATCACCAGACATAATAAATTTCAATTCCATGGCTTGCTTTCTATCGATTTTATTTTGTTTCTTCAATAAATTTCTATTGATGTATTTTTTTTGACATCACCAACTTTCCCCCCCCCATTATTCCCTAGAACTATTCAACAAGCAATCAATCAACTAGCATCTCTTAACTACTATGTACCAGGTATTTTTGTCTAATCCCCTTGCAGAGACTCATTTCATATTTTACATATATATATATATATATATATATATATATATATATATATATATATATATATTTAAAGGCAAAAAAGAATGTGAAAGAAAATTAGCAAAGCTGATCAATAATTTGGTAAAGTCTAAAAATATATACAATATCTACACAGTGATTTTAAAATCTTAATTCTCCCTAAATATAGTATGATTTTACTTAATAACTCTTAAAATTGTTGTGCTATGTTTGTGTCAATGGTCTCCAGTACAATAAAGTTCTAGTATTTTATCATATTTTTTTTTTGGTCAGGATACTGATTTGAGGCTCCTGAAGAAAGGCAGGGATTGTTGCTGAAATGACATAGTTGGCTAAATATCCCTCCGTCTCTCTTCCCTGTTCCCCCTTTGGCATCTACAGCTTAAGCCAGTACATGTCCTGTCAGAGCAGTGACAGATGAAGGAAGGTAGTGTAGCCATCTCTCTTATAAAGTATATAAAAAGTATTCCGCTTGACATCTGATCTCTTGCTTTTAGTTCTCAGGAAAGTGACTGTCCATCTATGTTCCTTTGGCTCTGTACTTTTGGGGAGTAATAAAGTACTCATCCAGATGGCACCAAATGTTTACATAAAAGCCAAGGGTTAAGTCAGTCATTTGCAGAAGTACCTTAGACTTGCTTACTAAACAGATATTTGAAATGCCAGTTCTTGAAGCCATAGACAAATCCAGCTCAAGTTAGAATTAGGCATGAGATGGAGTGTAGCTTCCCCCCAGAGGAAATTACATTACATGCTACAAGTCTAAACAGGCTTATAAGGCAATTCTCAGCTGGTCATTCATAAAACAAGTGACTACCTTAACAGGCCAATGCTTGAAAGCACAAAAAAAGTTGCTAATTATTTAGATAAGTAAAATATTGACATGCTTTCTTTGTAAGGAGTTTGAGGCCTAATCAATAAATTTAAGAAAATAACAATCAAAAATAGACCAAGTGATGATTTAAGGACAAAACAACTAATTCACTGAATTTTAAACCCATAGCTCTTTATTTCCATGTAATGATTTTTGTACCCCTTTGCCCGGGCATCTGTGTCACAATGGATATTTTGGGGAATGTCATGCTCGTTACAATTTAGTCAAATACAAGCATTTTATGAGTTTAATGTGGAATTTCAGTTCGCACACAGAAGTCTAAGATAATTTCTTCATTGAATCATAGATTAATATCAACTCCTACCCTTTTACTCTTTAACATCACTTAAAACATGCTGGCCACAATGTTTTAGAAAACTATTTTATTAAAAAGAAAGTTAAACCATAGAGCATTATATATTTGTGTAGCATTGTTGAATTTAGGAGTTGGGAGATGCAGTGACCATCTAATCAAACCCATACCCAAAAGAAATCTTTACTATCACATAATTGACAAATGCTCATTCTACTCATTAAGTGCTTCAACAGTCCAAGGACAGGGAACCTACCACTTCTTGAGACAACCCATTCACACTATTGGACAACTGTTAGTAAGTTATTTTAGACATTAAGTCCAAATCTTTTATACTTTCCAATCATCTGTAGGATAACCCCCCAAGCAAGATTCCTATGTTCTGAATCTAGTTTGTCTTTCCAATTTTATCTCCTACTTCTTCCCTTTCCAAATGCTATTATTCAGCCAACCAGATTATTCTCCATTCTCTACTGATATAAAGTCCTATAATTTTCTGTGAATTTGCCTAGGATATTTCCTGGAATTGTCCTCATTGCAAAGATTTCTTATGAGTCTTTTCCAACGTAACGTATGGGTCCCAATGTGAAGGATTTTCTTATAGTATGGGTCCCAGGAAATTCACTGCCTGCTTCCACCAGCTTCTACTGTTCTTAGCAATGGCTTTAGCCAGGTTTTCTAAACTATTTAGGGTATTTAGAATTCTCTTTGCATGCTAGTCAAAAATTTTCTCCTATTTGGTCAATGGTTGCAGTTCTTTCCTGTAAAACTTATACCTCTGGAAATCAAGTGCCAGTCCAGAAATTTTCTCTTATTAAGATTTGTTCCATATGCCCATAGTTCACTGACTGCATATATAAATGCTCACCTCAGAAAAGGGATTTAATATCATTATTACAGAGTAACTCTTTTCTCTGCCTTTTAGACTTCTCATATAAGAACTAGCTCATCCCTACCTTGCCATTGTCTCTATTTGCTCAGGATGGGCTACAGTTTACTTCATTTTTATTGTTCTTTCAAACTTGACAGAGGATCTTGTTCTTCCAGGCCACCTTGGTTCATAGAATCACAGAAGAAACCTTGGGCATCATTAAATTTCAATTTCCTTATTTCATAAATGAGGAAACCAAAACCCAATATCCTACAGATAATAATTGTCAGTGTTGGGATTCAAACCTAGGTCTTCTAGTGCCAAATCCAGTACTGTTTCTATTTGCTTCCTAATGCCTTCACATGAGATATGCAGCATGTTATAAAATGAAACGTGAATAAGATCATATCAAGGTCATGTAGTCCACCAGCATTTTCATCACTGTAGCAAAATCTACTCAATAGATTTCTTTTAATTCGATTGATTTTTTTTCCAGAAATTCAGTAAAAATGCCTTACTGTGCATAAAGTTTAAATAATAATTGTTCAAAGACCAGCTGAACTGCTGACTAATGCTTCTGGGCTCAGAAAGGCATTTGTTGCATTTTCAAAGAGTATAAGCCCTTTCCTCCCTAAAAAAAAAAAAAAAAAAGGATAATCCATAGGCAGGTAAGGTGTCTACTAGATAGAGTACTACTCCTGGAATCAGGAAAATCTAAGTCCAAATCCTGTCTCAGACATTTGCTTGCTAAATTTCCCTGGGCAAGAATCCTGTCCCAGACATTTGCTAGCTGAATTTCCCTGAGCAAGACATAATAGCCTCCCTCACCCATAGTTCTCTCTTCTATAAAAGGGCAATAAAAATAGTTCCTACCTGACAGTGCTGTTAAGAGGATTAAATGAGATAATATGTAAAGCATTCTTTAAATTGTAAAGTATTATACAAATGCTAGATATTATTTTCCCACCAGGAATACTTGCTTCTGTGTATTCAAGCCTAAATGTTTCTATGTTTAACATATATGTACAAGCACAGACTTCTAAGAGGCATGATCACTTTAAAAAATTAAATTTAATCAATTTGAGGCTCTCTGTCTCTTTGATACATACTAGTTTACATGCCATTCTTGTCATTCACTTAATTTGGATAACTTCTATTAGTTCATAAATAAATGAATTTATTTAATTCATTGCTAACATTCTGAACCTTGTGATCCATCTCACCCTTTGGAATTAACAGAATTAATCGTTATATCAACTCTTATAATAGACAAATAGAATAAGTGCAGTCTTTCATTTAAAACAAATTTGTACTTAACTGGCTAGTTCCTTGTGAAGTAGGAAGACCTATATAAATAACTAATTGAGAAAAACAGATGCAGGGATTGTATTTTGGGGTTATTTTTATCAGCTCTGTACAATAATACAGGAGAGCTGATGCTTAAGACCTCTAGGAAGATTTATGTTTCAGCCTCAGAGAAGATTTATGTTTTGGAAAAACCCACACTCTGCTCAATTGACATGGAAATGATTTATATATCTTTCATTAGAAGAATGATTGGAGAATAGCTCCCCCTGCCCTTCTATTACTAGTTAGCTTTTACTGTGCTCCTATAAGAAAGGAAATTAAAACTTCTTTCCAGAAGCTTAAATTTTGCAGTTTTTTAGTCAGTAAAAGAAATGTTTTTTAAAATTAAAAGCACAGTACATCTACCATTTGGAGCTTTTATGAAATAGCTGTTTTACTTTCTTATTGAAATGATTTGTTCTTTGTTGAAAATAAATTAGAATATCCCTCAAGTGCCATTAGAAAAAATATGAAAATTGACAGGTCTTTACAAAAATGAGCTATGTAGAGGAATATGTATTTGAATGCATTAGTAAAATTTGCATTAAAATGAGTTGAACTCCATTTCACTGTATTTTGAGTTAATTTTTTAAAAAAACTTTAAGTCTATGACCTTATCATGATATTTTTAGAGTGGCACCAAAAAAAAATAGTACTCAGGAAGGAATATGAAATGTGTTTAATTAACTTTTAAATATAGAAGCAAATCCTATAAAATATTTGAAATATATTTTATGTTGCAAAGAAACCCATAGTAAATTATTGGCTTAGGGGAAGAGAAGTATATTGATGACAAATAACACTGAAATTACTAAATAAGGTTAGAACTTTTATTCATATAAATTCAAACAAAACTTTTAAAAGGTAATTTCTAAGAAATATTTAAATAAATATTCTGTTCTTTTTGCTAGCAATTTATTAATTGGAAAAATAAAGATAAATGGAATTCTAAGTAAGCAAATACATATTACATTAATGTAAAGGAAACATTCACCCTTTATCCTTATTTTACAAAAACAGTAAATAGTTCTAGGTTAAATATTTATCTATACTATAAAATAAAATCACAGAATTGGAATGAATTAGAAAAAGAATGTGGTGCCAGTCACTGTTAATCAGCAAATATATAGTGTATTGTGGGCAAATGATTATCTTTTCTTATATTAAAAATAGTTAAACAAAGAGATTGTGCCCCCTTTTAAATTGTAATATTTTGCATCAACTTTGTTATCATGATCTTTATATTTAACCAAAAAATTTCCCTACCTTCAGATTTTTTCTACTGAATAAACAACAACTCATCAGCATCCTCTCTGTGGAAATCTTTGATGTATTTTAACACAATAATCAATTCCTTTTTAAAGAAAGCTTGCTTTGCAGAAAAAAAAAAATTGGACTAAATGACCTTGGGTTTAGACTAACCTTTGCTACTAATCAACAATCTGGTGTTAAATATGCCATTAAAGTTTTCTGTTCCTTATTTTCTTCATTTGTAAAGTATAAGGGCTCTACAAGATCCCTTTAAATATCAAATGCTTTGATTTCCCCTTCTTTTTGGCTAAACATTTTCAATTTCTTTAATCTCTACGATTTATCACTTTAATCACATTTTTTTCTCTTCTTTGGACACATCCCAAGAAAGCCACTTAACCTCCGGCCATCTCAGTTTGCTCATCTATGAAATGGAGACAATAATAGCACCTGCATAACAGTTTATTCTGAGATTAAACTTGGTCAAATTAAAGTGCTATAAAATTGGAGCTATAATGATGGTAATTAGAAAGAAGCTGTTAAGAGTTGAAGTTTTTAGATAATCTATAAATATTAATTATTATGAACAAGTAATATAAACCTTTTTTGTCTAGTGACCAATGAAATTTTATACCACAAAATATATTTAAATATGTGAATACTTTGGCTTTGTCACAATAAATAAAAGTGACAGATTAAAATTAAATGAAAGGATAGATCACTGGCTCTTCTCAGAAAAGCAAATAAAAGAGTTGGCAGCATCAGTTTCATTGTGTGACCAAAAGTATTAAGAAACATCATTTCATAGAACACTTGGTCATTTTGCCTCTCAGTGCTTATGATCAGCTTAAGCAAAGGGATTCTCATAAAGATAATTGTAATTTATGCATCTATATCAATTGTGGAGGATGTGGAGGAGAAGTAGAGAAATTATAAGAACTTTCCAAGATTCCAAGATTCTCTAAACCATGTTAACATACAGCTTGAAAATTCACTATTTTGGTCAATATAGGCAGAGGAGATAATGACAAAAATTATTTTTGAAAGTATGATTTGGAGTCAAAAAATAAAAGATACCTGAGACTTGCCAAGGACTAAGAAGTCTTATGACTGTAAATCATAAATGCATACGTCAAAGATACTGAAAGTATATGATGTGAGCACGAAAAATATGCACAAAAAAATGAAATCAATAATATCTTAACCAACAAGAAAAAAATACACACAACCTAGTTTCTTGTATGTCATCTATGTATAACCATGAACTGTTCAGAGCAAGCACAAAAACTAATACCCAAATAGAAGAAAGCATGAAGAATTGCTGTAATAGAAGATTCTCCAATCCAGCTTATTTAGATATTGGCTATAGACTCTGAAATATGGAAAAGTAATGATATTGATTCTCATTGTTATCATTGATAGAGAAGTTTAACCAGTATAAAATAGTTACAAAAGAGGGCCAAAGGGCTTATCTCAATAAGGTTGATTTCTTATCTAAATAGAGAAAAATGAAGGCTGTGGAAACTTCATTTTTAAGTACAAATTAATTTACAAAGTATTAAAAAACCAATATGGTCATGATTAATAGCAACATTGCTTTATAAAAATAGTGGAGGAGAAAATAAGTCTGCAGAAAAATAGCATGGAATTTCACTAAACCAGATTATCCCAAGAGCATTTCAGATGAAGTTGGAAGGATAACAAAAGAGTACAAAATAAAATGTTTACTATTACTTTTGTAATGACCTCTTCTTTGCATCGTGCACAATGCAGTCTGCTATACTTATATTCTAATATTTTATTACTCTATGTGCTATCGAAGAAAATAGAAACAACAGTTGTGAAAATGAATTTGAAAAGTACAACCAAACAAGTTCAATCAGTGAATCAATCAGTGAATAACAAAATTTTCATATCATAGAGCAAAAAGAATCTGTTTCAATCATACATTTTATTACTGCAATCACATGTACATAGTCATAATACTTTGCAAATTATAGCAAGTTACAAAATATGTATAACACCGCAGATAGGTGGAGAGAAGGCTGGATTTTAAGGCAGAGAACCTAGGATTGAATCCAATCTCTGCTTATTATTTGCCTGGCTATGGGCAAGTCTTTCTCAGCTTTCTCACCTGTAAAATCAAAGAGTTAGACTAACTAAGGAATGATTTTCATAGCATTTCAAAGTAATCACTAGAAAGTGTTGCATATTTCTTCAATACAATCTAATCCATTTACTTAAATACCAAAAAAATGGAGGAACATATTATATTATCCTCCCAAAATGCAGTAGAGCACAAATGAGCAACTATTGAAACATATTCTTACCCTTGTATTTTTATAAAAATCTTTGTAAAAATATTCTAAATATATATCAGTAGTGGTCACTATTGTCATCATGAATTATATCTTGCAGAGTAAAAATTGAAAAAGGATTTCCTAAAGGCAGGTAGTGGAAACAGCACTGATCCTCTAGTATGGAACCTGAGTTTGACTCTAGTCCCAAGCACTTATTAACTGTGTGACCCTGGGCAATAAATGTCACTTCTGTCTGTCCTAGTTTCCTCAACTGTAAATGAAAATAATTACAACATCTACTTCCAAGAGATATTGGGAAGATTAAATGGGAAAATTTTTGTAAATTTTGCAAACCTCAAAGAGCTTATCATAATGATGATGATGATTATTGTGGTTGATGGCAAGCTCCTCTAAATGTTCCTGTTTGTAGATAATATTATGCAAATTGAATTAAGCCCCATATTATTATAGAACCTCTCCTATTAGATATATAATTGCTTATGTCATCTTATTTTAGTAAACCATAAATGAAAACATAAGTAGATGAATAATTATATTGCCTACATGATTAAATGAATTTGAATGGAAAACCCATGGAGCTAGTTTATTAGTAGACATGTCTTAAGGAGGTATTATACACAGGCAATATTGGAATTCCAAAATGCCTAGGGGAGGGACATCAGCATGAGGATAGATCCTTTGTGTAGAATTTAGGGAAAATAGTCAAGAATCAAATGTGACAAGATGTTGTGTGTGGATGGTAATGTGGATGGATTGTCATCTCTATCTGTGAAAGGAATATAGATTGATGAAGTCCTGAATACACTGATCCATCATTCTAATCAAACAGTGAATGACAAAATTTTCACATCATAGATCAAAAAGAATTTGTTTCAACATATATTTTATTAGTACAATCACATGTGCATAGCAGCAATACTTTGGAGATCATAGCAAGTTACAACATATGTATAACAGTGAAGAGAGGTGGAAAGAATGCTGGATTTTGAGGCAGAGAACCTAAAATTGAATCCAATCTCTGCTTCTTATTTGCCTGGCTATGGGAAAGTCTTTCTCATCTTTCTCACCTGTAAAATCAGAGAATTAGACTAACTATTCTATAAAAGTACTTTTCGATTCCAAATCTGTGGTTATATTCTAATACTTTGTACTATCTTTGGTTTATTACAACCAAAAAAGTCACTTTAGTATTCTGGATTTGAATTAATAGAGATTTTAATCATAGATTAATCTACCTTGATTCTTATGATTGCCAATTTTACAATTTTATTCATGGAATTTATAGAATGAAGCAAATATTTCCATAACATAATATATTATGATACTATGATCCAGAGAATAGATGAGAAATCCTTAAAGAAGAGAAGAGAAATTCTTAATCTATAATTATCAACTTCAAGATTTTTTTTGAAAATGAAATAAAGTTCTAGATAATAAACATACACACACACACACACAAATTCTTGTTGACTTGTTGACTAGACCTATGTTGTGAATCCCTACAGGGGAACTTCCTCTACCAATGGAGATCAACAACTGCCTTTAAGCAGGTTAAGAATTGCTTTGGTCACCAAAAGATTAATTGACTTGCTAACAGTCACATAGATAGAATGTATAAAGGGAGAATTTGATCCCAGGTCTTCCTGATTAATTGTCTTGCAACCTAGTAATACTGTAGGAATTGTTGCATTGGTACCTTTATTTGAGCATATCCATGCAGAGTTTTGAAAATACCTGCCTCTGAAGAATGTTTGCAGCCTGTTCTGGGGATGTGTTTGTGGTCATTGGACTGTGGCAAAGCCAATCCAATCATCTGGGCTGTTTTCATAATCATAACAAATCATCACAACTGAATCAATCATACACATATTTATTCACATCAATCATTAAGACAGATGACAGAAATGGATTGGCAGGCAGATATTGGTCTCCATATTTTTATCAGCAAAGCTGAGAGATGAATAAAAACACACAGCCTCTGTCTCTAGTTAGAACCAAAACAAATATATCTGCCTGGAGTTCATAAAATGGGAAACTAAAGAAGTGAAATCACTTAATGCAATAACATAAACCCTTAAATGTCACTTCCTTTAGTATTTTTCTTGTTTTTATTTAGAGACGGTTTTAATAGTATCTTTCATCTCAATGGACCAGTTGCTTTTCACAAAATAATTACCTTTCTATGAATCAATGTAAGATAAATTACACATATATGAATTACATTTCACCCATTAAAAAGCAAGATTCCTCCAAAGAGGAATTTGGCAACACTTTGCAATACATAAAATAAAAAATGAGAATTTCATAAACTATTTAACATATGAGAGAGCAGTGTGACATAGATAGAGTAGTAGTCTGAAAATAAAAAAATAAAAAAATAATTTTTAAAGCCCTGGATTAAAATCTTTCCTTTAAAGATTCTATTTATGTGACTGTTAGCAATGAAATTTTTGGTGATTAAAGTAATTCTTAAAACTATAATTTTAAAGCAGGTGCTGATCTCCATTGATAAAGTTCCTCTGTAGGAGTTCCCAACACAGATCCCAACAACACAAAAAGAATTGTGTTTGTGTGTGTGTATTTGTTAGCTAGATCTCTATTTCATTTTCAAACAAAGAGTCTTGAAGTTGACAAAGACAGAATAAGAATTTCTCTTTTCTCTCAGGATTTCTCTTCTATTTTCTGGACCATAGAATCATAATATACTATGTTATAGCAATGCTCATTTCATTCAATAAATTAAAAATATATATATTTTTAAAATAGAGCTGGAATAGTCCTTAGAGGCTACTGAGTCCAATACCTTCATTTCATAGATAAAGGAAGTGAAGATCAGGGAGGTTAAGTGGCTTGTCCAAAACCACAGAGTAAATTGAGCATCTATCATGTAATTAGAAGTCTTGAGTTCAAATGTGACCTAGTAGCTAGTAAATGTGACATTTACTAGCTGTGTACCCCTAGGCAAGTCATTTAACCCTATTTAATTTAATTTACATGAGAAGAAAATGGCTAACCACTTCTGTAGCTTTGCAAAAAACAAACAAACAAACAAAAAAACCCTTGGATGCTATGGCCTGTAGGGTCACACAGAGCTGAACATGACTGAACAACTATCACTCCAAAAATCAGTGCTCTTTCCATGCTCTTTCTACTATCTCTCCTGTACCATCATCGAACAAGTTATTTAATCATTGTCTAATTCAGTTTCCTGAGCTATAAAACAGGAGTAATATAGCAACCCCCTCCAGGGATTGTTATGAGGGTCAAAAAAGATATTTGTAAAGCATTTAGCACAGTATTTGGCACATAGTTTGTTTTTAATAAATACTTTTATCTTTCTTTCCTTCATATTTAAAAATCATGTATATATTTGGGACTAGATATTCTCATTAAAATGTACAGGATTCTGCTACACATAACTTGCCACATTAGTCTCCAGTGCTTTTTGTACTTAAATGGGCTGGAGCTTCATATGGGCAAGTAAACTTGTCTTTAGTAATTTCATTTACTTTACTTGAAACAAAGAATATGTCTTAAAAGTGTTCTAAGAACTAATACCTGCTTAATCTTATATTTCAGAAATATGAGGCCCATTATAAAGCAATGATCATAATGCTTAAAATACACTTAACTTTCAAAACATTTTTGTTGAAAGTTTGTTTTAGTTATCAGATGTGCTGTAACATTCTTGACAAAAGAGTACAGGTCATGTCTTGAAGGAAAACTTCCTTTTTCCATTTCGGTTGACTAAGAAGTTAAAAATATGCTTCCCCTTCTTTTCCAAAGCTAAATATGTTCAGGTGTAATTAATCTCTCTACTCACTACTAACACACCTAAACATCTGCCATTATTTGTTACACACTTCAAAACTCTGTCCTGTCCCAGTCAACTCACAGTAATGTCTTAGTTAAGTGTTTATAGGTCCTTGTTCCATGCTGGGATTTACCTTTTCTTGAGTAGTGATTAGCTTTTCCTGAGAAAGATCAATGCATCTTGGTATACTGTCCTTCAATATCTAAACTGGTTGAGTTAGCTTGGATTATTTGTTACAGACATCTAATGTTATCAAACATATGCCTCTTCTCTCACAAGGCTACAAGATTTTTATGAATTCCACTTTCTGTCCGTTTTTGCAATGTTTATACTTAATACTTAATGTTTATTGAATCAGTTGTTAGAGAAGTTGACAAAAATGGATAAGCATTACCCTTTATCAACCCCAGATATCTAATGAATGTCTGTGTCATTTTAATGAATACTTTGAGAGATACAAAGATTAGTAAGACTTCAACTGAATTCTTTCCTTCATGCTTCTTGCCATCATCTTACTAAAATTTAATGAATAATAATAAATAAATAGATAGAGGTAGTATTGATAAATCATTTTCGTAGTGCTTCAAGTACTTTTTTTTCCCCTTAAACATTATGTTGGCAATTCAAGCATTATCTCTATTTTATGAGGAGACTACTAGGAAAGAAAGAAAGTGACTTTCCCAAGATGATAGGGCTATTGGGCTTTGGAACTGTCTAACTAGGATCTCCTATTTTCAGCTCTTTTGATTACAAAAAACTACCCTTCAGAAACATGAAAAACTAAGTAAGAATCAAACATAACAATTCAAGTCACCAGAGGAAAAGGTAACAGAACAATAAATAATCTATTTCTATATGATTTCATTTTTGATATACTTTAGAACAAAGAAAAATTACTTCATTCACGTGAACTGAAAAAAGCTTAGGCTTTTTCTAATTTGTAAAATTTGAGCCTGAATTTTAAAATAAAAAAAATTACTACATATAGTCTAGGAAAATTTCTACTGTTATCCTGATGTTTATCTCCCATTTGCTCCTTCTATGCACTTTAAGCTGAAAACAAAAGGGTTATGGTCTTATCTCATGAAAAGACCCCTCTGATCTTTCCAAATAGAGAACACTTAATTATTTATGGTATTACAAGAAAATGGACTTCATTCTTGGAACACTGGAATACTTTGAACCAAACAAAGATGCAGAGGTGATAAAATCCCTCTCCTGATTTCTACTGGAGGACAGAGCATGCTCACATTTAAATAAATCAAGCATATGTACAAAATAAATACAATTAATACCTAGGTGTATCAGAAAAGGCTGAAAGATTTGGTGACCTGAACTAAGTGATTCCAAAAGGCAAAGAAGTAATAAAAAAGGCAAAGAAGTCGAAAATGAAATATTTTCTATGAGAAACAGAAAGTAATCCGGTTTATACGTATTGTAGGAAATGTAAGGAGAGCAATCAGTTGAGAAGAGAACCTGGAGCCATATTGTGAAGGGATTTAAATATCAAGTGGAGGACTTTCTCCTACCTACAATTAAGTCACTAAAGCTTCTTGAGGAAAGCATTACTTGGTCAAAAGAGAACTTTAGGAATACATCACTTTAACAGCAGGCTAGGATTTTGATTAGAAAAGAAAGAGACTGGAAGGGAGACCAGTTAGAAAGCTACTATTAGCTAAGGGCTTGGAATCAGGAAGATTTGAGTTCAAAGCCCATATTAAATAGTTACTGTGTGACATTAGAAAAGTCATTTAAACTCTATTTTCCTCAATTCCTCATCTGCAAAATGGGTACACACTGGAGAAAGAAATGACAAAACACTACAATACCTTAGTCAAGAAAACCCCATGGTTGCCATTATCACATGGTAACATTCATGGCAACACCATTATCAGATACACAAATTAACAACAAAAATAACTAAGGAAAGAAGAAATAAGAACTTGGACTAGCATGATTTTGGTGTGAGTAGAGACTGATATGAGAGATTTCAAGGAGGAATAACTGACAAGTTTTGTCAATTAATTATGTAAGGGTTGGGGAGAGAAAATGAAATGGTGAGGTTAACTCCTAGGTTTCAAACCTAGGTGACATGCAGATTGATGTTTCCTTCAATAGAAATAGAGAAGTTTGGAGGAAGAAGAATATTTTGGGATAAAGATAATGAAGTTATTCACATTACAATATGAGCTCCTTAAGAATAGAAATGGTTTTTGCTTTTTTTCTGTGCTTAGCACATATTCGGGCACAGAGTTAGCACTTTATAAATGTTTGTGAACTGGCTGACCTCCCTTCCGGAATAAAAGAAGAAATTTAAGACAATAAATTCAAATTGAGAGCACTGAAGCTTAATTGTAACTGTAGTTTTTGAACTTCAATTGCTAAATGGTGTCATTTGCTTTCTATACTCTAAAAGGGAACAGTGGTTTGAATAATCCAAAACACACTAACTTTCCTTGTTTTGGAAATTCAGAATGATTTTTCTGCCACAATTTGATCATCCCAACAAAAGCTCACCTAGATATTGAAATGATTTAATATTTTTCTAAGCACATACCAACTTACAGTAAGAAGATGAAATCTGAAATTTTTTTCCTTAAACAATTCATACAGAGCTAGATCTCATAGAATAATCAAGACTTAACTATAGATATATTTGACCTACTTCTCCCAGAAAGATCCTGGTCTAGGGAGCTGGAAAGGTAGCATGTCATTTATATGTGTTTTCAGAAGTGTAGGAGTTTTTGAAAGGAGGTAATGCTTGATTTTTTTAATGTAATAGATTTGATTTTTAAATATTTACTTCTAACCCAGAGGATTGACTGAATATAGCTTATCATTAATTTCACTTCTATGGTGAGCATTCTATGTATATTTTACATAAATGAAAAGTATCAGTACTTGGATGTTCCTCATCAGTTTGACTCTTCATGAAGAAAGACTTTAACTTAGAATCAAGATTATGTCAGTTTTGAGGAAAATGCAGCACTTTGTATCATTCTATATTTTCATACTTGATAATCATAGATTCTGATGACTGATGATAGATATTCTGATGATAGATTCATGATTAAATATTAGGAACTTGTCATCCCTCACAAACTGTAAATAGACCTACTTAATTAACTTTCTTCAGGAATTTACTGGACAGTATGGTCTAGGTGCATTAGAATTTTTTGTTGATAGTCTTCTTGTTGGTATAAACCAAACCCGCCTCCTGGCTTTTGTTTTGTTTTTATTATCCTGTGGTCTATTTTGCTGATTAAATACAACTAAATTCTCCAAATATCCCTGTAAATTTAATTTTTAAGAATATTTATTAGCTACCTATTACAAGCAAAGTACTGATAAGCATTGTTAATACAAAGAAATAATTAGAATATTCTCTGCCTTCTAGGAGTTTACATTTGCTACGAGGGAATACAAATTATAACAATACTGAGAAGGAGGAAGGAAGAGGAGAAGATGAGAGAGGGGGGGAAGGGATTAAATGAGAGAGAAAGATTGGGGAGAAAAGGAGGGGGTAGTGAGAGACAAAGAGACAGAGAGAGAAAGAGACAGACAGGGACAGAGAGAGACAGAGAAAGACACAGAGAGAGATGCACAGAAAGAGACAGACACAGAGAGAGAAACAGAGACAGACAGACAAAGAGAGAGAGGAGAGAGAAAGAAAGAATATAATTGGATGCATCATAAAAGGTATTATGTAGAAACTTGTACTTAATCTGTGGTTTAAAATTGTAGGAGGAAGAAAGAGGTCATTAGGAGTCACACTGCAGATGTAAATCAGACTGACTACATGAGCAAAAATGCGTAGTTGAGAGATGAATTATCATCTACCAGCAACCAATAATAGGCCAGTTTCACTAAGATGGATACTATATGAAGAGTAGTAATATGAAATATTTGTGAAAGTAGGTTGGAGCCAGAGTGTGAAGATAAAATGCCAAAGGAATGATTTTTTTTTAATTTGGTCCTAGGGCTCCACTGGAAACTTCTAAGAAGGGTTGATCTAGATTTTTAGAAATATCAATCAACAGATATAAAAAGGATGAATTGAAAAGAGAAAAGACTGAAAGAAAAAAATAAATTTCTAAAAAAAAATGGAGAAATAGGAAAAAATAGTAGAGATAGGAAGAACAATTAGGTCACAGTGGAAATTGTCAAAGCAAGAAATGATAAAAGTCTGAACTAGAATAAAGACAATGCAAAAAGAAAGGAAACCAATGTCTGAAACATTTTAGAGGTAATTTTGAAAGTATTTGAAAACTGACTGGATATGAGGGAGAGAAAATAGTAATAGATTTTAGATTTTGATTACTGGAAGGATGGTAATGCCCCTTTATTGGAGAAGTTTTGATGGAGTGATTTGGGAAGAAAATATTCCATTTTGTGTTTGAAAAACCAAAGAGGCAATCAGAGGAGATGTTTAGTCAGATAAAATGGAACAAGAACTCAGGAAGAAAAATGAAAGCTAGTTGTTGTAGATATGAGAATCATCTGCTAGACATAATTGAACCCATTCTATGAAATCATTCAAATTGTAAATTCTATTTTATATATTTTGAATTATTATTCTAACCATTTATAAACTATATATTTTATATGAAGTATATATAAAATATAAAAAAGAAAAAAATATACCATCATAAAATACTAGCTTTTTTGAAGGGGTAGGTTGGGATTGAATTTCTCCTTTGTATAGATAATACCTTTTCACAATATTATTGTGGTTTATAGACTAATAATTAAAAC
This sequence comes from Sminthopsis crassicaudata, assembly GCF_048593235.1. Classification (NCBI taxonomy): domain Eukaryota; kingdom Metazoa; phylum Chordata; class Mammalia; order Dasyuromorphia; family Dasyuridae; genus Sminthopsis; species Sminthopsis crassicaudata. The sequence goes on along the minus strand of NC_133620.1, from coordinate 245,007,500 downwards.
TTTTTCAATCAATGAATTTTAAATGAATTGACCCCTTATTTTAGTTTTCCTCTTTTTTCTCAAAGGGATTCCCTCTTTGATATCACTTAGAATAGATAAATACTATACATATAATTTGCTTCTGTATTGGAAATTAAATAATTTGTAAGGAAAACACAAACTACTTCTAAAGAACTGACATAAACAACCCTTTATGTTTTGCTTTCGTCATTGAAATTAATTAATGTAACTAAGCAAGTTTAGTTGTTGGTATTGTATTCATTGTTATTAAATATTAGAAAGGCCCTAACTCTGATAGATAATGAATATGTGATTGTGGATAAGAAAATGTCCTCCCTCCCTCCCATCTCCTTTATTTATATTGTCTTCAGTTACTTCAGTGATTATGTCTCTGCTCTTTAAGAGTTAAACCTCTGAGCTTTGCAATTGAGTGTGTCTATGTTTGTGTATGTGTGTAAAAGGGATGGGTGGGGGAGAAGTGTCCCCTCTATCCAACTATTGTTCTTGTCTGACTCCAATGTCCTTCCTTGTGCCTATCTTCCTCTTGTCTACAAACACTTCTTCTTAAAAATTTATTTTAATGGTATTTTTGGTATTTTATATATTTATTTATATATTTAATGCTATTTTTTTCAATTACAACTTAAGATGGTTTGCAATATTCATTTTTGGGAAAGAAAAATCAGAACAGAAAGGAAAAACCACAACAAAGAAAAAACAAAACAAAACAAAACAAAACGTGAAAATACTTCTTTCTCTGGATGCAGCTGGCATTTTCCATTCTAGACTATTGGAATTGTCTTCGATCACTGTATTGCAGAGAAGAGCTAAATCTATCATTGTTGATCATCACACAATCTTGCTGTTACCACTGTAGTCACTTTTCTGATATAAATCTTTTTTCAATTTTTTTTATTTTACATTTTATTTTTATTCTGTTTCAAATTTGCTCACTCCCTTCATCCTCCTTCCTACTCATTGAAAAAGACAAGAAATAATATAATCATTATATATATATGATATCTTGCAAAAATTCCTCAGAGATAATAATACCAATGTCCTGAGCCTGAGGTCCAAATGTAGTGTGAGTTGAATTATGAAAGACTGCTTCACTTGTATATTTACTACTGGCTGGAGATTAGCAGCTGGTATTCCATCTTTAAGAGCAACACATGGCTCCTGTTTGGGGCATTACTAATGACTCAGGCTATAATTTCTCTCTCAGTTTCTTTTCTGAAAGAAAAAAAAAAGGATTATTCTGCCTACTCACAGAATTGTGAAGATTTGTTTGGTAATGTCATTGCTAAGTTTCACATTTATCAACAGTAGGGAACTAATCTTGCAATAGCTATAAATAATTACAAAAATAATTATAACCTTTGTTGGAATAATTCCATTGTTGAAAATGTGCTTTATAAGTGTTACCTGAAATGAACAACAACAAAGCTGTACCTTCAAATATTTTCATAATAACATTATGTATTTGCAAAGACCTGGAAACAACTTAAATGTTCAACAAAAAATAAAATAATTGAATAAATTGTGGAATATAAAACTACAATGCAATTAAGATTAACAATGAGAAGAAACATATAGATGTATAAGGTATAGGTAGAGATAAAGCTAGATACATGACATCTGGAAATAATTTTGTGGAAAAAGTGATGTATATAATCAAAAGACTCAGAATTATACCAAATTAAAACCATGATCATGTAAGGGAAAAATGAATAAGAAAGAATGAACAAGCAAAATAGCCTGAGGAGGAATTATTGGAAGTGACTAAAAACCCTTCTTGTGTTAGTCATTTAAATTAGTTAATGTAACTAAGCAAGTTTAGTTATTGTTATTAAATGTTAGACCCTAGCTTTGATAGACAATGACTATGTGACTGTGGGTAAGTCACTTAATTCCTTGTTCTATCCAGCATGCCAAATAGAAATGATCTATGCAGACTTCATATTGGCTTAGAAAACCATAAATTAACATTATCTGTGAGACACCAGGGGTTTTCAAAGAGGAAGAGTATCTCTAATGTGAAAAATCATCAAGTCTTTTCAGGGATGCTCATCCAACTTTGGTGTATATCTGGTACTCAATGTTCACTTGTGCATCCTAAGACACTGTCTCAAAACTGATGGTGAGTTAGGGTGATGTCTACTCCAAGACTTCTCTCTGTGGAATGGTGGATGAGAATAATTTGTTCCAATGACTTTGAAAATAATTGAAGCAGGTAGAAAGCTTAGAGTTTAGGTCAACACTGAAGACTCCAAGATCATCCATTGTATTCATTGCCATTTTCTTGACTTTTCTCTTGCCACTAGATTTTAATGACTAGGAAAGAGAATAAATCTGATGACTTGCAATTCTGTGTATACTCATGAATCAAGATATCACCCCATAATATCATTGATCCTCTTTGAAAACAAAGGACAAACAACTGTATGTTTATTTTCTTTTAAATGTTTAATAATTACATTTTAATATGGCTCTAGTTTGCTAGAGCTATTGGTCTGCCACCTTTAAGATCAAAGCAAATCTTTAAGACTGTAAGTTACAAAGACATGATTACTAACCTACATTAATAGGAATTTCTCCACTAGTAGTTCTCATACCAATGAAATTACAGGTTTGTTCTTCATCCTTAAAAAATTATCATGTCCTTTTGAATATTAAATAAATTGACAAAATATCACAAACAAATACATTTATGAAGCCAAAATAAATATTTTCTCTTACAACATATTCAACCCAAGTTCTATTTTGCCCATTTCAGAATGGCAAATATAGGATGGATTATGCATCTTGTTGTAAGTGTCCATTACCATTTATGTCATTTCTGTGTAATGTAGCCCTGACTAGAAGCAAGTCTTCATTGGGAGTGAACATTTGGTCCTGACATCTGGCTCTGGGACTTACTTATTTTGCTCTAGACTTTGTTACAAGTGTAAAATATTCCAGGCAATGCAATTCATCATTATTAATGTATTACAGAGTCTAACCTCTAAGGAACTTGTCCCTTTAAAAACGTTAAATTGTCAAATAAGTATTCATTTCAAAAATGTCTCTAAAAGATGGACAAACTCAAAATTAAAAAAAAACAACTTAACATTTATTTCTTTGTTTCAATGCAGGGTTCCTTAGGGCTGGAAGGTCCCCAAGGTCCACCTGGGAAAGAGGGTCAAAGGGTAAGTAAACTTTGAACAACTGGCAAGCATTAACTAAGTCCAGTCATTTCATGTCCCTGAACACCGGTAAAAATAAAACTCAAAGATGGCAGCTGGGTATGAGGTGAATGTTAAGTAATAGTACTTAGAAATTTGAGGTTTACCTTCATTAAACTGAGCTTTCACAATTTAAAAAATCCTTTGTGTTTTAGAGACGGGCAACACAGATACAGGGGACATTGGATAAAGAGAATTGGGGGTGTAATTTAATCTGGAATACTGAAGTAGCTAATATTGTGCAATGGCTTTTTGAATTAGGTCAGTGAGGTTCATTGTGAACTACATTCCCTTCCAGCATGTCTGTGTAATTTGTACATCGATTTTTCATTCTTTTAAAAAAAAAAAAAAAAAAAAAAAGAAGTTTTCTTTCAATCTTTGTTCTTCTCCTTGCATTTATTGCATCTGAGTCATGATTACTTACTATCAGAATAATTATTTTCTTCATGTAACTCTTATTTCTCCTTGCATTTATTGCATCTGAGTCATGATTACTTACTATCAGAATAAATATTTTCTTCATGTAACTCTTATTTATCTTTGCAAGTTGGATTTTTAAAATTTAAACTACCTTTCTAGAATCACATAATTGGAATTAGAAGAAATCTTAGAGATAAAAATTAATCTTTTTCCAACTATACAAGAATCTGTTTTCTGAAAGAATGTAAGAACCATTCTACCAAGTGGAATGGAAAATTTTGTCTAGGTATTATTTTTTATAAGTATTAATGTGGTACTCAAACCATATATCCATTAATCCTGGCTTTTACTGCATAATCATCTTACTCTTTTCCTGATTGTCCATATCTTCCATGGGATCCTATATGGTAAATCGTATACTTATTTTAAGAAGATATTTTAGCTACCAGCAAATTTTGATTATATATAATTGCATTCTATATTTCCAATTCCTATTTTACAAAAAAAAAAAAACCTTGTAAAGTAAATAAGCTTGTATTACTTAGAAAATTTCAATCTTTAAATTTCTCATAGCTAAGCAAGTAAAATATTTGATGGGGATTGTTCATATATCCTAAGTCAATTAGAGAAATTTCATCCAATGAACATTTGTGGATTATTGAATACCTACTTTGTACTTTATTCTATACTGGGTGATGTGAGGGAAGAAAGATCACAACATTTTACTATATTTTCAAAAATATTAGACTAAGAGGGAGTGGCATATGAACTGAAATAACTATAATATAGACAATATGTATTAAGTGCCAACTGAGTGGCACAAATATTGTTCAAGTGTAGAGAAGTGAATCTCTTGAACTGGCATTTGATTTGAGTCTTGAAGGACAAATCAGATATTGAGAAATGGAGATGACAGGAATAATAAAGAAAGTTGAGATTTTGTATTCCAGGGTGAGAGAAAAGGGAAAAGTCACAGATGTGGGAAAGTTTAATATATTTTCAGAGAATATGAAGAATGTAGATTATCTGGGCCACTGAAAATAACTGGCAAATAAGTTAGGAAAGATTAGAGCCAAATTGTTGAAGGTCTTGAACACTGGATAAAGTAATTTGAGCTTTATTTAGGAAAGAAGAGGGAACCATTAAAGTATCCTTAATAAGAAAAGGACACTACAAAAGTGATCCTTTAAGAAAATTAATAGGATATCAGTATGCTAGATGAATAGAAAAGAGGAGACTTTGAAGTGATGGAAAACAATCAAGGCTTAATGTAATAATTTAAGTATGATTTAATAAGGGGCTTAAACTAGTGGACTAGTGGGAATGGAGAAGAAGGGACAGCAAAAAGGACATTATGGAGAAAAAATCTATAGCAACTGATTGGATATGGAAGATTAGATGGAGTTATATGGTTTTGCCATATCTTCAACAAAGGTCTCCTAAGGCAATATGCAAATAAGCTAATATGAAGCATAAAGCCACAAGCTGAATCTTTAGAACATCATCTTTTATATATTTCCTGTGACTTCTGGATGGTCTCAAAGAATCTTTTCTTCATTGCTGTTTTTTTTTTTATATTTGCTAAATACTATGTAATAAATAATAAATATATAAATACTATATAAAATCATAAGGTAATTTTGATAAACTTATATGACTGGCTCTTTGAACTTCAATAATCCAAGGAAATGACAATATCTTTAAGAGGAATAATGTAAGCAGAGGAGGATTTGATTTTGGATATGTTGAATTTGAAGTGCTGGCAGGATATCCAAGTGGAAATGTCTAAAATAGTTTAAAATAGTATTAAAACTCAAAAGAAATGTTGGGGCTGAATATAAAGACAGCTTATTCATCTACAAAAAAATTCATACTTGAAATCATCTCAAAGGAGAAAGTACAGAGATAGAAAGGGGTAGAAGATAAATTAATGTAGAAACATGTTGTGTTGTTTAGTTGTTCAGTTGTGTCCAACTTGTCATGACCCCATGAAACAGTGCACCAATACTGTCCTTCAGGTTTTCTTGGCAAAGATTTTGGAGTGCTTTCCATTTCCTTCTCCATTTTGGAGCCACATGTAGAAGGAAAGAGATGAAACACAGATAGAGAAAAAATCAGCTTGTATGATTAGCTTATTTGTTATCCTTTATATATGAAATTCCTTCACCCACTTTTAGGCCTGTTCACAAGCTATGCCCCATGCCTAGAATGTTTTCCCTCCTTACTTCTACCTCCTAAAATCCCTATCTCCTATCAAGGCTCAACTTAATTGTTATTTATTGCAAAAATTATTTCCCTATTCCCTTAGTTATTAATATTTCTTTCCAGAATTAATCATTTAATAACCAAGCATTTTAAAGAGCCTACTATATGCTAGGCAATGTGCTAGATATTGAGGAATATGAACACAAAAATGAGACACCCCAACTGACTCATAAACATTTTAATCTGGGTAGCTCAGCTTCAATGTGAGTCTGAAATCTAAGTATATTTACTAATCGGTATTCAAGCTGCTTCCCCCAACCTTGCATCTCAAATGTAGGTCATTTGATGATAGAGATTATTGTTAAAGTGTTGTCTTTGTATTCCCAGCAGTTAGTACAGTATCTGGTTCACCTAATAAATATTAAATGGAACTATATGCATCTTTTCATTGTCATGCAATTTTGTGGCATTCTATAATTCATAAACATATAGTATTAATGAAAAAATATTAACATTTTTAAAATGGAAATCTATGGCATGAAGTATTTTAATCACTTAAAATACAGTTTTAAGCAGTTTTAGCAATTATGCTATCAAATCTTATCAATTTCTCTTATTCAATTCTGACCTAGTTTTCTTAGTAGCTTAAGTAGAAGACTGAGATACATGTATAGTGCTTATACAAATGCACACACACACACACACACACACACACACACACACACACTTGAGGACATAGGAAATAGCACCTGAACTGATCCTTGAAAGAGGCTGAAGTGAGGAGGTCATCTACTACATTAATAGAGGCCAGTTTGAACAATGGCAAAAGCCAAGGAGATTAAAGATGGAAACAAGGACTGTAAGGCAGAGCTATGTACTACAAGTCTCAAAAGATATGTCAGAGACAGATTCTGAAGAGGCTTTATACTACTCCTAAATGTGCTTGATGTTGAAACTCATTGGTTGAAAGGTTATCTCTGGTCACATCTGTGATGGAATCTGTATGATTTTTGTCACATGGAAGATACCATTTTTAAGTGTCATTTTGTTCGACTGAGTCAATACTTTTTGAATTCAATACATGATAGTTATAAGCAGCATCTTATATTCTTTTCACCTCTAAGATGTGTGACTGAAAATAATGATTATATAAGATCACCCATGAAAGCTTGACAATTTCCTTCTTGTGTGATATCACTGATAATCTTATATATATATATATATACATATATATATATATATATATATATATACACATAACAAATGCTCGTAATGATCTTATCATGAGAACATAGGCAAATTGTATGGTATTTGTTGGTGTTCTTACTCACTTTTTTTGGATAAAAGTACTATCTGTGTTTTTTTTAATGTTTAAAAAAGTTATCCTCATTCATTTTTTCATTCAACAAACATTTATGTATATGTTCATAGAGCATTGTGCAAAGCCCCGAGGGAGATATAAATTTTAGAGCCCATCCTAGAGATGTTTAAAATATCATTTCCTCAGTGACTTTAAATCATATCACCTTCATCACAGATTTGGTTTTTTTTGACACTTGAGTGAAGCCAATCACTCTTCCTGACTTTACCTTCCCAAGGACCATTTCTTCTTCAAAATCCAGACATGGAAGTTCCCTTGTTGTTGCTGATAAGAAAATATCATGACAATTGGCAATTCTGTTCCATTTTATGTCTATCTGTTGCCTTACAATTTCATCTACAAAAGATTTTTAAAATTATATTGTTTTTATTAGCAGCTCAACCATTGTGTGTGTGTGTGTGTGTGTGTGTGTGTGTGTGTGTGTGTGTGTGTGAGTGTGTGTGTGGACTTTTGGCATTTTGGTGAAACCTGTGGATGCTTTCTCAAAATAATGTTTTTTAAGTACACAAAATAAAATACATGGGATTACAAATAAAACCAATCATATTGGAATATACACATACATTCATACATACATATATATATATATATATATATATGAAGTTCATAGACACCAGGTTAAGAACTCTTGGTTTTGATGAATTCTACAAATTTTTTTTATCTAGGCTTATTTTTCCCTTAACTGTTTTTAATTTTTATGAAGTGACACCACTTATAGTCTTCTACCCTAAGACTTTTTTTTCTAAAGAAGTATGGCCCTTTTATGCTGTTAATGTCTACTTGGTAGAGAGAGATCCAGTGTTTCACAAGTAAGGCAGCTTCACTTCTTTTTTTTTTTAATTTTGTTATTCATATTTACTTTTAATCAGTTGATAGTCTGACTAAACACAGCTGATTCCAAAAGAAAAGCTGATATGTAAGACCAAATATGTTAAGGTTTACTCAATTTTATTTATTTATTTATTCAATTATTTATTTGTTGGAAATGTTTTGGCATATACCATGTCAAGAACTTTTTTCAGCTTTGTTCTTGAAGAACATATTCCAGATCAGTGTAACTAAGACTTCCAAGTTATTTCTGTGTCTTTGGTCTCATTTATTTCTTCTAATTTTCTAATTTTTTTGAACATAGTTTTCCCGATCCTTAGTGCACAATTTCATTTTGAAGTTATCTTGAGGACTTCATCAAGTGCCTTATAGAATGTATTTATTTATTTATACTTTAAACTAAATAATAGTATGTAATTTGTAATTATCTTCCAAGATGTATGTTTGCTCATAGTTTTTTTTTTTTTAAAATATTGCCAGGTAAGATGCCCAAGCATCTCATGAAATTTTATCTTGTTGCCTCTGAGTCAACCTATCATTTATCTTTGACTTTGTTATTTCTTCTAACTTCATTTATAATGAGAATGTCAACAGTTGCATGGTTTTGATCCTTTAGTATTATATTAAAGTTTTTACATTAGGAATAAGTGCAGGTTAGATTTTTAAATTATATAAGATTATATCCTCCCTAGCACATTCAGCCATCTTTTCTAACATTTCAGCTCCATCAATGTATAATTAGGACAGTGACACAAAAGATTGAAGGCTCTTTGTATTTTCATTTGTTTCATGATCTACCACAACCAAAAACATGGCAAAATCATCTTCAAATCATTAGAAACATACTCACAGTCTTTCCAGCCTACCAGAGCTTGACTTTTGCTGGCATAATCTTTGAACATCTAAGGTTAGCTTTACCCACACATTATTGAAGTATTGGTATAGGACTTTTGTGTAAAATGTTCTTATTTAGGAAACAAATATAATAAGAAAAATCAATTTTCTTCCCATCATGCCCCTGCTCAACTTCAGGTCATCATTTGACTAATAGCAGAGAAGAAACCAAACGAAACTTTATCTAAGAATTTGACTAAATTAACTTTAATAACTAAAAGAGAAATATCAATCTTTCCAAGGTGCCATTATTTAAATTTAAAATTATGCTTTCCATTATTCTTCATTAGTAGTTGTACTAATACTACCGAAGACATTGTCTTTGGTTTATTAAGAATCTTTATTAAGACAGCTAATCCATGTTTTCCTCCTCTCACTTTGGTTCTTCAGTTGATAGGGATGGGCCACTCTAGCAATTATGTTGTGATCTGGCAATTTTATGAGATCCTAATCATAATTTGCTTTGGACTGGCAACTTAAACTTTATAAAGTTTATAAACATTCTACTTAATTTTTTCCTCCCTTTTATGGAATCCTGAAAGGATTTCATTATTTATCTAGACACAATTTTGTTGTGTTTTTCTTGACTAAATTGGAATTTGGGAATGTCATTTGGAAAAGGACTCCTTTTATAACTTTGTTTTTTATACTTTGTATTTTAGGTAAAATAAAATCAAAATAAAACAGTAAATAAAGTCATGTTCTAATCAGTCAGCCAACAAACATTTATTTATTGCCCAGGAAGTGCCAGGAATGGTGCAAAATACTGAAGATGCAAAGATAGACAAAAGAAAATATCTGCTCTCAAAGAATTCAGATTCTAATGGGGGGACAGCAGAGAAACAACTATGTGCAAACAAAATAGATACAGGATAAATTAAAGATAATTAACACATGAAGATTCTAGTATTAGGGGAGATCAAACAAAGCTTCCTGCAGAAGGAACTTAAAGCAATCCAGATGTAAAGGGCTAAAACTCTTGAATTAATGCACTGAGGTCAGACAACTGAAATTTGAGGCTAATTACCGATTGGACAATACTCTATTAGAATATGCTTGGAAAATGGCCTTTCCCACTATTCTGTGCTGCCCCAATCAATTGGTGTATATAAAGAATTGTAGGAGGGACTAGGGAATGGAGTAAGACTAGCCAGTCATTTCTGGGCTGGAGACGAAGAGGAAAGGTTGCAGAGATCCTCCATATCCATTCCCTTCACTTCTACCACTAAAAGCCAAGAATAAAGACCAAGGACTTTTGCTTATCCTTACTCCGGCTGATTCTAAAGTATCCAGGGTGCTAACACACGGTCACCTCATCCAGGAAACAGAAGTAGAAGAAAGAGAACATCCAAAAAATAATGGACAGGTAGTGAAAACTTACTTGAAGTTGGAAGAATGTCTTATTCTATTAATTCACAAACTATATAAATCCATGAAAATATACAGCATCTCTAAAATATGATAAGGTCTTTGTTTCTTACCAAAGCAAAATAAATACCTAAATTTATTAAGACTTTTGATCATAAAGAAGTCAAGAGGAACAGAAAAACAGAATAGAACTTTAACAGCATTTTATGTTTATGTACATGCATTATATAGACTGGAGAATAAAGTGTAGTTGACATGGCATAAAATTTAGCACCTAAGTTTGTTTGAAGTCTAATGCCATTTTGATCCCATAGCCAACTTCAAACAGGTTGAATACCAAACTGTGCTTAGAACAGCTTTGGTACTAGTTACCTACTTCAGAGGGTTAATAGGAATAAAGTGTTATAAAATCTTTAAAATGCTTTGGAAATGTGACTTATTAAAGTTGTCACATTTTGTTAAGGCTTGCATAACTTGAAGGACTTTCGTCAAAACAGTGCATAACCAAAAGAAAAGAAATTCATTTCAATTCAGAAAATACTTATTAAAACTCTATAATGTGTCAGGTGCTAGGTTAAGGGGTTGAGAAAACAAAGACTAAAATTAAAACAACCCCTGCCTTTGAAGATTCTATGTTCTACTGTAAATCATTTTGTCCTACTTCTATCACAGTAGTTGAAGGTTTATAACTCTTCTCCAAAATGTGATGGAATTGAAAAGAAAATCTTGCAAATCTACAATTCCCATGAATTGCAGCCAAGTCCACTGCCAGCCTTTTCCTGCTTCAGTCCTGATTTTTGTCACTAGGCCTCACATACCAAAACCAAATTCATACTTTAGTTAGTGTTATAAGACTTATGCTGTCAGGAAAGAATTAAAGGTTTGAACTAGATGATCTTTGAGGTCCTTACAGACAATTAATCTATGATTCCAATTTTTTAGGAGACAGTTGATTCCAATCTTAAGTTTTCCCATTTCATACTTGAACCCAAAAATTTATCTGAAGACAATTATGTTGCTGACTTTTGCTGCTTAGTGAAATGGGCACCATCCATATCCAACTGAACAACTGTGGATCATGGGTTTTGAAAGAATACTGAGGGTTATTCTATTATTGGTCTATTGGTTTACTAATTTATTATTGGCATAATTTATTTTTGATTTCAAGTCATAGAATCTAAAGGTTGTAGTGAATAAAAAAGAAAGGAAAGAAGGAAGGAAGCATTTATTAAGTTCCTTTTGTGTGCAGATACTATGCTGAGTATTTTATAAATATTATTTCATTTGATACAACAAATCTAGGAGATAGGTACCATTCTACAGATGAGGAAACTAAGGTAGACAGAAGTTAAGTCACTGAGGTAGATAGTAAAAGTGCCTTGTCAAGGGTCACATAGCTAATATTTTGGGTCTAGATTTGAATTCAGGTTTTCCTGACTTCAGGTCAAGTACTCCATCCACTGTACTAGAAAGCTCCAGAATAGGGATGTCCTTGTTTGCATCTTTTATGCACCTTTACTATGTTACATTGGGCAAATAATTCATTCTTTTGGTGCCTCAGGAGACTCTTTAAGTACCCAGATTACAAAATAACTGCTGACATTCTTTGATAGAGAGAATCTCTTCCCTAGGAGTTCTTTATGTGAGTAAAATCTCAAGTCCAGTTTTTGTTTAAAAAAAAAAGTGATAGAATTAGAAAGTCAAAAATCTTAAAAATCATGAAGTCTAAACATTTCATTATATAGATAAGGAAACTGAGGTCATGAAAAGTTAAATTTATGTCACATAGCTAAGTGACTGAAATAAAAGCAGAACCTAGGGTTCTTATGTCCCAGTTCAGAACTTTTCCCAGTTCCATATATTTAGAAATATCTATAGACAATTTTAAAGTATCTTATCAATAATGTATTTATTTTCAGGGAAGGAGACTGTTAACAGCTCCAGCAAAGTTCAATTTATTTTTTTAACTAAATTACACTCATTTATTTCTGAGTCAAGTTCAATCATATATATGACTATATAAAACTTGTCTCCTTGTTCCCTTCCCACATTGCAAAAGACCTCTGTGCTCTTTCTGTGTCCTTTCTATTCTGTACATGCAGCTGGGCACAAGCATTATCCAGTTAGTAGGGTAATCGTGGAGGAATTAACTCTGCTTTCTTTTCAGCAGTTCCTGATGTCATCCATGATCTTAGGAGAAACACTTAGCTTCCCTGGGATTCAAGTCTCATAATCTATAAAATTAAAATATCTTCTCTCTACTTAACTCATAGTCATGCTAAGAGATCAAGTCTAAAGTATACTGAGAGTGCCCTGGTGACAGGTGCTTTAGTAAGAGATGGTCTTATAAATACAATGTACTTAACAGCAGGAGGACTTTAATAGGGTAAAATGGCTGCAAGCATTTTCTACTATACACATTCTAATCTACACTAATACCTCCCCTAACAGTATCATCCTCCAAGATGCTATATTACATACAAGCTCAGTTATTAAAATTCATCACTTAGGGGAAAAGTAAGCCATCCATTAGGGACTCTATCTTGTAAATTAATCTTATTTCCCTGATGTGTTGTGGTTGCCAACTCTAAAATTTAGTCCCCAGAGATTAATGACTTGTATTCATTGCATCATTTTTGTAGAATAAAAAAATCAGATATCATGGACTAAAAATGTTTATGTACTGATTATTTTTTACATTGCTTTTTTGAATGTCACCAAGTTAGCCACTCAATCAGGTATACCAAACCTCAGTTTCATGACAAAACGAAAGGTCTAACATCCTCTCAAAAGATAGCATGCAATTTTCTAACCAAATTCATTATAAGGAATATATAAATATAAATGCCATATCTTGGTAAGTTTCCTGGGAAGTGATAAGAAGGGTAGGAGGATCAGAGAGGTTTCAAAGATGAACATGAAGCTATAATTTGATGTCACAGTTCCAAAGCAGTCAGGGATTCCTACTTTAAAGTATGTAAGCAGAGAGCAAAGTATTCTAATCCTTTTGAGATAGAGAACTTACTCAAACAGTAATGGGAACATTTTTTGAGCTTTATAATAGTACTTAGAGTCCACCTTGTGGTATTTGCCACAAAAATCTATATCTGTTTTCTGAATTTTTCAGCACAGTTAGAAGAAATTTAGATCAGCATTGATTTAATTTTTTTTTTGCTTTACCAAAGCAGCTAGATGGTGCAGTGACAAAGTGTTAAGCTACAGTCAGAGTCATCTTCCTGAATCCAAATCTGATTTCAGACACTTAATAGCTAAGGAAATCACTTAACCCTTTTTACCTTAATTTCTTCATTGTAACATGAACTGGAGAAGAAAATGCCAAACCACTCAAGTGCATTTGCCAAGAAAATCCTAAATGGACTCATGGAGAGTCACCCATGCTTGAAAACAACTGAACTCTGTAATAAATTTAAGAAAATTATTGTGTTTACCAAATGTGATACAGCATAATATATTTATTCTCATTAGACATATTTGTTAAATGTTTGTTGATAGAAAGCACTGCAAAATCTCTATAGTCTTGTTTAAATGAATCATATGTTTAATGTGGCTTGTGTCCAGTATTTTAGCATTTAGCATGTTCTGTGAGTCAATGAACAAAAACTGACAGGGGATTATGTAGATACATATTTAGTATTCCAACACCTGGTGAAATCTAATGAAGTATGGTTTAAAAAAGGATTAAATCAAGAAATTTAAATGAGAAATAATAGACAAGAGGTTTGTATGACTCAATGAAAAGAACATGGCTGTGCACTCATATGACCTGAGTTCAAATTTTGTGTCTGATGCTTACTCTCTATATGACCTTGGGAACTTCATTTACCTGGGCAACACTCTCTTATCAGTGAAATAAAAATATTGGATTAAATGGTATCTGAGGTCCTAAAAGGGCTTAATTCTAGAAGAATGATCCTATGATCCATTTTAGCAACTGACTACTCTTTAGTTTCTCTGTGGACATTATTTCCTCATCTGTAAAATGAGGGAATTGTATTAAATGTCTTCTAAGGTTCCTCCCAGCTCCACATATATGATCTTAATATGGTTTGATGCATTAGTACTAGACAATGTACTGAATAGAATACTGGATTGGAGTTTGGAAAAAAAAAATTGTGTTCCCCTACCACCTTGGAGAGTTACTAGCTATACTTTGAGCAAACTACTTAACATTTTTGACCCGTTTTTTCATCTTTATAATTGTTATGAGGCTTAGATATATAGAATAGTAATGCAATAATAACAAGTTAGCAATTATGTAGCACATTTTATACATGTATCTTCTCATTTTCCTTTATTTCAATCATAAAAGCTGGCCTGGAATTGACCAGTTGGACTCCTTCCTTTCTTCCTATAGTTGAGGAAACTGAGATTGAAAGGGATCGTGATTCGTCCAGTATTACACAGCTACTAAAAATCTTAGTCAGGATTTTAAATGAAAGTCTTTCTGACTCCAATTTTAGAGGCCACCCAGCTGCTTCTATGTGGAAAATACTTTGTAAACTGCAAAGAACCATATAAATGCTTGCTTTTCTTATAATATGCAGTGACATGAATTCTTCTTCAGAGTACTTTATTTATTGTCCACCGATAGCAGAGATATGATGGCAGTCGTACACAAGATTCATTTATCATGTACAAAATGGCCTTGGTTTTTACTTTTGTCTGTTATTGGATGCTATGAGCAGTCTCTATCATACAACTAATAAGTAATTTTGAAGAATCATGATAGTAAAAGATATAATTAAGGTTATATATATGAAATAACCATATAGCAAGATGAGGGATGACAGGTAAACAGGCAGGGTGCTCCACTGATATTCTAACAATGTCAAGAAAAAATAAGGAAGGCCACCAGCATTTGGGTGAACCCCCTCTGTGATGAATTTATGGGAGACCATGAATAGGATGGGTTATGATTAGCAATATCAGAGAGAATTCCCTGGTTAATAAGATAAAAAAAATTCTTTGAATAATTGAGTATGTTGGGTGGCAGAGGTTAAGTAGTGATCTCATAAGATTTTTTTTTCCTTTATGGACACTGCCTCCTTAAATAGCAAGCATAAAAGTAGGGATAATTTCACAGAGTTGACCTAGGTACCACAAGTAGCTGATAGAAACTTTAGAACATTTTCACATTCATTTTTGCTATATGTCTCTCCCCATGAATTTCTCAATGGCATTTTTAACAGAGCAGTTCTCCTAACAGTGGCCATTTGTGTCAATATAGAAAACCATTCAGCCAAAATAGAATTCTAAATTCAAGGGAAAATTAATTTTATTAGTATAACATAAATGATGTCTAGGTAAACTATTACCAAAATCAAGTTGTTTTCATTTTCATTGTTTTATACTCCTGTTAGCATATTTTAAGATGCCATTTGTTTTTCGCAAATGGCATGCAGTTCTTGAAGGATTCTAATTAAATACACTTATAAAACTAGTAGGTGTCAAGGGACTGGTTTACTATGTAGTAAATAGTCCTATATCACTTTAAAAAGATCTTCTCTAGACTATATGTATTTCTAAAGTGACATATACTATATGTCTGACTGACTATATAGGATTTTAAAATGAACCATGCCTTTCTTTTGGTAACTGATGGTCTAACAGTGGTATATTCCTTTCTGCATTCACAAATGTTGCTATAGAGACAAAACCTTTTCAAAGTAAAATGGGAATAGCACAAGCATTACTAATTTTGAAGAAGTTATGCTACTAATTTTATAATGAAAAATAGTTCACTGTTCCATTTCTTTTTTATTTTTCAGAATTGTGTGACGAGTGTGTCTAATACATTTTTATGAGAGCTTCTGGTATACAAAATCAAACCAAGTAATGAAAAAAGAGTGAATTCCCCTAAGCATTTAGTGGGATGGAGTTTTCATTTTTAATCTTTTATTTTAAAGACTCATAACATTCCTAATTATCTTCTTCATACTCCACCTCCATATTCTCCTCTTTTATCTTGCTACTCAATTTCAAATCTAATTACCTGTAATAGGTTTTCTTGCTTAAAAACAAGCAATATATTTGCTTTCTTTTCCTGCCACACCATTTCCAATAATTAGGCACATTTTCCAGCACAAATACAATTGCAAAAATTAACAAGCCAATGAACCTTTCTCAGATCTTTTAATCAGTTCTTTTGCACTCTGAGATTTGCTAAGTATGTCACAATGTCTCATAGACTTTTCTAAACAAGGTCTCTTAGGAGCATGTTGATATCAAGATGACTTGAAAATTATTTTACTCAGCCAGCCACAAACACCAATTTAGATTTATAAAAGAAATAGTGATATTTTCAATCCTTTAGAAAATGGAGTTTAGAAAGTAGAGATGTTCGTTGCGGTGACACATACACCATTTCTACACCCAAAGAGTATCTGAAATTTTCTATACATTATTGCTGTCAGGAACCCCTAGAATCTGTGTGATGCAGAACAATAAAATGATAGGGGGAAGGGAGAAAGAACATCATAGTTGGGGAACAAAGTACTCAAGTTACTTGGTAGGGTTCTTAATTATTCAGATTTATGATTATTAAAAGTTATCATAATAATAATATTATAGCTAGGTAGTGCAGTGTGGACCTCTACAGATTGATGGATAGATGATAGATAGATAGATAGATAGATAGATAGATAGATAGATAGATAGATAGATAGATAGATAGATAGATAATCAATTAAAATCACTGGATTTCTGATAAGAAATAGTCAAGCACTTGACATACACAGCTTATTGCTTTATGAGGGAGTTGAGCAAGATGGTTTCAAAAGTTCATGACTAAATCCTTTGACCCTAAATTTTCAAAGAACTGTAATACAAGATATGCCTTGCAACTATAGTTTGCAACTAAAACTATGCTAAATATAATTCTGGAGTTCTTTTTTTGCTACTGAGAGTTAGAATTATAAAAATTAAATATTTTATTGACAATACTTGACCACCACTGAAAAGAAAGTTTTAGGTTTATAAAGTGACAAATAAATGAGCCTAGACTCCAATTATCTAAATATTTGCCTAGATAAGTGTTCAGAACCCCTATTGGTATGCCAGAAATCCAGAAATCCTTTGAGATATTTGACTACAATTGTGTATATTTATATGTGTATAGATAGATATGTGTGTAGATATGGAAATGGAAATATATGCACATTGTACATATATGTTTGGGAGATTCAATAGGTGAAAAATAATGCTTATATATGTACATATATATTATATATACTGATTGGAATTTCTTTAAATGTTTTATGGACTGAAAATGTTTCAGATGGCATTTTTCTCTGAAATATATAAAAATATTTTACTTTTAATCTCTTTTTTCATTTCTTAAACTTTTAATCTTTTTAAAATATACAGACACTAAGGAGACCAATGTAATCTTTTGTTTCAACTTGCCTAGTTTCTAATATAACTACATTTAAAACATTTGCCATTAGAAGACTATCAAATATTTTATGTAATTTTATGCCTCTTTTGATCCCTGATCTTATGTTTTGAAATTTATCTCACTAAACTAGAATATTAAAGATTATTTGCAATATTTAACACTTGCCATATGCTAATAATTTAATTGGCTTTTGGTGCTTAAGCTACTTTTTAAGAAAAAAGAAAAGTGAAGTAATGAGATATCATTGGTTCCCTTTTACTAAATACTAAATAAAAGTTTAAATTTTTTTTCTTCATTCCTTCAGCTCATTTCTCCCCTTTTTCTGTAGGAGATTAGAAATGTGATTCCCTGCTTTGGGCCTAAAATTAGATGACTCCAAAGAACTTTTTTCTTAGTTACCTAGTGACTAGACTGCATGTGTTTTTCTTTTGCATCACAATTTGCAGAAATGCTTCCTGGGGCTTTGAAGCATAACAATTTGCTCCTTTTGTTTTGTAGAGAGTAGGACACTCTCCTTGAGTCTCCATGACCCAATCTTTTTCACTCCAACTTAGTATTTTTTATTTTACCTAGAATTATGAGAAGGAACTAGAGCCAGTTTATAACAACTTACATTTTGCAACATGAACTGCTAAGTCAAAGAAACACTTCCTTACACTTTAAAGCTAGTGTAGGCTTTTGTAAGTCAATTATGCAATAAAAGGAAAGAACATGAGATAGCCTATATTTTAAATGGGAACCCCTAGGTCAAGACACTGAGAGATAGACTCCAGTCCCACATCAACAATTGCCTAATGGATATGTTAAATTAGATGTCTCAAAATCAAAACATCAAAAACAGAACTCATTATCTTTCTCCCCTAAATCCTCTAAATCTTGGGAATTTTTCTATAACCACCAAGAACACTACCATCTTTCCAATAAATCAGTCTCACAACTTTTTTACCCCCTCATCCTCCACTCAGATGCCAAATGTTTCTGTTTTCTATCTTTATGACATCTCTCAGATACCTTGCCTTCTCTTGTCTCACAGGATGAACAACAACTATAATTCAGGCTTTCATATCACCTTTTACCTAGACTCTTGTAATAGTTTCCTAATTGATCCCCCTGTCTTTGTTCTGTCCCCACTCCAATTCATCTTCCACATAATTGGCAAACTGATTTTCCTAAAGCACAAGTTTTTACCATGTACTTCCTCACACATACATTTCTGTGATTCCTCATTATTTCCAGAATCACAAATAAACTACTCTTCTTGACTCTGAAAGCTCCTGAATGCCAAATTCACAAGTTAGTTTTTTTCTATCTTTCCTCTATTTCTTATGCATTATTCTCCTTCAAATAACTTTATAATCTAATCATCTTAGCCCACATGCTGTTCTTTTCATGCATTGCTCTATCTCTCTGAACTAGATGTCTTCCAAGGGTGACATCTTGGGAAATTCCCAAGGATGATGTTCTACCCAGGAGTGGAATGTCCTCCATCCTCACCTCCATCTGTTAGAATCCTTGCATTTCTTCAAAAACTCAGTTTAAATTCTAGCTACTACAGAAGACTTTATTGGTTTTATTCCATTCCTATCTGTATTCTTCATCTCTAAGATATGTATCTCCAATGCTTATCAAAATATTTCACAATAGTAAACCCTAAATAAACTCTTACTGATTGATTGATTAGATGGACCTCATGGAAGAGCATAGATTAAAAATGCAGAGAATGAGAAAACACAGATGAATTGTGAATTGTACTGTTAGAGGAAATAGCTTTTGTACCAAAGTAGAATAATCTTTATCTCGGCAGATATACCCAGAAATAGTTATACTAGGACCACTCATTTGCTATTTTCTGCTCTCTAAACCATCCTCTATTTGAAAGCTATTTAGCAGGTTCAAATGGGATGGAGCAATCCATATGTCTAAAAGGGCTGAGGAGAATTCTTTCTCCATATTCCCATTACATTAGTTTACTGTCATAGGGGCCTTTTATTTCAGTGTGCTGAAATATTCAGCCAATTATTTAAATGTGGAATAAAAACAACCAAAAATTAATTTTAGTATAAATTGCATCTTTCTGGCTGGTGGCATTTTCCTTGACATAATTTATTTTCTAGTCCACTGAGCAAATGTCATATTTAACCAATTGTAAAACAAGTTTTACACAGCAGTGGTAATTATTCTATAGTAGGTTTGGCTCATGGGCACAGTACTAATAGCAGTGTTGAGAATTATCTGTTCCAGTTTCCAAATGTCACTTAACGTTGGTAACTCTTTATTCTCTGTGGTAGTCTGGCCTAGTCACTAAATACCAATTTAAAAGTTTGTTTCCCAGTCCCAGCCCTAACACTTGGATTAATACTCATTTGGAAAAGAGTATTTGGAAAAGAATCTCCCAAATAAATGAGTAGGCAAATAAATGAACACACAGTAGGAGCTTAAGAAAAGTTTGTTAATCTATGCACTCAAAGAATATTTTTTTTAAAAAATAGTACAAGATATGAAAGACCACTTGATTTAAGATTTCATACTGGTCACTTTTGGTGACATTGCCCCATTTGAAGATCTCCATTTTCCACCTGGAAGTGGGGTTAGTCTGCCTACTAGATCAGACAGGGGAGCTGAAAGTGAATAAGAAATGATACCTATCTTCAATTTACAAGCTAATCATAGAAATCAGACAGTGACACAAATAACTATAAAACAAATTAGAATGCGATGATAGATCTTCAGAGGTTTAAAGGACTGAGAATTCTGAAGGCAAGGTCATTTGACTTGAAGAACTAAATCAGGCCCTATTTTGTGGATGATGTACTTGTACCTAGCCTTGAAGGAAGTAAGGAATGGATTTTAGTAGGTAGGGATAAGACCCCCAAAATACATTTAGGACATTAAAGATAAGCAATAATGAGCAAAGACATCAGAATGGAACTGTTGTTTCTCTATTGCTTACCAGAGTGCCCTACACAATTAAAAATGAATCTGGATTATGAGTTAATTAAGATAATGATTCCTAGTGTGGAAACTCCCTCCACTGATATAGAGCTGCATCCATGTGTCATAAATAGTCTTAGATTGTAATTCCTAACATTGAGAGGTTAAATGACTCTGGACCACAACCCTTCCTGATTGGGACTGGCTTGCATCATGTACTACAGTCATATCTTTCTTACATGCACATAATTAGTGTTAAAGAATTGAACTGAGAAGGCACATAACTGCACTAGAAAAAAAATTCTGAATTTAATGTCAGAGACCCCAGGTCGGCATTCAAGCTCTGGACCAATCAGATCAGTTCACTCTGAGCCTCAGGCCTCATCTATAAAAAGCTACGATATTGGACTGGATAGCCTCCAGATTCCTTCCAGCTCTAATGCTATGAATGCTATGATACTAGGAATAAGCAGTAGGGAATTAATTGGCCAAAACAGGAAATTAATTACCTTCTCTTTTTCAGGCTCAGATTCACATGCTGTTCACTGTAATCATTGGTCTATGTAGTTTCCTTTTTAGACCTGGATGCCCAATCATAGGTTTAATTCCTTTCTGGACTACAGTGAAATTCCCTGTCAAAGCCACAGGCTCAAGTCCAGCTGATCAATCATTCAGTCCATAAGTATTTATTAAATGCCAATTATTACCAGGTACCAGGTAATATAAAGGAAGGTAAAAATCCCTGAACTCCGAGTATATAATCCAATGAAGGAGACAACCTGTAAATAACTATATACAAGCAAATTACACACAAGGTAAAAATACAAATGACCAGGCTTTTCATAAATATTTGGTCACCTGTTTTGGCCATTATCATGTCTGTGATTCTTTCTAGATTCTTTTGGTATTTTCCCTTTTTTTCAGATATTTTGAAAGTTGATTCCTCAGTGGTTCAAAATTGTAATGTCTCTGGCATGGATTTTATTCTTTGTATTTAGTTGTCTTCCTGAAATCTATAACCACTGTAGTAAGGGAACCCCTTCAGAAGATATGTTATTGATAATGTTCAAATATCTTCATAAAGAAAAAACAGTATTTTGGTTTTGACATTTTATTTCAAATACAGTAATATAAAGCATAGATGAAGTGTATCATCCACATACATGTGTAAATCATGTTCCTAACCTATATGGGCAACATATGCATATCTATATTTATAGATATAGATATGTATGTATGCATATGCATATGTATATATATGTATATATCTTTATATGTTATGTACATATTTATGTATATATATACACATATAAACACTACTTACATATATCTAAATATACAAGATCAAATGATTTTAATGGCTAGAGAGCTGATCTCAAAGATAGATGGTGATAAAAATAAAGATAGGTTTATAGTTATGTGATAGATGATAGAATAATTATTAAGCATGTACTATGTACTGCCTGGGAATATAATTATTGGTAAATAAGACAATTCTGGTCTTCAAATAACTTACATTTTAACAGGGAAAGATGACACATAAAGGGGAGCATAAAAGGGAAGCTAGCCATGGCATGTGTGAAAATGATTTGTTATTGGTATGATGGACTGGGTACGGGTAAGATCAGATGAAAGCTCAACAATCAGAGACACCCCAAAGGGCATTGTCCAAGGTTGTGGTAAGAGAGAGATGTAGATCATGGTCAGAGTAAAATAAGCTTTTTTGGGGGAGAAATTGATTTGAGGTCCATCTCACATACTGGCTGAGTGATGCTCCACAAATTATATAACACATCAATACTCCTGGGCTATTGTCTAATCCTGGAAGTTGCTAATATGCACTAATAAAAAAAAAGTTTCTCACTTGGAGCTCTCTATAGGGATGAAATCACACTGCTATTTCTTTAAGCATTATATTTAATTAGCAAGAAGATAATGAATGTTGTGATTATATTACATCCTTACACATGAAACAATTCTCATCTAAACCTTGTGCCGTGTAGACAAGATAATATTAACTTTTGGTTTAAAGGTTTAGGTCTTTGTAGAGGAGAATGTATGAAAAATGGAAAGGCCTTTTTCATAAATCATAAAATCACTTATCTTATAGCTGGAAGAACTGTAAGAGATCATATTCTCCCGCCCATCTATAGGTAGATCAAGTATTATCCACATTTCACAGATGAGGGAACTTTGGCCTAATGTTATAAAGCAACAGAATAGTACAATTTTTCTGCTTTACACTGCAGTGACTCTTCCATCATATTTTGATAAGCAGCTCTGAATCCTATTGTTTACACGTGCTCTTTGATACCCACTCTACCTCTCACTGTCTATTGTGGATTTTTATGCTGATGGCCTAAATTGAGAAGTTGCCCATCTAACTGAACATTATATTTTAATACATTTTTACCTCTGTGGGTTGTTCAGTCTTTTTGAATTATTAGATGTCATTGAGGGGGTTCTATAATATTTTAAGACTTGATGTAATAAATAAAATGCATCCTCCATTCAAACAATTCAAACAAAACTCTGGAGGTAAATGATATGTTTCATTATTAGAACATTGGTATTAACTTGGATCATTGCTGGAAATAGCTAAATCATTCACAGTTCTTCATTGAACAATGTTACTGTTATTGTGTACAACTTTCTCCTGGGTCCTGTTTACTTCACTCAGAATCAGTTCATGTAAATCTTCCCAGGTTTTTCTGAAATCATCCTGCTTATCATCTCTTATTGCACAGCATTCCATTACAGTCATATAGCACAGCTTGTTTGGTCATTCCTCAATTGATGAGCATTCCCTAGTTTCCAATTTTTACACACACAAAAAAAGCTGCTATAAATATTTTTGTGCAAATAAGTAATTTTCTCTTTTTTGATATCTTTGGGACATAGACCTCGAAGTAGTATTACTAGATCAAAGGGTAGCATGTAAGTTCTTATGCTTTCACTAAAGATAAGATCAAAATAGTGGCAAATATCCTCACAAAGATTTTATAGAGATGTGACAGTAAGTATATATTAGTAGTTATTGATAACCTCTTGGTCACCTGTTTTGGCCATTATCATGTCTATGATTCTGTCTAGATTCTTTTGGTATCTTCCCCTTTTTCAGATATCTTGAAAGTTGATTCCTCAGTGGTTCAAAATTGTAATGCCTCTGGCATGGATTTTATTCTTTGTACTTAGTCAAACTAAATTATTCTCATCTTGTATGCATTAGTGCCATTTTCACTTCTTATAGCATATTGGGGACATAAGTACTGTATTTAGATGCTAAATGTGGTAATTCCACTATCATCAATGGTGATATTTTACTGAAGAAATGCTAACAGATATGTTCCATTTTGCATTTGCCTATTCTTCTCCCTCTGCTTTCATCTATAAATACTCTTGTGATGATTTTTCTTAGTTGAGCAGCTTACCAAGCTTTTTAAAGGCTCATTTTCCACTCCACTGCTTTTTGGCTGTTTTGTTAGATGACATTGCTCAATAATCTTTTTCCTTCTTCTTTGTAAAATACTTTTATTTTTCAAATTAATGTATATTCTAAACTGGTGCTGCCTGTGGCCACCATGTTCATTCAGGAAAACAGAACAAGTGTTTTTTTTTTAGCTGAAGTGTTGTTGGGTTTTTTTTAATCTTTTAACTTTTTTTTCTTTATATCAAATACATTTCTGTAAGATATAGTGATAATACATATAAATGTTTCTTTCCTTATCTATTGACAATTTGGCATCATCATTTCCTCACATAAATAGGTGAGGTTAGAGTTTTTGAAATTAAATTTCATTTTCTTTTCATTCTTTCTGCTTTCTTTTATTTTGATATTGATTTCAACCTTTGTTCTAATTAATCAGTAGCTTATATATCTAATTTATGTTTTTTACATTGATAAGTCATTTCTTCAGAGTCTAGCTTTGACTAAGAATCATAAAAGGGAAGGTTTCCTATTGAAGAATATGAGTTCTTGATTTTGGCTCGATCTTGTCAACCATAAGTATATGAACTGCCCTTTCTTTTTTGGAATCATGGCCATGCATCAATGCATATAAGTACATCCTTTTTTTATTCTTTTTTTATTTTCATCACAAAGTCTTTCATTTGATCTGGGCCAGTCGGCTGACATACTGCTCATTAATCATACATATTAACTTGAGTAGTTAAGGCTTTAAAATCCAACTTACCCCTTTCTCCACAGGGACTAGTTCCTGTTTTCAAAATGTGATGACATACGCTTCAGACACTGCTAATTAGGCCTTTCCCTTGAAAATTTATCCTGACATGTTTCAAGAACATTTTTTTCTCTTGAGTACAAGTTCATTAAATTATTAATTTTCTTTTATATGCCTTGTAGGATTCCCTGCATAATATGGTTTGCTTATATCTTAAACATTTATTAATCATGTACTTCATGATGAATATTAAAGTTAATCAGCACAATTATTTGAATGACTCTTCAATTTTAAAAAATAAGCAACAGGTGGCTATTAGATCACAGTAGGTATTATGTTTACAGATATCAAACAATAAATATAATTTAATAAATATAATATATGTATGAGTAGAGGAACTGCTTAGAGTGTAAAGACTTCATTATTTTCAATAATGGAGAGACCAGTAGCATAAACAGTCCATAAGGGATATTCCCAAATCATTTCTACTGAATTTTGAAGTGTACTATTTATCATGATTTTTGCAACTGCTTTACCTTTCAAATTATGGTAAATTTGGATTAGCATTCTCCAAATGTACTTCAATTGAAAGCTGGAATTAAGTTGACCAGCTAGGGATTTTAAAACTCATACAAAAAATTAGAGAAAGCATAATGGACACAAAGATAGCAAGGAGTGGACTTCAGATCAGATATCACTCAGTAAAGCTTAGAAAAGGAAAAATGGCAATACCTTGTTCAGGGATACTAAAGCAGCAACGTGTCAACTTAATAGCAGCAATAAAGAGTCCTATTGCCTTATCAAAATGGATGACACCTATCCAGGTATGGTCATTTATGTGGACACAAATAATACTACCAGAAGGAACATAAAAATATTGCTAAAGATTATTGCCTTGGGCAGGAACCTGAAGACCATAGGAGCAAAGATTATGATTTCCTTTCTCTGCCCTTTCAAGACAAGGGGCACAGAGTAGAAAAATTAGTTTGGAAAATGACAGCTGGCTAAACAATATGGTGTCTGAAAATGGGATTTTGATTTTTGGATCATGGGCTGAAAACATGATGACAAATTTCTGTTTAGAGATAGAGTATACCCAACGAAAGCTGATATATTTGCCAGGTATCTAGCAAATCCAATAAAAAGGATATATAATTAAGATACCATATAGAATAGCTAAAAGGAAGGAAAGAGAATAGCAGTTGAGCCACCCATATGTTCACAATATTTGAAGTATTATCATGTTAGAGAGTCATTAAACCTTTTGAGTCTGGCTGAACTAGAGGCAGTGAATGTGTGTACAGAACAATTTCCTACCAATTAGATTTAACCAAAAGTGGAATGAAGTGCCTTGAGGAATTGTAGGATGCCCTTTTTTGGAAGTCTTTAAGCAATGACTGGATGATGTCCAATTGAATACATTATGCGATAATTCCTTTTGTGTATGGGTTTGATTAGAGGGTCACTTAGATTTCTTCTATCTTTCAAACTGATTCTTATTTGATGCCCAACTGTAGAAATTTGGGCAGAAATAAAGAGACCATACTTTGATAAAAGTTTCTGCCTTTGGTAAATGTCATTATAAAAGCCAAAAAAAATATGAGAAAGAAGTTGAAGAGTAGCTTATAGAAAAGGAAATTTTGAAATTGATATTAGGGATTTTCTGAGTAGTTTTGAATAATAGTGCAATTTATTGGAAGGAATCAAATCTTTCTGAAATGTCATTTACTGGACTTGGATTCAGAAGAATTTGGTTCCAATCTTTTTTTTGATCTTGGAAAAGTCATTTGACCTTATTGAGCTTCAGTTTCCTCATCTGTGATGTGGGAATATAAATATTTATACAACCTGCCTGAGAGAAAAAAATGTGATAAAAGTATTTTGAAAACTGCCAACCACTATGTAACTCTTACAATTAAATTAAGGAAGATATTATCATTTCCTTTTTATTGTTTTAACAAATCCTGATTTCTCCATTTTTAAAGTACTAATTTCCCTGATGAAATTGCAAGAATATATTTAATATTAAACTTATATAACACTAGTGCTTATTTTTGCATTTTAAAGGAAATCCATTGGACTGATTCTAGAATTTAGTTATTTCCTACATTTTGTCAGTTCCAAAACTGAAATGTCTTTAATATTTCTTTTTTCTCTCCTCTATTGCCATGATCTTTACACAGTCTCTGATTACCAACCACATGTACTACTGTAGCAATCTCTTAGCAAATCTTTCCACTCTTATTTTCTCTCTCTCATAAGCCATCCTTTAAGCCATTGCCAGAATAATTTACAGAACTATCTAATTTTTCATTTTTGTGCCTCCAGCACCAAAGTAGAATTGTCTGAAACATAATAGGTAGTTAATAAATGTTGGTGGAATAGACTCCAGAACATATATTTGTTCATCTGGCTCTTACCAGGATGAGAAGTTAATCTACTATGTAGGATACTTGGCCCTATGTCCAAGACATTAAAATATATACCTTCTATAAAATAAAATAAGGTTAATGATATGAGTAGAGGTAGCTAGGTGGCACAGTGGATAGAGCATTAGGTCAGGAAGACTATGTAATCCTGGGTAAGACACTTAGCCTTGTTTTCCTGAATTTCTTCATGTGTAAAATGAGCTGGAGTAAACTACTCCAGTATCTTTGCCAAATTAAATACCAAATGGGATTTTGTTGGACTGATTGTGGCATCATGAAAAATCAGACACAACGGAACAACAATAGTGTAATTACTAATGTTTTCCTTAGAGAAACACTCAACTCCCACTTTATACCATTGCTTTCCAAAGATGTGTTTAATAGTTCATATCAGTTATAAACCTTATTTCTTCTTTTCATGTTGAGAGAGAGAGATGTGGCAGTGATGGGAGGGAGGGAGAGAGAGAGAGAGAGAGAGAGAGAGAGAGAGAGAGAGAGAGAGAGAGAGAGAGAGAGAGAGAGAGAGAGAGAGAGAGACAAAGACAGAGAGAGACAAAGACAGAGAGAGACAGAGAGAGAGACAGAGAGACAGAGACAGAGACAGAGAGACAGAGACAGAGAGAGAGACAGAGAGAGAGAGACAGAGCGAGGGAGGGAGAGAAAGAGGGAGAAAGAGAGGGAGGGAGAGAAAGGGGGAGGGAAAGAGGGGAGAGAGAGAAAGGGGAAGGAGAGAGAGGAGAAGGGAGAGGGAGAGAAAGAGGAAAAGGGAGAGAGAGATAGACAAAGAGACTGAGAGACAGAGAGAAAAACAGAAGGATAGAGAAAGAGATAGAGACAAACAGAAAGACAGAGATATAGAGAGACAAAGACAGAGAGAGACAGAAAGAAACTGATTCAACTTCCAAGATATTTTGTAATGTTTCTCTGTGTAATTAACTCATTCACAGATGTTGGTGCCAATCAAAGCTGTCTTTTCTTCCTTGACACTTTCTTGATATCTTGTTTAGACTGAGCTGATGTACAAATGTGAAGAGAGAGGGGGGAGAGAGGGAGGGGGAGAGGGAGAGGGATAGGGACAGGGAGAGGGATAGGGACAGGGAGAGGGATAGGGACAGGGAGAGGGACAGGGAGAGGGAGAGAGACAGGGACAGGGAGAGGAAGAGGAAAGAGAGGTAGAGGGAGAGGGACAGAGAATCATTTAGGAGCAGGAAAGTATTTGAAACAAGTCAGCTGTGTTGGTGAAACCCAATCATTTAGAAAGATTACTCAAGCAGGTGTATCATTTTACCAGTTTGGGTCTTGAATACCAAACTTCAGTTAAGTCAGATTGTTACTTCAACTTTATCTTCATCATTAGTGTACTTTTTTAAATTGCCATTTCAACAAGTCATCTGTTATTGGCAATCTTCACTTTTTCAAGTTCTTGAATCCTGAATGCTTATGGATTAAGGAGGACAGTGAATAAAACACTAATCCTAGAGTCAGGAGGACCTGAATTCAAATCTGCCCTCAGACCTGTCTGTATGACTCTGAACAAGTTACTTAGCCCAGATTGCCTGAAAAATAATTAATTAATTAAAAAATTAACGAATGAAAGCAAAACAAAAGTAAAGAAAATAGTATGAAGCAAAAATAGAAAAGTAAATTTGGGGGGAGGAGATGTTGATTT
Organism: Sminthopsis crassicaudata; assembly: GCF_048593235.1. Lineage (NCBI taxonomy): Eukaryota > Metazoa > Chordata > Mammalia > Dasyuromorphia > Dasyuridae > Sminthopsis > Sminthopsis crassicaudata. Next base: position 244,978,553 of record NC_133620.1, on the reverse strand, counting down.
CCAGAAAAAGGAATTTGAACTTCCCTCCGTAGGAATTAATTGATGGTTTTAAAGGAGCAATGTCTTTAAAAGTATGAGTACATGTGTACAATCGATCAGAAGGGAGAAGAGAAAAAAGAGGCAGAAAGACATGATGAGAGACTATTACTGAAGTCAAGATGAATGATAATGAGGGCCTCTATTAATAGTAGTGGCAATAAGAATAGAGATCTGAGGATGATTAGGAGGGACATTGCTGAAACAGGATCAATGAACATGGAGACCAAACTGTGCTTCACTATGACTACTGTGATAATCTGTAATCTGTAAACAGATGTCCTTAGTTTGGATAGGCTGCCTCAGAAAGTCATGCATTCTCTCTTACTAAAGATCCTCTCACCAAGACTAAAGGACCACTGCCAAGCGTAATGTAGAGGAGATGCTTGTTTATGTGCAATTTGGACAAGATAACTTCAGAAGTACTTTCTAAGTTTGAAATTGTGTAATTTTTTACTCTTGCTTCATTCTCATTTTTTTTAATTGGCTGTTGTTCTTCCTTTATACTCTGAATCCTGTATAAAAATGATGAGGAGAGTCTGGTTGGTCCTCGTATATATAGATGACTTTTACTGTAGTCTATTATGGTTCAAAAAATCCAAAATTCCACTTCTACCTTCTATTTATGCCCTTTCCTTTTCAATATGAATCAATTTCTTAAGAGAGGGAAAGGAGGCGGTGTAACCAAGATGATAAAGGCAGAAGACTTACCTGAGCTTTCTCCTATTCCCTTCCATACAACTTTAAAATAATGCCTCAAAACATATCCAGTGAAAGTATTGTTGAAGCTAATTTTTTAACCCAAGACAATTTAGAAAATCAACAGGAAAAGTCTGTCTCACTATGGTGAGAATATAACAGAGAAGAAGAGTGCAGGAGACCCTTTGTTGGTATTGGCTGCAGGATTCTATTGCATTGCCAATATATAGTTCTGGGTCACAGTCCCAGGACAAAGAGGAATACTAACAAATTCAACAGGGGAGTAGGGCCATAGCCACAGTTCCAGGCAGAAAAGAATGCTTGTGGTCACTCACAGACAAGAGCAGGGACCATATCGCTTCTTAGATCATACCATCTTAGAAGACCTGAAAGCTTAGAAATTTTCAGAAAAGCTCTGAAAACAGCAATACAAGAAACTTGAAGCTTACAATAGTGCCCATCTACCCCAGAAACAGAGCCCAACCTTAACATAAAGTTGATGATCAAGAAATATACTAAAAACATGAGCAAACAACAAAAATAGAATGTGACCACACAAAGTCACTAGGATGATAAGAGAAATCAAATGCAAATTTAGAAGAAGGCAATAAAGTTAAAACTTCTACATCTAAAGCCTCAAAAAAAATGTGTATTTGCATAAAGCTTAAAAAGAATTCCTAAAAGCATTCAAAAAGAATTTTTTAAATCAAGTAAAGAGAGGGAGAGGAAAAATTGGGAAAAGAAATTATAGTGGTGCAAGAAAATAATGAAAAAAGAGTCAAAAACTTGGCAAAGTAGATACAAAAAATGCTAAAAAAAAAAAAACACTTAAAAAAAACAGAATCATAAAAGAAATGGCAAAATAAAGATAAAATCAATTGAAGAAAAGAATGCCTTAAAAATCAGAACAGGTCAATTGGTAAAAGAGGCACAAAAATTCATTAAGTAATTCTTTTAAAAGTAGAATTGGCCAAATGGAAAAAGAGGTACACAAGCTCAAAGAAAATCATTCTTTAAAAACTGGAATTCAACAATTGGAAACAAACATTTGTTTCCAATTGACTCCATGAAACATCAAGAAGCAACAATAAAATAAATCAAAAGAATAACAAAATAGAAGAAAATATCGAATATTTGATTGGGAAAAGACCAACTGACTTTGAAGACAAATCAAAGAAAGATAATTTAAAATTATGGGTCTAGAGAGGATACTGGGAAAATGGCAGAGTAGATCAGAAATTCCAAACTCTCAGGTTTTCCCAACAAACAAGACATACTAGATCCTTAAGACATAGACTAGGGATAACAAAGAAGATTTGGGGCAAAACAGGAGTCCTCATGGACTTAAGAAGACCCCCCCCAAAAAAAAAACCCTCCAAGACCAGAGTTTAATTGGTATGAAGTATAAACACCTCCAGGCTACCTCTCTAAAAACAGCAAGTAGGGATCCTCAGAGATAACAGGTACTGAGGTAGATTCAGGCTCAAGCACAGGAATATTCTCATCCCTGACATGTGTGGGAAGTCTGGGGACTGAGTTCAGGAAAAGTGAGGGAACTGATGATCAGTAATTCCAGGACCAGGTGTGCTACAAAGGAGTGGGGTTAAGGCAAGGAGGAATCAGCACCCTTGATCAGTGGCAGAAGAAGTGGGGCAGGGATGCTACAGCAGCCACCTTATAGGAGGGTGGAGTTTTTTGTTTGATTTCCAGGTTAGAGGGGATAACTGAAGGGAAGCTATAGACAGAATACCCCCAAAACCCAGGATTAAATGTGTTTACACTAGTTCTTATTTTTTAAAAATGACCAGGGGAAAACAGACTTCAACCACAGAAACTTATTATGGGAATAAGGAAGACTGGAGTTCAGCTTCAGTGGAGGATAGTGAAAGAAAAAAAAGTGTCTTTTTATCCTAAAGAGTAACATTAAATGTCTAACTTTCTAGAAAGAGTTGATAGAAGAACTCAAAAAATATTTCAAATATCAAATGAGGCTGAAGAAAATTTTTTAAAAAAATAACAACCCAAGAAAAATAAGACTATGAAAAAATAATTAACCAACTAGAAAAGTAGAAACAGCGTCTTAAAGAAGAAAACAATTCTTTAAAAATTAAAATTGGGCAAGGGGAAGCCAGTGAAACTATAATAGATCAAGAAATAACAAAACAAAATATAAATAATTTAAAAATATAATAGAACATGAAACATCTTATTTTAAAAAAACAGATCTGAAGAACATATCTAGAAGAGGAAACCTAAGAAAAATTGGACTACCTAAAAGCTATGGAGAAAAAAGGACCTTGATACAACAATATAACAAATTGTCAAAGAAAACTGTCCTGGAATGATAGAACAGGGGAAAAAAAATCTACTAATTATCACCTTTTAAATTAAATTTAATTAAAACTATTTTCAAAACATATGCACAGTTAATTTTCAACGTCTAACCTTGAAAAACCTCGTGTCCCAAATTTTTCCTCCCTTCCCCTCTCCTCCTCCCCTAGAAGACAAATAATTCAATATATGTTAAATGTGCAATTTTTCTATATTTTCACAATTATCATGCTGCATAGAAAAATAAGACCAAAAGAGAAAAAAAAATTAAAAAGAAAACAAAATGCAAGCAAACAACAACAAAAAAGTGAAAATGCTATGTTGTGATCCACACTCAATCCCCACAGTCCTCTCTGTGGTTGCAGATGACTCTCAATATCACAAGGTCATTGGAACTGGCCTGAATCACCTTGCTGTTGAAAAGAGCCACATTCATCAGAACTGATATAATCTTGCTATTTCTGTGTACAATATTCTCCTGGGTCTATTCACTTCACTTAGTATCAGTTCATGTAAGTCTCTACAGGCCTCTTTGAAATCATCCTGTTGATGTTTTCTTATAGAACAATAATATTCCATAACATTCATATACTATAACTTATTCAGGTATTCTTTAACTGATGGGCATCCACTCAAAGTTTCCAGTTTCTTGCCCCTACAAAAAGGGTTGATAAAAACATTTTTGCATATAGATTCTTTCCCCTTTTTTATGCTTATCATCACCTTAAAGAAATCCTAGAAGGAAAACCTATAGGAATATAATTGCTAAATTTTGAAACCTTTAGGTCAAAGAAAAAAATTCTACAAGAAAAAAACAAACAATAATTCAAATATGCTACAACTAAAATTAAAATTGTAAAGGATTTATCAACAGCTACAATAAAAGTCCAAGGGCCCTAGAATAATATATATATATATACATATACATATACATACATACATACATATATATATATATATATATATATATATATATATATTAACAATCAAAATAAGAATTCACATGATCAAAAATTTCTATCCAGCAAATTAAGCATAATATTGAACCAAAACAAGGACATTCAACGAACTTGGAGATTTTCATTTTAGATACATTTCTACATATATAAAAATGTATATGTGTATATGTATGTGGGTATATATATGTATATATATAGATAAATGTATGTGTGGATGTGGGAGAGGGCAAGTGAATAAGAGAGAGATGCATGTATATATGTTTATGTATATATTTTTGTGTGTATATGCATATATTATGTATTTGCTTAACTATAGTCTGCTTTGGGGAGGTGGGGGAATGAAAGGGGGAAAATAGAATAAAATAAAAAGTGCACAGCCAAGAACAAAAGAACAATTTACAAGTAAGCAAAGATGGAGAGTCATGAATATAAAATCTCTTCTATTATTGTATATGTTTTCTTGAAACAGCAATTTATTGTTATATATTTTGAATTCTCCCTGATGTTAAAGTAGAAATTCAAAAAAATCCACCAGTAACTTCTTAAAAGAGATCCCAAAATGAAAATTCTCAGGAATTTTATAGACAAACTTCAGAATTCCCAGATCAAGTAGAAAATATTACAAACAGCTAAAAAGAAATAATTTAAATATTATGGATCCACAGGATAACGAGATTTTAGCAGCTTCTGTATAAAAGGAGTTAAGAGCTTAGAATATAATACAGAGAATTAGGATTACAATAAAGAATCATCTACCCAACAAAAGTAGTAAATCTTCAGGGGAATAAATGGATATTCAATAAAACAGAGGACTTTCAAGCATTCTTGATGAAAAGACCAGAGCTAAGTGGAAAATTTGATTTTCAAATAAAAGACTCAAGAAAAGCATAAAAATGTAAATAGGAAAGAGAAAGCACAAGGAATTCAATAAGGCTAAATTGTTTATATTCATACATGGGAAGATAATTCATGTAATTCTTAAGAACTTTCTCATTATCTTAGCAATCAGACGGAGTATACATAAATGAAAGTCATGGAAGTAAATTGAATGTGATTATCTAAAAAAATAAAATAAAATCAAGAAGTGAAAAAGAGGGATATACTGGAAGAAGACAGAAAGAAGATGTAGAATAGGGCAAATTATCTCACATAAAAATGGCATAAAAGAGTTTTTATAGTAAAAGGAGAAAGTAAGGGAAGTAGTTACTCTCATCAGAATTGGCTCAAAGAGGGAATAACATACACACTCAGTTGATAAAAAAGTTTTTCTTACTCTATACAGAAGAAGGAGAGGAAGGAAAGAGTGGTGGAGGCAGTTGTCAGAAGCATAACAATTTGGAAAAGGACAGGGTGAAAGGAGAGTGAGAGAGAATAAACAAAAGGAAATAAGATACAGGGGAATATATAGTAACTATAACTATAAAAAACTTATAGCAAACTTCTTATAAAAGTCTTTATTTCTCAAATATATAGAGAACTAAGTCGAATATAGTAAAACTATAAGGCATTCTCCAATTCATTTATAGTCAAATGATATGAACACAGTTTTCAGATAAAGAACTCAAAGTTACCTATAGTCATACAAAAATGCTCTAAATTACTATTGATTAGAGAAATGCAAAAAAACCAACTCTGAGATACTACCTCATGCCTAGCAGATTGGCTAAAATGACATAAAAGGAAAATAACAAATGATGAAGGGATGTGGAAAAAAATGGGACACTAAAGAAATGGTGTGGTTTAGAATGGATCCAACTGTTCTAAAGAGCAATTTGGAACTAATCCAAAGTGATATAAAACTGGATGTATCCTTTAATCCAGCAGTACATCTACTGAGTCTGTACCCCAAAGAGATTTCTTAAAAAGGAAAAGGATTTATATGTTCAAAATAGATTTAGCAGCTCTTTTTGTGGTGTCAAATAATTGGAAATTGAAGGGATGCCTATCAGTTGGTAAAGGGATAAACAAGTTATAATATATGATTGTGATGGAATAGTAAGAAATGATTATCAAATGATCAGAAAAACCTGGAAAGGCTTACATGAATTGATTCTAAATATGATAATAAACTATGAATGATTTAGCAATTATCAGCAATATAATGAGACAAGAAAATTTCAAATGTCTTATGATGAAAAATGCTACTCTTTTGCAGAAAAAAAAACTGATGGAATTGGATTACAGATTAAAGCATATTTACTTTATTTTGTGTTTGCTTTCTTTTAAAAACATGACTAACGTATACTTTGTATCAAATTTCTCACCTTCTGAAGGAGGGGGAAAGGACTGAGGGAATGAGGGAGAAAATATGGAACAAATATGGAAAATGATTTTTATGTGTAATTGGAAAAAATATTAAAAATAGAGAGAAGAAAAACATAGATAGAAGACAATCTTTTTAGCCACTGTCTGTTTTCCATTTCTAGTAAAACAAACAAAAATTTAGTAAATTCCCCAATCTGAATTCTTACTTCAAAAATGGGAGGTTGTAGCCATGAACCTTTATTCTGCTCTATCATGAGGCAAGAAAAGAAAGAAACTGATCAGAACCTTCTCCCAATTAATAATAGCCTCTGACGTTCAGGTGCTTATATGCTATCGGGATATCTAACAAGTAGGCTACTTGGATATACAAAATATATACGAAGTAGATACAAATACATTTTTTGTTATGGAAGGAACTAGTAATTTGGGGCAGACAAGGATGATTAGGATACTTTTCCTATAGGAAGTGGCACTTGTGCTGAGATTTAAAAGAAATGATGGATTTTAAAAAGCAGAATGGAGGAAGAACCACATTCTGATCATGGAAAATAGCTTGTGCAAAGGCACAGAAACAGGAAATGTAATATAAAGCATGAACAGCAGGTGCAGTCTGGCAGGAATATAGAGTGAACATAAAGAAGACAGTAACTTAAGCCAGAAAGTGATGGGTTTTATAGAACTGGCCATGCTATTGGAGGTATGCAAGCTGTACACAAGTAAATAAATTCAAAATGTAATGCAAAGATAGAGACAGAGATAGAAACAGAAAGTCTGGGAGGAGTGAAGAGAGAAACAGACAAGAGACAGAGAAAGACAGAAATAGACAGATAAAAGAGAAATAGGAAAAAGACAGGAAAAAGGCAAAGACAGAAGAGAGAGTGAAAGAGAGAAAGAAGGGAAAGGAAGGGAGAAGAGAGGACAAAAAAGGAGAGGAGAAGAGAAACAGACAGAGAAAGTGAGCAAGAGTGAAGAGAGAGAAGAGATCATAAATAACTAGTAATTAATGGTTAATGGCTGGGCTAATTAGGAAAAGTCTTAGAGAACTCCTGAACTTTGCTTTGAAGCAAAGTGTCAAGAGAAAAGTAAAAACCTTTAGTCCCTTTAAGAAAAACCAGGATGTGGAGAGATATATTGCCTCAGCCCTTTACAATTCTTCCCCTAGCCCCAACTTAACTCCAACATCTGCTTCCACCCTACTTTCTTCTCCCTCTACTAATAGAATCTCTGCCTGAAACCATGAGACATATTCCCAAAGGTTGAAGCTAGGGAAGGACACACACAATTATTGCCTAGGGGTGAACCGTCCAGAAATTCTTCAACCCCCACGAAAATTGTAGTAGAAAATGTGTTACAGGCAGTGTTGGAAACATGAACACATTTCCCTAAAGGAACACTATTTAAAGTGGTACTTCACAGTGTAAACCACTAATGCAGTCCTGTATTTCAGATGCAGTATAGATTTGGGGCTGTTCTGGATCATAATAGCTTTTGTTTCTTTGAGAAAAGGAATCAGTCTCAAACAAGCAACATACAAATTACCTTAGGGAATTTTGCTCATAATTTCACACATAAATATCAACTAAACTTTTTTCATATTACATAAATCACATTAAATAAAACAATATTGTTAAAAATAGGTAGTACTATTTCAATAATTTGAATCCACGTTAATGGCAATTTTTATATGCCCAGGAATAATCATTTACTTTTGAAAGTAAGTACATGCAGTCATAACCAACAATCCTTGCACCTGGATTGGGGAGTAGGAGAGCCCCTTTCCTCAGAGGAAAAGGTGTGAGCCCAGGAGTCAGAGGAGAGGACGTTGGCCCCCAGAGTACTATGAGGTTTATATGCTATTCATTCTACATGGTAAGGGCAGAGGGTATGAATAGAAGGGGAATGTGAGTAGGGCTCCTGCCTTGGGAAATTTCTGAAAACACTAAGAGTGAGATGAGTCAGGGGAGTACATATAAACACACACACACACATCATTACACACTATTTGTAAAAGGAATTTAAGTAATTGTGCAATTCCAGACAGTGACATGCGTCATTTGATGTAGAGAGGGTAGTGCAAGTGCTTACTTGTGAATGTTTTATTTCTCTGTGTCTTATGAAACATGATCACAATCATGCTGACATTTGACTAATTTTAAAAATGATCACTGTAGGAAAATTAGATGAATGATCTGCCTGGTTTTACCTCTTCCAAATCAGTATATTGCCTTCTAAATCAGTATAGGTGCCTGTTTTGTAGGAAAGATAAATAGAAGTTGAACTTTTGGTTGAATTTACCAAATCCAAACAGTGCCTTTCTTCCTGCAGGATGAGTAAATCACACCCTCAGCTGTCATTGATTTCACCTCTTTGTGTGCTTCTGAATTAATAAATTATAGTACTTTCTTGTGCTAAATAAAGTTTCATCATTGATTAGGCTCCACGAGGGACTAATTGCTTTTGGATTACAAAAAAAAAAAAAAAAAAAAAAAACCAATATATTGAATTTTGGAAAATGCAGTCTCAGAAACCATAATGGATTCCAAATATGGAAATGTGTGCTTATCCTAATTCTGGTTTACATCTTCTGCCCACCAGAATAGTTCCTAGGTCTCAATTTATATGAGGAAGAATAAAACAAAAATATAGCTAATCTTCTCCCTCTATATACTGAAACAACATAAAATCAATACTGTAGTCATGAATCAGGAATAACAACAATAATAATACCTAGGATTTCTATAGTGCTTTAAGGTTTACACTTATTATCTCATCAATGCTCACAACAATCCTGAGTTGTAGGGTTATTTTAGAGAAGAGGAAAATTAGCAGAGGTTAAATGACTTTCTCAAGATAATATACATAATTAGTATTTGAGGTCAAAGTTAAACTCAGGTCTTTTTGCTTCTAGATTGATACCTCTATCCATTATCCTCCATCCCCCAGCTGCCTCTAGATGACAAGAAAATCTATCTCCTATCAAACTCTTATATTTACTAAGCAACATAGGATGCCTTTTCTTAGTAGTGACAAACTAAAGCAAGATCTCCCAACCTTTGTAGAAGTAGGAGATGGTATCTGTACTGTCAAATTCAATTCATGTCTTGATTAGTTTGGAATAATCATTTATATAACATCCATGTCAAACACTATTCTAAGCCCTCTACAAATATTATCTTATTTGATCCTCGCAAAGACCTGGGGCATACAAACTAATATTATCACTTTATCATATTATATTTTAAATATAGAATTATATATATAACACTTATATTATCATGTGCTATTATCACTTTACAGTTGAGGAAGCTGAGGCAAAGGTTAAATTATTTGCTCAAGATCACACAGTATCTGAGACTGTATTTGAATTGTGCTTTTCCAGCACTCTATCTATTATGAATAAATATCCAAAAAATAGACCTTCTCTCTGATGTGACTCTAAGAAGATGAAATTTAATAGAGAAAAATTTTTATATTTTTGTGTTACATTTGGGTTCCAGAAATCTATTTCACCAATGCAAGATGAAGGAGACATGGTTTGAAAGCAGATTGCCTGAAGGCGATCTTGTAGTTTTAGTAGACATGATCAAAACAAGTCAACCATGTTTTTTTTGGAGGGGGAGGGCAGGGATTGCAGCCAAAAAGAGAACACGATCTTGTGCTACATTAAGAAGCAAAGATTCTGAGAATAAAATTTTAGGTCTGTAGTACTTTGCTTTGGTGAGCTACAACCAGTCATTACATTTCAGAATTGACTTTTAAGCATCCAACAGAGGACAGGTAGAATAGTGAAGGGTTTCAGATAAATGAAGATTGATTGAAGAACCTGGGGATGTGTAGCCTGGAAAAGAGATATTATAGGGAGACATGATCTTTGTCTTCACTTACAAAGTTATCTTCTGGAAGAGGGATTAATACAGAGCTAGTAACAATGGACAGAAATTTAAAAGAGGTGATTTTAGGCAGGGTGTAAGGAATATCTTTCAAATAATTATAGTGAACCAAAAGTAGACTAAGAATGCCTTCATAGGTAATAGTTCTCCATCACTGGATGTCTTAAAAAACAAATGAGTTATCTGTTGTAGTGGGGCTTCTTGGGGAGACATAGGATAATCCATAGCTCACAAGATATTTTGAAATTTTGAAATTTCATGATTTCCTGGTTCCGTGAACCAAATTAGTTAAGAATAACTTTTAAAAGGAGGGAAAAGAAAAATGTACTTGATAACTTTGCTGTATATTTGTAGGGAGTAAGTTGTACATGGTAGATTTGCAGTTTCATGTGCAATCATCATTTTTATTGGAATGCTTGTTTTGTTCCATAAATTGAAAATTAAATAAATAAAAAGACATCTTATGTAAGGAGTAAACATTTAAGCTCACAAATAAAACAGCTGAAAATAATCTGAGATTTTAAAAGATTTAGTTAATATACAATATGCCACTGTCATTATTTAATGAGTCAGTATGATAAGTACATTCACTGTTGAGTTCCAAAAGATGGCTCTAACAGATGCAATGGAATTTATTATTAAGTCATCTTACAGAGATACCTTTAAGGAGCACTGGGGAGGGTAGAATCTACCAATAAAAATTAATGTGATGCAAATAGATCACTTAATATCATTATGAAGAACTAACCCTGTGGCATTTGGAACTAATTGATGATGTAATCAGTGATATAAAATTGTGTGGATTTAGAAAGATTTTGATCTTGGTTAGCTTGTGTTGTCACCAAATCTGTTTGAAAAATATTCTTATCTTTAAAAAACCAGAACCATAACATTTGTGATTTCCATTTCTCTTTTTTTGTTTAAAGGGAAGGCGTGGCAAAACAGGCCCCCCTGGAAAACCAGGACCACCAGGACCTCCTGTAAGTAAATAATAAAGAGAACTTTTTTTTTCTTAGTAGTGGCTATGGCTTTTAAAAAAAATCTATGTTCATGGTATTTCAATATTATTTTTTATCTACCCTTAACTTCAACACTCCAGACATATACACATGCATCCAATAACCTCATGATATATTCTCCCCTTCCTCTTCAGAGATATTGGACTCAGACCCAAAGTGTAGAACCTGTATCTCCTAGATTCCAAAAGCACCTTGGATGTCAAAAGGATGCTGGCTCCCAGAGGTCACTATTTCAGGATTCCAAAAAGATAGGCCCTAGCTCTATCCTTATTAGATTCCATTTTTCCCACTGTCTTAAATTACTCTCCTGTGATAAAGACATCAGGTATTCTATGTGACTCTTATCTGTGTTCTCTCATAAATTTGACACACGAAGTCCACCCACTATATTCCTTCCTTACCCATTTCTGACATTCAGAGAACACCACTAGAACTTTATGATTGTCCATCTGTCCAATCTAGCCAGTTTATCCATTGTTCCCACCATTTATTTCCCTAATGACATCTTTTTCTCATGATTCTTTAAGACATTTTGGTAAATATTTAAGCTTCCTGAAAAAAAGGACTATTACCTTTCTTTTTGTTTGCATCTCTGGTGTTTAGTAGACAATTTGTAAATACTGGTTAGATCACAGAGAGACTGTTCAGTACTTATAACTTCAGAACTGAAAAGGATCACATAGATAATGGCACTGAAGAGGAAGGAAAGGGAATTAACCTTTATATAGCATCCACTATGTGCTGGGTACTGTGCTAAACAATTTACAAATGTTTTCTCACTTGAAATTTGTGGATTAGGAAACTGAGATACATTTATGGATTAGAAAACTGAGATATACTTGGCCAGTGTCAGACACAACTAGTTAGTGACAGAAATGGCATTGGAGACCAAGTCTGACTTCCAGCTCAGACATGCATTCTAATACAGTGAATAGGTCACTAAGCTTACTACCCAAAGGGCCACTTAGATTTTGTGCAAATACACTAACTGAACAGGATGAATCACAGCTGATCCATTTATTTCTGCCACTCTGGCTATCCAAGCGGATTGCCACTTTATTGATTTGACTGTGGCAATTAGTCGGAAAAGAATGGATTGAGCATCCTGGGATGCAGTCTTTCAGAAACCCTGCATTGTTGGCTTTTATTGCATTTTTTTGGCAAGATGAAGGACATGAATTGGAATTTCCAATTATTGTCTTGTGGTTTAAAAGAGAGAAGCTGGTGCATGCTAACAGGGCAGATTAGACCCTCACATAGTTTACCAAATGTATGAGGCTGTGCTTAAGAGAGGATAATGATTGTCTCAGAGGAGGAATTTGAATGATGAAGGCCTTTGTGATTGAGCTTGCCAACTGTCTGAGTAGCATAAAGGATTAAACCTTGTCCTGGAATAAGTACCCGACTATAGATCAAATGAGTTTACTGAAGAATTAAAAAGATTAAGAAATGCATAACTATATAAAAAGGATTTATAGCTTTGAATGCTAGAGGTTTTAACTTAGAGGTAAACATGTATGTATGATTGGTCAGGGAGAGGACAGAGAATGAAAGACGGGCATTGTTTTACTTAATGTATGTGATTCAGAATGTAAACCCAGATACAGGTCTGATGCACTATGTTCATTAAACTTTGAAATGCACAGCCTTTGGAAGAAAAATTGGCTATCTGTCTTAGGTTTTTTTAAAAATGTAATGATACCCAATTTGCTGGATTACAGTAAACAGGAAAAGTCCATACCAGAAGGAAAATATTCTTTGAGTCAGAGGTTACATTTTCATAAAAAGCTAGAGGAAAAACGTAGTCATACTGGCTGTCAGCTAGTTTAGTGTTTGGTTTTTTTAATCACTTGGATAACTATGTGTCTGTTTAAACTACTTCTATAAACTAACATTTTATATGTCATTTGACTTTACTAGGCCTAAATTGATTAAATGTGGACAAGAACCCTGTAAAAAATGGAATCCTCTAATGTCTTATTGTTTTTGTCTTTACATTCTTAGAGAGTATGGGCAAGAATGGTTTTGAGAAATAATGTGAATTAGCTCCGTAATATAACTCAGGTTTTCATAGGGTTTTAAGGTAAACAAAATGTTTTTCTCCCAACAGCCTGGTATAGTAGGTTGTATAACTATATTATGCCTATTTTATAGATTTATAGAAAATCAGGTTCTAGATAGTCATGATTTGTCCAAGGTTAGATAGTTAATAAGCAGTGAAGTTGGTATTTGAATTTCACATCTTCCAAGTCTAGGTCTTTGTACCATACCACATTGCCTCTCCCTAATATAACATGATGAAAACAAATAAAAAATATTTATTGTAGCAATCACATGTTTAGTATCTCAAAAGAGGACATCCCTTAAGCAAGAAGGGTTATTTCGTTTTTACTCTTGTATATCCTGTGCCTCTAAGACCTGACACTTAATAGGTCATTATACATATTTGTTAAGTTCACTCAGCTAATAAGTAAGTGAAACTAGATTTAAACTCCCATCTGTTCAACTCAGATTCCGTTGTTCAATCCACTGTGCCACATGGCTGCCAATAAGAAGAAACCACCAACTCTCTAGACAGCCATTCTGCTTTTGTACAATTATTAAAACAATAAGTCAAAAAATTTTCTTTACAGTTTTCCCATTTGCTCCCAACTCTGTTCTCTGGATAAGAAGTGTTCAATGCTCATCAGAGAGATAAATATTTCTACCATGATCTCCATGAATTTTCTTTTCTCTGGGCTAAGCATCCCCAATTCCTTCAGACCATCCTCGTTACATTGACTCAAAGTCCCTACAGCGTCCCTGTTGTTAATCATTGGCATATAATTAGTCCACCAAATTGAACTCTTCACTGGAAGACCTGAATTAAAATCTAGCCTCAAATACTTTCTGATTGTGTGAACTTGGGTAAATCCCTTAAACTCTTCCTGCTTCAGTTTCTCTTCTGAAAAATAAGAGATAATAATAGTACCTTCCTTTCATGGCTGTGGTAAAGAGAAAAATGAGATAATATTTGTAAAATATCTTACAAACTTTAAAATTCTATATAAATACTAGCTAATATTTTTATTTTACACACTATTTATATATCATTATACATTATATCATATTCATGATTATATTTTATGTAATACATGCATATATTATATATACTTATATATTATGCTTATTATAATAATAATTACTATTATTATGTGTCTAGCTTATCAATATCCTTCTTCAATTATAGTTCTCAGAAGTAAACACTTCATCCTTCAAGAAGGCAGTGTTATCACTATCATATACAGACTTGGTCTTTAGTGTAGGGTTGTTCTTAATTTTAGTATTTGAATTAATTTGAGTATCAATAGGGTTTTGTTGGTACCATGTTTTCATGGCATTTTGACAAGATCTATCTCCTCTAGTTCTACACCTCTCCTGTTCAATTATTAATTTATTAGCATGAAATTCCCAAAGAAGAAACCCCCTCTATCAAGGTAGATTGTTCTGCAGCATATGATTTCAAAGAGTTGTTTGCAGCATGAGAGGTTAAGCAATTTGCCTAGAGTCACAAAGCCAGAATATGTCAAGTCCTTTGTATGGCAGAGCAGTGGAACCAGATGTTTCTGATTCCAAGCTTTCTGTTCCCTGCTTCATGTTGCCTTTCACATTCAAAATGTTGTTAACCTTCAAATTCTTTATTTATTTTTACTTCTCAGCCACTTTTTACTCATCTGTGCTAAGCTCCAATTTATAGTACAATGGTATTTACAAGAAAGGGGTAACTATCAGCAAAATCTCTATCACAGAATTTCTGCATTAATTTCCCAATGGAAAGACTACTCATGACAGAAAAGTTATGTGCTACCTCTCTTTGTGGGCTTGCAATATAAAAATAATAAGGCATATATAAGAGTAAGTCTTATTTTTGCCAAATTCCAAAAATAAAAATGTTGTTCCATGTGTAAAGAAAAAATAATAAGCAAATAATTATGGATCTTCCAGAGAAGGTGAGTAAAGGTGATAAAGGAAAGAATTAGCGATTGCATCGATATAGAAATCCACATAAGGAAATTCCCATGGACACATTCCAGGTTATATCTTCCCTGGACCTTATAGTCTTAGAAAGCTCTAAAATATTAAGTAACCTGCCCAGAGTCATACAGCTAGCATGAATCACAAACAGAACTTACCTGTATCTATGTGGCATTAAGCTGACATTAAATGTTAGTTCTCTATCCTCTTTGCTCTGCTATCTCTTTGGCGAGAGGTATGTGAAGATTAAATTTCTAGAAATTGATATTTTAAATATATTACCCTAGACATTTAAAAAGTACCTGAATGATCCTCCAAGCTTTGAAAAAAACTTTAGAAAGGGGACCTTTTTTCCACTGTGGGGCATTCTGGCCTGCTGGAAATTACAAAAAAGGACTCATAGTATGTGAATCTTTTCTCTCTCTGACCTCAAGCGAACTCCTTTCTTTTTAAATCTTACAGGTAGTCTCTGGGAAAAGTATTATTTTTGTTTAGGAATGCCATATAAAGATGAAAAGTTAATTTAAAAGGAAAAGTCTTTTATAGCATAGACAGCCCTAGAGAATAAAAAAGTTCTATCTAATCCTTTCAAGTATGATTTTTTTTACTCAAAGCAAATTCAGCTTTGTTTCCTTTCATACTTAAGAAATACTAGTATCATAACAATATTTCTCAAGCTGGAATACTTTGCACAGGGTCATTTCCTACAAATCCTCTTTAGCTGGTTTTGATTTCTTCTGAAATAAGCTCCATAAAGAAACTGCTCTCTTAGAACAAAATACTTATTGGATGCATCACAACTAGTCTGGATTTATTAATTGATTTTTTTATGTTAAAGCATAGTATAATGAATAGAGATTTGACTTGAGAACATACCTGGGTGCAAGTTCTTCCTCTGACATATACTGGAGCAAGTCACTTAAACTCTCAATCCTTGAGTCAACTCTAAAGTCACAGGTGTTTTTAACTTTGATCCATGAACTTTAGATAGATAGGAAAAAATTGTGTCAGGAGAGGGAGTTTCCACATCTGGGAATTGGCGACATGTCCCAAAATTAGTTCCCAACATCAGTTTTCCAAGATGACTCATCACTGTTCCATAGGGCTGCCACTTCAAAAGCAATTTTTTATTCATCCAAGGAAAACCTGTTGAATTTCTACCCCTGTTAAACCCATGGTTAATAAAATCTTAATTGTAAATAACATTTATAAAATGAGAGTATTTTACTTTCCATGTAGCTAAGAATTACCAGAAAAGTTTTCTTTTCATCTTGATGGTTGAATTCATACTATGATTCAGTATGAATCTTAGTAGAGTTTGCCTCTGCTGGCATATGCTGCAGATACCTAAGGTCACCTTTAAGGCATGAATCAGAATAGGACCTTGTAAGAAATGATTTGTCACAAATATTTCTAAAATGTACTAATAGTCCTTTTCTATATATTAATCAGGGCCTGACATACATGTAAAGATCAAAGGTCCTGCCTAACTCCCCAAATTTTTTTCTCATCTGATAAAACATGAAGTATTTTTAAAAGACAACAAAAGAACTTTTCATGAAATAATCACAGGTGTATTGAAATGCAAATTAATAGAAAAGCATTTAATGAGAACACACTATGTGCTAGATAGTGTGCTAGGAAGACACAAAGGCAAAAAGAAAATAGTCCCTATGCTTGAGGAATTTATATTCTACTGAAAAAAGAAAAAAAAAGATAATGGATACCTACCTAGATATAGAAAAAGAGCTAATTTGAAGGATGAAGGCACTAGCAGCTGGGTAGATCAGGAATGGCTTCTTGTAGAAAGTGGTATTTGAGCTGATTTGAAGTAAGCCAAGGATTATAAAAAGTAAGAGGTTCCTTCTCCTCCACCACCCCCCCCTAAGAAATATTAACTTTGGGTTTTCTACTAAAGTGTAAATGACTAATGCCAAATTGTTCTTTTAGACCTAGTGTTTATAGACATAAGCATACAGCACTGAACAATTGAGAGATAAGGGAGAGGGCATTATGGGAACTAGGAAGGGTTCCAAAAAAAAAAAGCTTGGAAGTGCCAAAAAGAAAATTTTGTCTACTACATCAGTTTGCCTTTGTTACTAATGTAGAATCCTGAGCCTAATTGAATCTTTCTTTGATGATTCAGGATGTTGCAGTGCCTCTAGGTCATTGTTCTGAACATCAGTTCTAATTGTGCAGCACTGCAGCTGTAAGAGATTGAGCTGAGTCAGCCCTGACCTCCTAGAAATTGATTTTAGTGTAATCCCTGATATTAGTTTATTTTCTTGGGATTTGCCTTCTCCTTTTGCTTCCCTCCTTCCCTATCTAATAAAAGTGGGATTTTTTTCCTCCAAATGTCTTTCAAGGAAGTCACTCATAGAATAATACAAACATAGAAGCCTTTTCTACACATGCATACAGATAAGCAAAATCTTAAGCAATAAATAAATGATTATAAGGTTGAGATTTAATTACTCAGTGATAATTTCTTTTCCTCCTGTTTATAGCTTACTCCCACTCATATGTTGCTTGGTTACTCACCTAAATATTTTTTTCCCTGCCAGGTTTGGTTAATTTTAGTTTTATGGTATTTTCATTCTCAGATAGATACTACTACATTTTCAGCCCCCTGCCCACATCATTGGAAACAGTTCATGAAATTGGGTGTGTTTAAGCTGGAGATACAACATTTTCAGGAGATACAAAAGCTGTCTTTGGATATTTAAGAGCCTATCATTGGGAGGAGGGATTGGATTTGTTCTAAATGCCATTTGGGAAAAAAAAAAAAAAAAAAAAAACAAGTTAAGACTAGAAGGGTAATGGTTGTAAGGAAGAAGTTTTGAGAACTCCCTGACCCTCACAGCTGTTCAACATGAAATGGGTGACAAGACAAAGTGGCAGAGTGGGCAGGATGAGTGTCAGGGATGCTGTAGAGATTTTTCCATTGGATGGGGGATAGGACTCATTGCTTCCAGCTGTTCCAGCACTCTGATTCAGTGTTCTAAATAGAACGCTTCTCTGCCTATTTTATTTAAAAGCTTTACAATATGTTTCAATTGTCCAAATAGCCAAATGATTTAGAGAAGAAAATGAAGAGACAGATAGACAGCTAGACATAGAGATAGATAGTGAGAATTAGGCACAAGGACACAGAAAGACAGAAATAAACAGGAGAGAGAGGAGGAAAGAATGGGGAGAAGGAAAGAGAAAGTTGTTTTGTTTTGTTTTGTTTTGTTTTTTAATGAATGAGACTAAGATTTTGAAAACCTTAATTTATTTCAAAACATTCTCATTTTCAGTTGCTTTATAAAAACTGAGTAAAATAACTAGAAATATGGAGGGGGGAAGGCACATAGGAGAAGTCATCTAATGAGCCATTACAAATATCCATATGAGCTCACCCATTTGACATTCTCCTTTCCCTTTCATTCATCACTACTGTTAAAAGGCATTTATTAAAAAGACACATTAATTTTAAAATGTATTATTATTTCTTCATGATACTGGGCTTTTGATATCCTTTCCTTTCTTCCTGGCATTGTTTTTGTGCATTGTTCAATTAGTGTAATATGAGAGCTGAGCAGTGTTCTCAGATTTGTCACAATTTAGTGCATGGTGATTTATGCTGAAAACGGAAAGCCAAGAAATTAGAAATGTAAGACAGCAGCACCCTCTAGTGTTTCTGCAGAAGACTTTCTCTCTATTTAAACAAAAATGACACCATCTCAGAGAAGGGACTACAAAAGCTATTCATTACAAACCATCCCTGATGAGAAGTTCTCTCTGTAATATCTCTAGCAAGGAGTTATCCAGCTTCTGCCTGAAGAATTTAGTGATGGATAGCTCACTGCCTGTTCTTTCCCCTTTGGGACTGTTTAATTGTTAGGGAATTTTTTGAACATAAATTTTAGTTTTTTCAATTTCTCTTCTTCATTTTATGCTTGGTTTTCTACTTAGCAAATATCCTATGTAAATTTCCATTGGTGTATAAGATGGAGCTATTTCAAACATCCTTCTTTGAAATGAAACTCTTACTTCATGGAACCATTAAATGACGATCTATTGAAAAAATGATTGATAAGATCATGTATATGAATTGGATAGGTATTTTATTTCACAAATAGGATGTCTCCTAAAAATTATTGGTAATTTAGCACATACAGCATAGTAAACTTTCCTTACAAGATTACAAATATTCCTTCTTTGATTGAGTTTTCACATTTTGGTTTTAAATTTCACATAGAAGAATCTCTTTCAAATTCAAAATATTAGTAGTTAAATTTTTGTGAGCTTGAAATTTAATTAAATTGTGTCTATCTAGTCATTTAACCCCTCTGGGCCTCAGTTTCCACATCCATGAAATGAAGGCATTTGACTAGATGATCTCTAAGGTCCTCTCCAACACTAATGTTCTACGAATTGTCCCCAAAGTGAAAACAGCAGATTCATCGGTTCTTAAAACATCTAAAGCACATTCAATTTCAGCCTTGATTGAATCCACTGATCAACATCTATTTCATTTCAAATGTAGGATTCAGTCACATGAAACACAGACTATCTTTTACTCTTTGATGTAGATCCTGGTGCTTGCAGCCTGACTAGCTAATAGCTAGAAATGATTGATAGGTATAACACTACACATAAATAGCTTTTGTAGGTGGCTCTTTGTATATAGAATTGAAGATAATAATGGTAATATGTGTGTATATATTCTTTTACAGCATGTACCTTTACATAAATAATAGATAGATAAATAGATATTTCATTACAAAAAAATTGTCTTATAAGCAAAATAACTATGGGGGGCACAGAGCAAATGCTATGATTTCTATCTTATAGAAGAGTAAACTAAGGTAAAATAACTTACACAGGTTCTCACAGCTAATAAGTATAAAATCTGGGATACAACCAGTCTTCAAATTCTACTCAAATACAGTACTACAAGGATCATTTGCTGTTGTTATGTTTCCTCAATACTCTAACAGCCTTAACAGACAGAATTAATGAAAGATCTCAGCACATAACAGAGTCTAACTAATATTTGTTATTGAATATATTAAATAAATGGACATTCACAAAACATTTGAGCACAAATTTTGATTTGCCACTAGTCCAAATAACCTATATGTAGAAAGATATTTGTATTTTAATGTGGTTTAAAGGTCATTGTGATGGTAATATAATATAATGTGGTTTCTAGAGAGTTTGAACAAATTACAAATTTGTAGTTATAAGGCATTGCATCTTTCCTATCAACAACAGACTTCAGTGGTGTCATCTCTCTCTTTATTAAATGACCACAAACAATATGTAGTCATTTTTAATTTAATTTCAGAGAAAACTAAATAGCTATTTAAGTCAAAATAAATAATAATTCTACATCATCACATAAACAAGAGGACTATTTCACATTAAAAAAGCACATTAAAATCTGTAAAGTAAAAATCTCACCAGTTAATCATTCTGACTGCCACTTGTCCCTACAGGGGTCACAAGGTCCAGAAAGAACAGCTGTTGGCAGCATTGCTAAAATTCCCATGTCACCTTATGGAATACACAAATACTGAAACATGTCATAGGAGGCAGCTGAGGATATCAATCTCACTTAATTTATTAAGAACTTGTGCTTTGTTTTAGTTTCTGATGAAGTTTATTTGTTATATCAATAGCCATTTCTTAATATTTTCAACTGGGTATTTGAGGAGCTTAGGATGTATCTATACAAGTAAGAATGAATTTCACCTTCCTCATTTTCAAGTATTTTTTGCTCTTTCCTTTCATTTTGGATCTGGATCTTACTATTCTTGAGCTTGTTCAGTGATTAGTGAGACATAGGGTCTCATCACTAATTTGATGTGATTCTCATAGTCTCATTGATTTTGGAATCACAGACAAAAAGCTAGAAGTTCAAGGTCATAGATCTAAAGAAAAAAAAAAATAATTTCTCTAAGCCAATCTAATCCAAAACACTCATTTGATAAATGAGGAATCTCAAAACCAGGGAATTAAATTGCTTAACTAAATTCATAGGTACTAAGTGTCAGAAACAGGATTTGAACCCAAGTCCTTTAGCTCTGGAGTCAGAATTCTTGCCAGTCTTCATAAAGACTTATCAAATCACTAGTTCACTCACTTCATTTTATAGGTAAGGAATTGAGGCCTAGAGAAGTAAATTAACTTGTCTATAGACACATAGCTTATAAATGGTAGATGCAGGATTCCAGCTGTGCAAACCACAGTTTACATAGCAAAGCTGTGAACCAAGGATTTCTGACACTAAACCAGATCTTAGATCATAGATTTATAACAGGAAGTGATCTCAAATATGATCTAGTCCAACCTATATAAGGAAAATTGAAGGTCAGAGAGATTAAATTATTTTCCTCAAGTTACACAGGGAATAAGCAATGGGATCAAGGCAGGATCCTTAGCCATCAACTGTGTTGACTGGCAATGTGGTGGGTAATCGCTAAAGGAGTTTAGTGAATTTAATTTTCATTGAACCTTGAGAAGATATTCAAAAACAATTTGCTAAAAGATTTATATATAGTGATTTCCAAGCATTGAGCTAATATAACATTTCTGTGAATTAAACAAGACTTGGATTATTATCCCCATCTTGCCTAGAGAAAAGTTAAAGGTAATAGGCTAAGGTAATAAAGTTAGTAAATGACAAAATCCTAGTCTAGTGCTTATTATATTAAGGTGGAAGGAAGGCTTTGGAAACAGAGAATAAATAGCAAGACAACTATGTGATTACGGAAGCAACTTTTCTTTTTGAATCATCCATCAGAAAGTGAGAGCAATAGTAACTAAAAAATAAGGATCATCCTGTTTGACTAACACCAGGGTAAATATAGTTGTTCTTCTTGGTCCTGAAGCTCAGTGACAGATTTTTCTTCATTAGGCCTTTGCTTAAATATCTTTTTTTCCAAGACAAATCTGTTTGTTGTTTCATTTCATTTTTTTTTTTTAAGTAATGAGAATTTATTTTCTCTTCACCTTATGTCCCACCCAATTTAGAAGAAAAAAATAAAAACAGAGCCCTTGGAACAAATACATTTTGTCAATCTAAACAATTTCCCACGTCCATGTTCATTCTTCATTTGTCACTTTTTTGTCAGGAGATGGGTAGCATAACATCACCAATCTTTTAATACAGATTAAAAAAAAATAAAAATGTTTTAAACCTTCATTAACATGCTATTTAAACTTGGAGTTCTTTTTTATTAACACTTTTTGATTTTCAAAACATATGCATGGATAATTTTTCAACATTAACCCTTTCAAAACCTTGTGTTCCAATTTTCCCTCCCTGTCTCCTACTCCCTCCCCTAAATGGCAAGTAATCCAATATATGTTAATATGAAGGAAATATATGCTAAATCCAATATATGCACATATATATATTTATATAATTATCTTGCTGCATAAGAAAAATCAAGTCAAACAGGAAAAAATAAGAAAGAAAATAAAATGAAAGCAAACAACAACAAAAAAATGAAAATGTTATGTTGTGAAGCACACTCAATTCCCACCCAGAGAGGGGTGTTTTTGGCTCTCTTCATCACAAAATCATTGGAACTGGTTTGAATCATCTCATTGTTGAAGAGAGCCATGTCCATCAGAATTGATCATCATATAATCTTATTGTTGCTGTGTACAATGATCTCCTGGTTCTCTGCTCATTTCACTCAGCATCAGTTCATGTGAGTCCAAGCCTCTCTGAATTCATCCTGCTGGTCTTTTCTTACAGAATAATAATATTCCATTACATTCATGTACCATAAGTTATCCAGCCATTCTCCAACTGATGGGCAACTGATCAGTTTCCAGTTTCTTGTCACTACAAAAAAAAAAAAAAAAAAAAAAAAAAAAAAGCTTGAAGTTCTTATTTGGGATCCATGAATGATAGATACATAGATACAGAGATACATAGATGGACATATTCCAATGAATATGTCCTTTTGTAAGATATTCCACTTTATTAATTTAAAAACATTATTCTGTGGTCTCTAGACTTTACCAGACTGTCAAAGGAGTCCAAAAAATAAAAAGGGTTCAGAATTCCTGATTTAGAACCTTAGGTGATGTTGCTTTTGTCCAAGTGCTATTAATTAAATTCATTTTTAGCAAAGCCTAAAAGTTGGAGGAAACCCCTGCTATCAAAATTAAAGAATGCAAACACAGAGATTGTCCCACCCTACCACCATTTCTCCAACCCCTACTCTAATACCTAGCAACAGGTGAACTTCCCTGCTATTCAAATTCTATATATGCTTTTAGACTCTTGCTATTCAGGCTTTATGTCTGTGCCACCAGACTAGTTATCTTAAGTAGCCAGCAGTTTGCTTTGGAAATCTCATTTCCTCCGCCTCAGGAAATGTTGTCATTTTACCAACATTCAGAAAGAGAATGAATGTTATCAGTTAATTACAGTAAACAGAAAATCAAAGGATGGATAAGTGGGAACTGCCTTCCTAGGTCCAGTCCTGCAGAGAACTTTCTTGGGTGACATATTGGAAGATGTCTGAAATTAAAGGTGGGAGGCTGGGAACAGTGAGCCCTTACTGTTTATTTTGGCCATTGCTGGTCTTTTTGTACACCACTGGATGCAAATAATTTGTTTCACACATCCCCATTCTTGCTCCTTTTCATGCCCCTGTTGCTTTTATCACACCTTCTGTTAGGTCAATAAAGTTACCTCTGTGGTGTGGCAAAACACTCTGGAGACCCCTGCTGTTTTTTATATGGCAGGAAGCTGACAAATAATATTTTTCTGTTTGTAGGACATACTGGGGCATGGATGAATCTGAAACATTTTATGGCTGGATAGGCAAATAGGCAGTATTTTTTTAAAGGTGATTTTTATCAACCCCTCCTACTGGGAAAACCATTCAAAAATGTTTTACAACCACCATATCAATTATGTCCAAAGGTCTAACACAAATGAAATAGATTTGTTTCATAGTGTCCCAGAGATAATGGAAGCCTTTTGAAAATGGCTGCATCTCTTCTGTTTAAGGGGAAAAAAAAAAAAGTGTTAAACCAAATGAGCTTCATATCATAATTTAGAAAATCTGTTTTTAAAAAATGGATTAATTATCCACACTGAATGCATTTACTTTCACACTCTCCTCCTCCCACTCCTGTTCTAAAATGACATGTGAAACTAGGGACTGTGCAATGCTGAAAAACAATAAGGTCGCATATTCAGTATTTTGCTTATTCATACAACCATAAACCGTCCATGCTTGAGTTCCCTCAATTACACAGCTCAATATGCAGGCCAAAAACAGACAGGCCCAGCTCAAGTGAGCACTTCACTGGTATGCATAGAGGAGCAAGTTTGAAAAATGTCCAGAGTGGCAGATGTATAAAAGCCTGGTTCAAGAGACAGGAGCTGCCTTTGCTGCCATTCTTCACCTGCTCATTTCACTGCTTCTGAACTTCTGAACTGGAATGCTAGCAATTTTTTAGACTGAGAGCCTCTGAGGCTACAGATCTTTCTAAAATACTATACAGGTATGTGTCAGAAGGAAAGAGAGAGTGACAGGGAGCAAAATGAAGCAAGTGACATTGAGGAATCAGAACATCCAGGATTTGGAAAGGATCCAAATAAGACCAACAGCCAATAACAGAATTGTCATTTAATTATTTTTAAAGAAAAAATCCCCATAAAATATCTTGAATCATGCTTGAAAATTACTTGTGAATGTATGGTCTTTAATGTGTATAACCCTCAGTAATGATGTTTTTACCTCCATTGCTCAGGAATCTAAAAGCAGCATAAGATCAGGTCTTTTGTTGTTCAAGATGTTTGAATTTTGCAAATTGGCTAAAAGATCGACATTGTTGGGAATGATGCTCCTGGCTCACATTCAAATAGACCTCTACATGCTGCCTTTTGTTTTTCTCTTTTAAAATACTCATTTCCTTCATTGTTTCCTCCCTATTTTCATCTTTAATTTTCTTCTCTCATACTTTATTTCAGCCTTTCCCCTATTTTTAGTGGAATTTAAACTCCTTGAGGCCAGAGACTCTTTTTGCTTTGTTTTGTTTTGGTATCCTCAGAACATTTTTTTTAAATTTTAGTTGTTGTTCAATCATGTTCAAGTCTTACCAATCCCATTTTGGATTTTCTTGCCAAAGATTTTGGAATGGTTTGTTGTTTCCTTTTCCAGCTCATTTAGCGCATGAGGAAACTGAGGCAAACAGAGTTAAGTGACTAGCCCAGGGTCACTTAGCGAGTAAGAATCTGAAGCTGTATTTGAATTTAAGTCTTCCTCCCTCCAAGCTCAATACTCTATCCACTCGGAGACCTAGATGTCCCATTATAAGCTCTTAGTAAAGAACTTGCTGAATTGAACTGAATTTTCCATACGGTGACTTTTTTTCTTATCCTTCCTCACCTCAACTTCAATAATTTCCTTATTTTTTTTTTCCTTTTCTTAACAAGTTTCTAACCTAGAGTAATTTGTCCCAACTCAACCTCCAACTCTTTTCAAGAAGCAATTTGTGCTCTATTGTGCTAGTCCCCGATAGTCCAACAAAACTAAACTTAGAATTATATCATCTGGCCTCTTTGTGGTTCTTACCCTGCTTGACCTCTCTGCTCACTTCAACATTGCTAATGACCTCCTTATCCTTTTCTATCATAGATGTCAGGAGTCTAATCCTCTGTCCCAGTTCTCTTCTTATAGTTACTATTATTCTTTCAGTTCTCTGGTGTCTTTTCATCCCTCCCACTAATCGTGGGATCACTCAGGATTTGGTCCTAGGCCCACTGTTTTAAAGCCAAGGGTTGAAATGTAACAGACACCAATTCCAATTCTGTGATTAGTCTGTGTAAAAAGATCACTCTTATTTTTCTCCCTGACAAATCTCACTTTATCTAACCCCTTGCTTAGGATCATAGGATGAAAGATCTAGTTCTTTTTCACTGAAATCCCTATTTAGATGTGGACATGGTTATATAACATGTACAGTCATTTAGCATCAAGCAATGGTCAGCATTAGCCTTAGGACCCTCTAAATATTGATTATTCAGTATAACCTAAAATATGAATGACCAGATAGGGACAGAATGAACTTTTAATTTACTGATTTTGCTTTAATTTATTGATAACCTAAATTAAATAGAGGCTATCACATTTTTTTATCTTGTATTTTCCTAAAGAATGATATAATTCTTTGCATATAGTAGACACTTAAACAAAGCATGGGAATATGCTTTCATTTCTGTTGAGTTATTGAATTAAACTTTGATTAAAATTATTTTGCTAATTATTTTAATATTAATATTTCACCTTAATGCTAATTATTTTAATTATCATGTCTCTGTTTCATAGTCTACTTCCTTAGCCTAAAAAAGGAACTCTTAATGTTCTTTGTGTCCTGGTTCCCTTTGGCAAACTGTTAATACCTATGGACCTCTTTGAAAAATACATAAAATAAAATACAAGCCAATTACATCTAAATACAGTTATTAAAAATATGTATTTTTAAAAGCAAATTTACAGATCTCACACTAAAAATTTCTAGGCTGGAGGTACCTTCCTGACACATTTTACTGTACTTGGTAAGAAAATCATGAATTTTTGTTGCTTTGATTTACTTTTGTTCTCAGATCATACTTTTTTTCTATGTAGTAGGAAGGAAAGAAGCAAGCATTTATTAATATATGATGTATATTAATATATAATATTATATACATAATAACATAATGTATATTAATATATAATGTACCAGGCATTTATAAAAGGCCTTTATAAATATTATATTTACTTATATAAGATATTTATATTTATTTGTACATCTTTATGTTTGTATATTTATGTATATTGTGTATTTACACATATTATATATTATATCTACATATTTTTATTATATTTATATAATTCATAAATATTATATTATCTTATTTGTAGTAAAGAAAACTGAGTCCCATGGAGGAAAATGGCTTTCCCAGAGTCATACAGCTAGGAAAATCTGAGACTGGACTTGAACTCAGATCTTCTTGAATCCAGACCCACCCTCTAGCTCACAATAATAGGAATAATTAGGAGTTTCTTATGTCATCCTAGCAAAGATGTCTAAATTACCTCTGCTGCCACTAAAAGAAGCAATCTCTTTCCTTAAACCTTTACTTGTGGCAAAAGAAAAAAGAAAACAGGAAGAATAGTAAAGTATTAACAATAAGATCATGCAAAGCCCTTCATAAATATTATCTCATTTGACCCTTCCAACAATCCTGGGAGATAGATGCTATTATCATTCCCATTCTACTGTTAGGGAAACTGAGATTAATTGCCTTCCCTGGGTCACATAGCTAGGAAGCATCTGAGGGTGTAATGAGGGAAAGGAAAAGGGGAACCCCATTCTTAGCGCATAGATAGTAAGATAATCCCATGAGGCGCAGTGTCCCCTGTAAATGAATTTACGGGCCTGAAAACCTAGATTGATAAATAAAAGGTTTATTGTAGGAATTTGGAAGTAAAGCTCAGTTAGAAAACGCCAGGGCCAGAGGTGGCCACTGGGCGGGCAGGAACCCTTACATGGCTGGAAGGATACCATGTGTTGGCTGGGAGGGCTCCTGCAAAGAGGGCTTCGGCTCACCTCTTTTATGCCCAAAAGATTGTGGGCGGTTCCAAGTTCTCCACGGGCTTTTCAGTTAGCTCAGATCAGGTGAGGGCTGGGGAAGCTGAGCTGATAGTGGGGCTGGGCCAGATATTCAAAGGGTGCCTTTGACCATGATTTGTGAATCAAGGTCAGCCATGGGTTGGGCAATTAGAAAGGAATCTTACCGGGACCTCAACCCCCATCAGGTACAGCATAACTCAGGTCTTCCTAATTCTAGGTTACCACACTGTACCACTTACCTGCCTAAATAGGAAAGTCTTCTCACCTGTGCTTCCAGCTTTCTCTTTGATATCCTGCTCCTTCCCCCCACCCCACCCCATTCCTTCTCATTGGTGATTTCCTCTCCTTTTCCCTCCAGATAATTAAATTCCTTCATTCTCTCCCTTCTAAGTTACTCTCTTAAAAAAGTCATTCACTTACTTAATCAGAGCATAAATTAGGTTGTGATGAGCTTTAAGATGCGCTTCTCACATTTATTTGCCTTTTAGTAGCAGATATATGCTTTTCCAAAAGATGATTGACTCTCTAATTGTGGAATCTTAGATTCCACAAATAAGGAAATAAAAATTTCTTACATTAGCACTATGCTAAATGCTGAGTATAGTGCCAAACACCTTACATGTCACCATACTCATTTCAATTAAATTAGACAGATGTTTATCAAACATCCTAATATAGGAAGTTAAGAGATCGTAGGTAACCTTGAAGAGAGCACATGTAGCACAGTTATGGGATCTGGAGTTAGATTACAAGGGAGTTAATACATGATAAATGAAGACGCTGATTGTAAATCATGGCATAACAGAATATCAGATTTGGAAGGGTCTCAGTGGCCACATTCTAAGAATAATCCCTTCACCAACATAGGTGACAAATGGTCACCAAGCTTCTGGGTCACATATTGTTGTGGTTCACTAGTGACTGACGCTTCATGACCCCATCTGGGTTTTCTTTGCAGGGATACTGGATTGGTTTGCCTTTTTTTTTTCCAGTTCATTTTGCAGATGAGGAAACAGAGAGAAACATTTCAATGATTTATCTAGGGTTATACAGCTAGTGACAGTGGATTTGAACTCAAGGAAATGAGACTCTGCACTCTATCTACTATACCAGCTAACTTCCCTGACTAATACATAGCAAGTATTTAACAAATGCTTGTTAGCTTTATTTGATGATTCCTGAAGCAATTTGTCCCACTTAAATGCAGCTCTAAATATTAGATGTTTTTCTTTATATTGAGCCTAAATTTGCCTGTTTTGCAATTGATTATTACTTCTGGTTCTGTCCTCTGGGGCCAAATAGAACACTTTTTGTCCCAATTTTATATATCAACCTTTCAGGTATTTGAAAACAGCTATCATCTTCCCTTCAGATCTTTTCTCCTACAGTTAAATATCCCCACTTTCTTCAATTCTTTATGAAATCAAGACCTTTGAACAGTTCTGGTTACCATCCACACAAAACTGGACACAATTGTCTTGACATGATCTAACCAGGAAATACAGAGGAATCATCTCCTCAGTCTTGGAAACCATTATTTATCACTATAGATCAGCATCCCATTAGCATTTTGTCTCATTTGACTAGAGCAGAGAGGATATTAATGAGAGAAGTATGATAGTTCATAAAGGTAGTTTGTGATCAGATCATGGAGTATTTCCTTTTTTCTTTTAATTATTTGTTTGTTTACTTGTTTATTTATATTTAATACACATTGTTTTATGAATCATGTTGGGAGAGAAAAATCAGAGCAAAAGGGAAAAATCATGGGAAAGATAAAAAAAAAAAAAACAGAAAAAAGTAAACATAGCATATGTTGATTTATATTCAGTCTCCTTATTTCTTTTTCTGGATGCAGATAGTATTTTTGTCCAAATTCTATGAGATTGCTTTGGATCACTAAACCACTGAGAAGAACCAAGTCTTTCATAGTTGATCATCATACTTTCTTGCTGTTATTGTGTACAATGCATTCCTGTTTCTCCTTGTTTTGCTCAACATCAGTTCATGTAAATCTTTCCAGGCCTTTCTAAAATCAACTTGTTCATCATTTCTTATAGAACAATAATATTCCATTATCTTTATATACCCCAATTTGTTCAGGATTCCCCAATTGATGGCCATATACTCAATTTCCAATTCTTTGTTACCACGAAAAGAGACAAAAAACATTTTTGCACATGTGGGCCCTATTCTTTCCTGTATGATTTCCTTGGTATTCAGACCCAGTAATGTACTACAGGGTCATGGAGTACTCTCAATGTCAAATTGAACGTGTTAGGCTTTATTCAGAAAACAAAGGGAAACCACTGAAGGTTTTTTTGTGCTTTTGTTGACAATTGAGTCATATGATGTCGGTATAGAATGGATGGGAGGAAAAAGAAGCTAGAGGCAGAAGGACAGGGTAGGAAGCTATTGTAGTAGTTCACAAAAGAGTGAATGAAAGCCTGACCTAGGTTGGCAACAGAGATAATAGAAAGGAATTAAATGTTTTTGAGATCAGTAAATTAATTTTTTTTTATAATGTGACAGACACTGCTGGGAATATAAATAAAAAAGATAATCTCTGTTCTCAAAGAATTTATATTCTATTTTTTGTTGTTGTTCAGTCATTTTTCAGTTCTGCCAGATGCTTTGTGACCCCAACTGAAATTCTCTTTGCGAAGATAGTAGAATGGTTTGTCATTTCCTTCTCAAACTTATTTCACAGATGAAAAAACTGAGGAAAATAGGGTTAAGTGACTTGCCTGTGGTCACACAGTTAGTAAGTGTTTGAGGTTAGAATTGAACTTAAATATTCTGATTCTTTACAGTATACAACCCAGCATACCTTCTATTCTAATAGTGGAAGACAAAACAAAAATGGAATTGTTATCCAGAGAAGAGTATTATGTAGGGGAAATTTCAGGAATGATTAGTGGAGTTACAGAATAGTTGATAGTTGGTAGTTACCAAGACCTTTTCAGAATCAAGGGATTTCTTTGGGATTTCCAGAACAAGAGGTGGGATGGGAATGGCATAATATTACAACTTGATATGGTGTCTGGGTTTTAACCAAATATAAGCTCTTACTTCTCAGGATACCCTAGAGCAGGAGTTGCAAAATTAAGTGACTCAAGTCCTCCAGGGAATGGTTTCTGGAAATAAGTCTGTAGTGCAGACTTAAGATACTAAAGCAATAAAGAAACCTCCCTTGATGTTTTTTTCTCTATGTTAATACACGTGTTCAGTAATGAACTTCCTATGCAAGAAGAAAATGAGGAAGAGTTCGGTACTCAGAACGCAAAACTCAGAAGAGCCATACTAGATTCTAAGATGTCTTTACTGTTACTAGGTTGACCATTTATTTGATCTTGGACAATCATTCACATTTTTCTGACTCTCTTCACATCTGAATCTCTGATTAGTGATACTAACTTTGCCTCTCTCACCAGACTGAATGGAAGAAGCAATGTCTCAGCATTGTTAAGAATTGATGCCATATAAATAGCAGCCTGTGCCCAGTGGATTGGTAGGTTCATGTCCTCCCCCTTCTAGCTCTGTGGGTCACTTGGAGCAGATCATAGCAATAAATGTCACAAAGATCATAAGCATATCAACAATAAAGCCAATAGGACTAAGCCCTATCCCTTTACCATTAGATAGATGTGATTTTTCTTAGGGACATATCTGCCTGCATCATTTCCTATTAAGTAAATTCCAGTAACTTTAGTATAAACATAAATTCATCTGTTTAACATTTAAAACTTTTGATAACCCAGCTTCAGTCTACTGTTCTGGCTTCATATTTTTATTTCCTTTTCTACAATCTAGCTAAATTAACTTCTTGCTTTTCCTCACAAAGGGTATTCTCTTATATTTACCCTTGCCCTAGCTATTCTTGATGCCCACACTCCTTTTTCTCCTTCCCTTTTACTCTTAGAAACTCTTACTTCAAAATTCAGCTCAAGCAGGACTTTATAGAAGAAAGCTTTACAGATTTCCCTAGCTGATAATGCTTTCTCTCACCAAACTACTTTGTATTTATTTTATTTACATTCTCTTTCTCCTCAGGGTGCTAGAGCTAGCCATGTGTGAACATTTAAAATAATAATCACAATAATGATAGCTAACATTTTGTTGTTCAGTCATTTCAATTGTTTTTCACTCTTTGTGACCCTATCTGGGGTTTTCTTGGCAAAAATACTGGAGTAGTTTACCATTTCCTCTCTCTCATTCATTCTGCAGCTTAGGAACTGAGGCAAACAGGTTTAAATGACTTGCATAGAATCACATAGCTACTAAATTTCTAAAGTCAGATTTGAACTCAGCATAATGAATCTTTCTTATTTCTTGTCCAGTGCTCCATCTACTGTGCAACCTAGCTGATCCAGCTAACATTTAGGTAGCATGATGATCTCATTTGATCTGCAAAACAATCTCAGTAAGTAAGTAAGGGGCAATAACCCTATTTTACCAATGAAGAAACTTGCCCAGATCACACTAGTAAGTATCTAAGGCTCTATTTGGACTCAGGCATTCCTCCCTTCAGCCCCAGTCTCCATCCATTGTGTCATATAGCTGACTCATATTGGAAATGTACAAACTGCTACAAATCAAGGCTAGTTTTGTTTTGTTTTGTTTTGTTTTTGCTGATCTTCTAGAAGAAAGTGATGGAGAAAATGTTAAGAATGCACATAAAACTAAAAAGTTTGTCTGGTATTTATTTTTCCCCTGAAGAACAGTTGTGGATATTTACCATCACACCCTGATCTACTTATATAAATGTATGTTGTCCCCTAGGATAAAACTGTTTGAGAGCAAGGAAATTTCCATTTCTGTCTTTTTATCTTCAGTATCTAACACAATGCCTGGCAAACAGTAAGTGCTTGGCAAGTTGGTCCCACCTATTGCTGGTTCTCAACTCCACATATCTGGGTACCTGAATTCTCTAAGACTGGGGTTGCTTTTTGATTATCTGAAAGGAGCACAGACTCCTCCAGCTATTAATGATTAATAGCTTTCCTTGATGTCCATGTGAGCATGGGTACACCCCACATACACACCTCTGCTCCTACCTCCACTACCACCACAACTACAATCTCTATCAGTGTCAGAAATTTTAGTCATGGCCAAAGATCAAATTGCCTTTTCATCTCTGCATCTCACTGAGAAGGATCCCATAGTAGGACTCATTACTCTGCTTGTGTTTTCAGGGATAAGCAGTTCAGAAGAGAGTCACATTCTATTAATGGAGTTTTTGATAAGTTAATGGTCTGTAACCAAGTCTGACTCACAGTCACTTGCCCAAGAAAATGTTTTTTGAAACTTCATTTCTTATTTGAAAATTAGTTTGAATAAAATGGGGGAAATTAGCTGACCATAATCCACTCGACTGAAAGTCAGCAGATCTGTCTTGTATCTTTTCCACAAACTATCTAATCTTCATCTCTCAAGTAAGAAATTGAACTAGACAGTCTCTAAGGTCCTCTCCAGGGCCAATGTGCTATGATTTAATTCTTTTTTATGAATCAAATGGGAAAATATATGCAAAAGCACTCCTTAAACTCTAAAGTACAATGCAAACAAATATGAAGTATCATTATTCCAAAAAAGCCTGGGAAAGCTATTTCCTAGCACCTGGTTCTCCTGAAGCTGTCACATAAATTTGCTAACTATAAGTTTAACCAATTTCCTCTCTCTGGAAACTTTTCCACCTGTTGTCATGACAACATACTTAGTTATTTAGAAACGTATTTTGGACAATTGAAATGATAATTTCCTCCATGAGAGTCAAATATTTCAAAGATTGCTATGCAAGTAAATAGGGGCTTTCCAGATTCAGAAGGGAATGTTGCATTTAATATGCAAAGGTTACTGTGAACCTCTGGATGGGGCTGTGGTAATAAGGAAAGGTGTAGGATCCATTTGGTTTGATAATACTTAGGAAACAGAGTGAAGGAAGGCATCATGGAATAGTGAACAAGAAACAGCCATAGAATAAGGATTATAGTTTTTATATAGTAAGTGCTTAATAAATGTTTATTCTTCTTTCTTTCCTTTTCCTCTACCCTTTATTATATTAATCCCATTGATGCAAAAATTGACTGACAGAAGTAGCAGGGAAAGTTGGACGCAGACTAATCAAGTCTTTTTATGTAGAATGAAGAAGAGCTAGAAAAATATTTGTAAGTAGCACCTATGACTGACCAAAAAGAAAACATTGACATCTCATCATTTTTATAAGCTATCAAGGGTGAAGGGGGCAAGGGAACAAGCATTTATTAATTACTTTCCTAGTGTCAGACACTGTGCTAAGTATTTTGCAAATTGTGGGGAAATTGTGGGCAAATAGAGATATTAGGTCAAGGTGGGAAGTGGACAGGGTTTGGAGTCAGGGTTCAAATTCCAGTCTGCTACTACCCTTAGAATGATCTTAGATAAGTAATGACTCCCTGAGCTTTATTTCCTTTATCTATAAAATGAAGGGGATGTACATGGCTACAAGATCCCTTCAAACTCTAAATCCATGATCCTATTTTGAAAAAACAATGCCCTCAAAGTTACTATCTAAGGATGATATGCTCTCTGAAGTTTAGCCTCCTTCTCCATTCTGACTAGAAATCACCTGAATCACTTCTCAATCAGGGCTGTAAATGCTTCTCCCATTAGAGAAAATGACCTCTCTAGGTCCCTGAAATATCCACTCATAGCTTGCAGTTGCCACCAGTCTTGTAACTTCTCCTTCCTGAAAAGTGATTGATGGCATATGAGTCTGACATCTCTGGCTGGAATTAGAAGCAAGTGACATATTGGATCTCCTCCAGACGGGCTTTGTACCATGGTACAAAATAGAAACAGTGCTGCTTAGTCTGAGAGATGATCCCTTGGGGAAGTGGATAAAGGCCATGTGTCAGTGGCAGGTCTTTTGGGTTTATACTGTATATCTGACACATAAACAGAGAGCTACCCCTCAGCTGGATATTCTTTATCTAGCTGTAGTGACTCATCTTGCAAAGGCCAGGGATGCTTCTTTCTGACAATTCCAAAGGAATCAAGTGAATAATTACCACTCCCACTAAAGAGATCTTAGAGGGACTGCCTGAGGATTTTATACTGAAGTTGCCTTTCAATCTCTGCAAGATTCCTTCAGTCAAGACTGGAGTCCTTTGGGAAGACTTGTGTAAAGTTATTACCTACAGTACTACCAGTAATGGACGGCTGCTAGCTGTAAATCTCTTTTGCATTAAGCTTGGAATGTGAACAGTATCCAGTCTGTCTCAGGGTTTGAGTGAGAAAGAGAATGTAATCCTAAACTTTAGTCATCAGATTAAGTTACAAAGCCTAAAGCTCAGAATAGGCCCATTTGAAACCATTAATTTGCATTTGGGATAGTTTGTCATTCTGTGAGAAGTGTTTGAAAGTATCTATTGCAAGAATTATTTTTTGTAAAAAAATAAAATAAAATACAGCTTTTAGCATCTGGCAATTTATATGTTCAATTCTTTTAACAAAATACATTTTTACTTGTTTTTATAATATTTTGAAGGGTTGAAATGAGATTGTCATACTTTCCCCCTCCCTCCCTCCCAGTGATCAGTTTCAAGGTTTCTGAGGAGGATTATGGTTGCAGTCAGCATCCTATAGAACACAGTTTTTCTGTGTTTTTCATCTGTAACAAGCCTATGTAAACCATACCCATGGCCTTGACATTTTGAGCCTTATGCACCAATATTACTCATTGCCCAATTTTTTGCTTACAGCAATTTTTTCCTAGAGTTTTCTCTTGTCAGATAGTTATAAAATGCAAAAAAGGAAAGAATTCGAGTAAATAAAGTTCCTCGTCCAGTCCTTCCTAAAAGAAGAACCAGGGAGAAGAACATTCACACAAAAGGATACTAGTTCTTGACTCAGACCAAAGTATAGGTTGTACTAACCAATGATAATCACCTTCATACACATCTTTATTACCGACTAGTTTTCTGACTTGTGCTTCATGGCTGTAGCATATTAAAGAGAAGACTGGGATGAGAATTGTGTCTTATGGATAGGTGTGGCTATATTATGATCTGCCGGGAAAGAAGGCAACCCATATCAATCACAGCTCCATCAAAGTATGCAATAGACAATCTTGTTCTAGTTTTCAATGCCCTAGCACAATGTCCATGAAAGAATCCAGTCATGTGATTGGGGAGGTGGATTCTGGGGATGCTTTTTGAGAACATTAGAGCTTTCAAACATCATGCTTATAATCAAGAACTTTGCAAGCTATCCCCAAAGAGTAGGATTTTCTCAATTGTTGTCTCACAGCACTGACCCAGCATTCTTTATACAAAGCCACCTAGCAGAAAAATAGCATGAAAGATGTACAATGCCATAAGAATACTTTGCTGACATTAGTTCTGTTTTTATTTCAGTGAGGTAATAGCATCATTTGTCTTTCCAATCATAGCTGGAGTTCCATTACTCGTGAGAGCTATTATTTTCTCAGGAGTTATACCAAACTGCTCCTATGCATCCATCACTACATCTTTATGTCCTCTACTTTTGATTGCACAATATCAAAGGATAACATTGCAGAGATCTTCTGTCACATAAGTTCATAACTAACATATTTTACAAATATTAACATACAGAAGTGGAACAGATACCAAAGGTATCACTTCTAACAAGCTAGTTAGTATCATCGCTACCAAATTATTCCTTAAATGTTTGTAGTCTCCTAAAACTTAAGGGGTTTTTTGGTAATTTGTGCATAATGTTGCGATTTAATTATCTTTACTTCTCTTTCCATTTCCTTATATTCTAAAGAACATCTAAATATGATATAATTACCTCTATAATTCCATCTTCTTACCATTTCCTTTGGGGAATGAATGAATTGTGTAGAATTTTTTTTCCCTCTAATAGCTGAATACATTGAGGCTTGAATTTTTTATGTCATAAGCCCTATACATTCATTTCCCTTGTAATGAATAGCCTAAAGATTCAAATTCTTTATATTTCTGTAAAATAATTTCTATCAGCTGAGCAGATGTCTCTACCATACTGCCAGCATGACACTCCAATCTTATTCTGTCATAGGATTTTTCCAGTCTTAATTAAACAATCTTACCATTTTACAATTGCTTCAGACATATAGTAGCTATATTAGATGAGATATTTGCAAAGTGCTTAACCCAGAGCTTGGCATCTAGTAGGTCCTTAATAAATATATGTTCCTTTCTCTTCCCTTTTCCTTTTTTGATATTCCCAATTCCTTATTCTCTTCTCAATATCTTCCCTTCTTCCTCACAAACCACATCTTGCTTTTCTCCAAGAAAGGAAGAGAATGAGTATATTCCCCACATTCCACCATATTAATCCATCTATAGGATTTTTCTTTAGTATGGCTTTTATGGTGTTCATATATTGCTGCATTCTGATTATAAGTTTTTCCACATTTAATAAATAGATCTCTAGTTTCCTTCTCATGGTGTTATACACTTGCTCACTCAATTCTTTTTTTTCCTTTTCCATGAAATATTTTTTCTTCTCCCTTTTCATGTTTTAATATATCTTTGAATCTTCTGCTTTTTTTTCTTTCCTACTTTGCTCTATTCATTTTTTCTTTTATCTTTAATTTTGAACCTTTCTGGATCTTTATTTCATTTGCAGTTTTTGCTATTCTCTTTTTTTTCTTTGTTATTTTTCCTTTTCTCTTAGTTTAATTTCCTTTTCTTTGAATTCTCCCCTTTATTTTTACTCCTCTCTTATTCAGAACTTCTATCTTCCATTCGTCTTAATGCACTTTGTGCTCTTTCAGATGACACAGTAGATAGTATGAAGGCCAAATTTGGAATTCAAAAGATTTGTATTCCAATCCCATATTTATTAGTTGTATGGCCATCAGCAAGTCACTTTACTTCATTTCTTCATTTACTCAGTCTTCATTTCCTAGTTTACCATTTTACTCATTCATAAACCACCATCCTAGAAAACCTTATGCATTGACTTCTATCATCTCAAACTGTCAATCCTCCTCCTTCAGTAATTTGTACAATCTAATCTCTCTGCTTCTGCTCTCTGGATGCTGAACATTGATGGAAAAAATAATGAAACTAAGCTGATTTCATCCACCAAAAATATATAGTATATAATCTTAGGTAAGCTGTCAGAGCTCCTCAGTAATCTTTCTCTTATATATCTTTTCCTTATCTCAAGTCACTTAACCTCCTAGTGCCCCCAGGCATTTCTCTAAGACTATAAACTGCAGAGAAAATACTTATCTTTGCTGAGAACTTTTTGTACTTATGAAATTATCTGTCTAGTGAAAAAATTTCATTCTACATGACAATTCTTTCAGATTTTTTTTCTTCTCTTCTCAAGTTTCCTACCAAATCTGCATCTTCAGTAAATGACCTGACCTTCATTTTATCCAGTGTAAATTTCTCAAAACTTGATTTTTATCCCTCAAAATTTCTCAACCGTCATCACTCAATCTCTTCTTCCCCTCTTATCATAGAATTTCATATTCTATTAAGTAACAGTTGATTCCACATCTACACACACAGCATAGGGAACATGATTAGCAGAAACATCTTCACTGAAGTTTTGAGTCATTGCCACCCACAGTAGTGTTGTCACTTGGTATTTGCCCAACAGGCTGAAGATGATGTTCTAGGCAGTACAGCTTCCAACAAACATTGCCAATCTGGACACTGTCCTGTCCTCTTTGAATAAAGATATACTCATTCATGGGGTCAACTGGTTTAAGAAGAAATGGAAAGAAAAGCAACGCAAGTTGCTCTCACCTACAAATCATTAGGAAGTCTCAGGGAAAGAAGTCAGTGAATGGTATTTTTCTATATGTATATAAATATTATTATTTTCAAAAATCTTCAATGGCTTTCTATTTTTTGAAAAATAAATTTCAACTTCTTTTCCTGTCAATCAAGGTTTGCCAGCTAAATACTTTAGTGGATAGATTGCTGGAGTTGGAATCAAGATGAGCTAAGCTTGAATTTTGCTGTAGATACTTGCTAGTTCTGTCATTATAGGCATATCACAATCTCCTCTGTGTTTTACTTTCGTAAATTGTTACAATTATATATACATACATATATATGAGTCAGTTGGACTTAGTGGCTGCACTTAGAGGTGGTTGTAGATAGTGCTAAAGGAGTAGATAAGGGAAGGAATATTCATTTCTATTTTACCTTTTTCTTCACACTAACACTGTCTTTTTTTTTTTTGTTCTGTGAAAATGTTTCCTATAAAATATCAACAAAAGTATGATACTTGCAAAAAAGTAAACTGTCTTAGCAGGAATATGAAGAATGGATTGGAGGAGGGTGTGAGTGAAGGTTGAATGATGTGTTAGCAGGATTTGCATTAATCCAGGTGGATAGGAATGTAAGGAGAATAGAGAGGAGAACACAGATATGAAAGATTTTGCAATATCATAATTTGTTAAATGAATGGATATGAGAGATTAGACAAAGAGGAAAATTAATAATAATCCTGAAGTTTCAAATATACTAGTCTGGGTAAATGTTAGTTTTGTGGAAATAAAAGAATTAGAAGGAGGAAAGAGTTTAGAAGAACATATATTAAGTTAACTTGGGCATTGTGAGTTAGAAATGCTAGTGGACATCTAGGAAAATATTTCTGTAGGCAATAGAAAATGAGAGTCTGGAGCTCAGAGAAGAAAATGAAATTTTGGTTATTTAAAATAGATGTAGTAATTAAATCTGTAGAAGTATATTTAGAGAAAAATGCAAAGAACATATTCTTGTAGAACACTTCCTTTAAGGGGTCAGGAAAAGATGAAAATCCAATAAAGGACACTGAATAAGAATATTTTCAGGATTAAGAGGAAGTCAGAACTGCTTAGGTTCTCTGAACTCAAAAGAGGAGAGAATATCCAAGAGAGGAGGGATATCAAGAGTATCAAATAATACAGAAATATCAGAAAGAAAAAAGGATGTCAAAAAAGGCCAAAGCATTTGAGGATTAGGAGGTCATTTGAAGATTATGGCAAGTTTAGTCTCAATAAAGAAGGAATATGATAGCAAAAAGTTGAGGGAAAAGTATTATGGAAGTGATGACATCTTGAAATTAATTGTTCAGGAAAGTTAAGCAATGAGGAGAACAATAGTTAAATGGGCTAAAAAAAAAAAAGATCATAACAAAGCTTTATTACTTACTTAAAACATGAGGCAACAATGGAGAGAGAGAGAGAGA
This sequence comes from Sminthopsis crassicaudata, assembly GCF_048593235.1. Lineage (NCBI taxonomy): Eukaryota > Metazoa > Chordata > Mammalia > Dasyuromorphia > Dasyuridae > Sminthopsis > Sminthopsis crassicaudata. The sequence goes on along the minus strand of NC_133620.1, from coordinate 244,938,494 downwards.
GTAATTGAAGATATGTAGGGTAAAGAAATGGTTGTAAAGCAAGTTCCTGAAGGAGATGAGAGGAAATGGCAACAAGCACAAAGGTCAAGGGATTAGTTTCATTGAGGAGCAAAGATATTTTATGGAATTTGCCATGTTTACAATATGAATTATCATCATTTAATCAGGAAATAATTCAATTGGAAGAATAAAACTTATGGCAATATAAATGTTGGCAAGCTTTGGGGTGCATTTTCTGGCTACATTTTTCCAGCATGAGCATTAGAAATCTATGCATTACAAAAATGCAAAATTCAAATATAATCATGGCTAAATTATAGGGCAAGCTATTTGCAAAGAGATTTGACTGTATTTCCTGAAAGGAAGTGCAAGACATTATGCTGTGAATTCAGTACAATCCATCTGGATCAATGTTTGATAAGGAGTGAAATGTGTTACTTTGGTTCTAAATTATTCTAAATAGACCATCTAGTCCCATATTCACTAAATAATTGCAAAACTACCCACTTCTCTTTAGCATTAGAGCTTTTTAAGTCATTGAACTATTTTAAAATAACCTTGTGATAAAATAAACATGACCTCAGCCCTCCCAATAGTTTATGAGGATAAATTGTCCAATATAAATGTAGGTTTTGAGACCAGGGTCTTGAGAAAAAAAGGAAAACATTTGAAACATTTTTGTGGGCAAAAATACAAAAAAAGTCAATAAAAATAGAGCAAAAGAATATTTAAACAGCAATTGAAGTCTCACCTGAGGTTGCATTTCATAAATTTGTCTTGAATGAAATCATGTCTTCTAACTTATTTTCAGAGATGCCCAAACATTATTGTAGCAAGCCCTAGAAAAGTCAGATGGTAAAGGTTACCCAATGAGGAGGATTATTATTTGAGAATTGTTCTAGCATTCCAGGGCTAGCTATGGAATGCTCTGAGAAAAAGGTGATCCAGTTAGATTGGGATTTAGGAATGAATAGGATTGATTAGGATAGCAATGAAAGTTGGAAGAAGAGATAATCAGGGCTTATAACTTACATCTAATGTAAATGAAATTTTTCTGATTAGGATTTATATTTTGTTATGATGGGATTGGTGCAATTCACATAGCATGCTCTATCAGAATAATTAAAATAGTAAATTTGTAGAGTTAAGAAACCTTGAAGTTTCAATAAAATAGTCAATAAACATTTATTAAAAATCTGCTGTATTCCAGACACTGTAAAATTTTACAAAAGTAAAATCATTCCTACTCTCAAAGAGCTTACATTCTTTTAGGGAAAGTAATAGGGAAGCAGTTGGAAAATTTGGAATGCAGTATTTGAAGATGTGCTTGTTCTCTGGTGTCATTGTACATGCTGTAGGAAGTATGGCAATGTCCAAAGCAAGACCTGTATAACATCTCATTCCTCTAGTGTTCTCCTTTTGCCACTTAATGCAGTCAATCATTCAAGTACTTTCATTCTGTCATGTACTTTCATTATTTCCTTTTCCATTGGCTCCTTATGAAATCCAGTAGTCTTTTGTTTTTAAATCATCTTTATTTATTTCTCAGTAGCATGTGACTACATCTTTCTGAATGTGTTTTATTTTCACATAACAAACATTTACAGTTTACTCTCACCTTGTGGGACTTTAGAACAGCTAGGTGGTATAGCAGATGGAGTGCTAGTCCCAGAGTCAGGAAGATGTGAGTTCAAATCCTGGTTTTAATTATATTTATTAAATGTATATACTTTTAACTGTATGACTCTGGGCAAGGCATTTAACCCTGTCTGTCTCAATTTCTTTATCTGTAAAATGAGGTGAGAAGGGTATAGGAAACTACTTCAGGATCAAACCAAGAAAACCCCAAATGAGATCATAAGAGTCATATATGACTAAAGCAACTGAACAATACACTTTGCGAGAGATCTCTTGTAAAAAATTAAAACAGTGAAGTAAAACTAATAATGCAGACACCATCTGAAAAAATGTATATAAAAACCATATCAGAGGAGCAGTTAGATGGCACAGTGGATAGAACACTGGCCCTTGGAGTCAGGAGTTCAAATGCAGCCTCATACAGTTAACACTTTCTAGTTCTATGACCTTGGGCAAATTAGTCTCAATGGAAGAGAGAGAGAGAGAGAGAGAGAGAGAGAGAGAGAGAGAGAGAGAGAGAGAGAAAGGAAAAAATTTCTTGTGACAAATGTGCATTTTCAAGAAAAATAAATCCCTTCAAAGTCTATATATAATACATGTGTGTATGTGTAATTATATAATAGTAAAATATTTTAAAGTATGTTGAGAATCAATGGAGAACGTCTGGACTTGGAGATCAAGAACCTAGGTTTGAATTCTGATTCTGCAATTTCCTGCCCCTATAACTTTGGTCACTGGACTTCAGATTTCATCTGTCAAATGAGTGGTTGGACTCTATGGATTCTAAGGTTTAAATGTCTATGATTCTCTCCTTCATTAACTATTTTCAGTTCATAAGACCTCAATCTAGAAATATCTCCCAAGACCCAAAAGTGAAGAAATTTATCTCATAAAAGTCTCCTGCTTGCCCTGACCCATGTAGGAAATATGTGCATTTCACTAATAATTTCTGTGGATATGTTCAGATGGATTTCTTCTTGTATGTACTTAACACCACAAGCAGAACTATTAAGCTACTGGGATATTTTGATACTAAGATAAACTACTAAGATATTTTGCTCTCAGAAATCCACTGATAATTCTATACTGAGGCTACAGAAATGATTGTAAGTGACTTTATAAGAATGATAGAAATGGTTCTGCCTATAACTTTATCACAAATATACCAATTTTTTTCTAGTAAAAATTACTGACAATTCTAAAAGTCAATAACAAATATTAATATGGTACCACTTAGGAAGAGAAAAGGAGGAAAAAAACATTTATTAAGCTTGTGATCAGTCCTGTGCCAGGTTCTGGCACAAAGACAAAAATAAAGCAGTACCTGACCTTAAGGAACTTGGTTACTCTGTAGTAAGGCAGTGCCAATTCTAAGTTGCTAAAACATCAGTATTTTATTGCCCATATACTGGGAGTCCCAAAAGGCTTACTGCATGCAGTTTTAAGCTATTAGCTTAAAGCTATTATACCTTATTTCACTGAAGAGGATATAAAGCCCAAGAGATAAAATTCTCCGTTTAAAAACCAGGCCATGCCTTCCAAAACAGCCTATTTATACCCAATAGGATGTAAGCTCTTTGAGGACAAAAATTGTTTCACTGCTTCCTTTGTATTCCCAGTACTTTGCATAATTCCTGGCACTTAATAAATTTTGCTTAATAACTGGTTGTTGATTAACTGAGAAAGTGAATGAAGAAGAAAAGTAATCCCTCCCTTAGGATACCCATTCAAAGCCCTCTCAGCTATGGCTTCAAATTCTAATTCTTTAAAAATTGATTATCTACCAGAATAACCAGTATGCTTCTTTCCATAATCATGCTATATAAAAGAGGATTTATTGTAAAACAGTATTTATTTTAAAAGTTGTTGAAATATTTAACATTTCAAGGATTCCTCATGATAGAACTACACAACTATTTCTTTTGATAAGAGTTTATGGGTTTATGATAGATTCATTTTTAATACAAGGTCCTCCTGGAAAACAAGCAAGCCAAGATGCTCTTGGAGGATATTGGAGGATGTGTGTGTGTGTGTATGTGTGTGTGTGTGTGTGTATTTTCAAAGATATTTTCAGACTCACTATACATATATATATATATATATATATATATATGTATAGTGAGTCTGAAAATATCTTTGTCCTAACTTTTAGTATAGTCTTTGCATATCTTAACTGGTGAGTCCTTAGCACCCAAATATAAGCAAAGTATTTTCAATTTAAAAAAAATAATTTATTCAAAATTACTATTAATTATAGTTTTTAAGTGGGTGGTTCAAGACAAATTTATTCTCATTTTTTCTGCAATTTGAAACATATCTATATGGACATGTATATATAACATATTATTGCAACATGTGTTATATTAATATATAATATGTCAATGTATTATATAACACTTTACATACACACACACATATATGAGTATAGGTCTTGAAATCAGAGATTATATAAGTTGAAAAATTGGTTACTCACTAGATAGAGCACTGGACTTAGAGAAAGGAAGACCTGAGTTCAAATGCTTCCTTAGACACTTATTTTTAAGAGAACATAATTCATTTTTATTTTAAAGTATTAAATATTTTTTCTAAAGTTAAACAATTTCAAAGCAAATATTTGAAACAAAAATGTTAGATGAGGTTTTTTTAAGTTCAGTAAACATTATCTCCTTCATTATTTCATAATATAAACTAATATAAGCCAAAAACACAGCAGTAGGAATGGATCTAATCTATCCTAAATGATCCATGATTTTAAAACAGTTCTTCACAGTTTAATTTCACCATTCCAAGTTTTATTACAAGCAAATGATTAATAAATAGTAAGAAAAATAATTACCATCCTATCCACCAGCTCCCAATAACACTAAAGGTAACTTTCCTTCAAAATGTATAATAGTAGTAAACTGGTAATTTACTTCAAAAGGTTGATTCTATCATCATCCTATTCTTTTCATTTTAGAAGGCACCTAACATAATAAAATTATTAATGGTATCCCTTGAAAAGAAGTTGCTTAACAGGTCAGAGCACATGGCTAAAGTTGTAAGGGGAAATTACCATAAGATTCCCTTTTGTAGACAGTTATTAATTGTGTGATCCTAGGCAAGTCCCTTAACTGATATCTGCCTCAGTTTCCTCAACTGTAAAATGATGGCAATAATAATAATAACTACTCCCCAGGGTTAATGATTTCAGAAAAAACATGTTAGTTACCTGACTGATAAAGAATTGACATATATATATATACGATATATGATATATATATATATACTTTATATATATATATATGATATATATATACATATGCATGTATATATATATATATATATATATATATATATAAAATACATGGATTATCAGTTTTCCAGGAATTGTTATTTGAATTTATGACCAAGGGTGGCCTAAGAGGGAAAAAAGTGTAAATGATTTGGTTTCATACAAAGTTCTGCTAGATAGATCAGTGGTTATAGCATTGGCACTAGAATTAAGACCTGAGTTCAAATATCACTTCAGATACTTAGCAGCTGTGTAAACTTGTACAAATCACTTAATCTTTATCTGCCTTAATCTCCTCATCTGTAAGTGGGAATAATAGCATCTATTTTAAAAGATTATTCTGAAGAGCAAATAAGATGATTTTAAGTGTTTAATACAGAACCTAGCAAGTATTAAGTGCTTAATACATGTCTTTTTCATTTTTTAATTTTAGAATTTTTAGTGTATGTTTCATTCACAGTAAGAATATAAAAATTAATACAATTCAGCTCCTACAGTAATAAGTCCACTTTTAATGAAAACATTGATGGGCAACAATGCTGTTCTAATAATATTTTAGGGCTGCCAAGCTCAAATTCTTGGACTCCAACTTGACTAGAAGCTCTGATGTCACATACTCTTTTAAAATGAATCAGCTTCATTGTGAATTCATTTACAAATATAAATCTCTCCCCTCCTCATATGTACTTAAGAAAAAACTGAGTCATCAAAGATAAATTCACTATACCAACTCATTAGGGAGTTCATTAGAGAGGAAGACTCTGGAAAGCTTTTGGAAAGGATGATAAATATTTAAGTAGTGAAGTCACCATTTTATGATTTTACTAAAGATGATGGCAATATCCCACTCTTTAAGAGTTCTTGGTTTATGTTATCTCAGTGGTACTATTTTTCATATTCTTACTATGGATGAAAGAAGAAGAATGTTACACATATATATGTGTGGGTGTGTGTGTGTGTGTGTGTGTGTGTGTGTGTGTGTGTGTGTGTGTGTAAGATACTTTGGAGAGGCAAAGAAAGGAACAGATAGAATGAGTTTTATCATGTGCCCCATTGTCACAATAACTTTCAGTTCATGGGTTATTTAGTCATCATCCAAGATAGTACTTTATGCAAAAAGACCACAATGAAAATAATTTTAGTTTACACATCAACAATGAAAACTGAGAATAAAGGAGCAAAGAAATTTATGAAGAACTTGTCTAAATCCTTCTATACCCATAGATCCTATCCAACTCTGGTTCATAAACTGCCAAAAGTTTGCTATTGAAATATCTCCAGCGTTTTAGAGACCTTCTTTCCTTTTTCCTGACATCATAAGGATATCAAATGGAGCATTCTAGCCTTTACCTGTTATCCTTAACTGTGAGCACAATTCCTTGTTGGCATCTTTAATTCTGTTCTTTTTCAGAGCCCTTCACTAGTTATACCCACAACACATATATTTCCTTCTATCTGATGCTTATCAATCCTTTGGACATAGTAGTATTTCAAGTCTCACCTCCACTATAGCAAGACCAATAAATTAGGATGTGCAACTCACAGTGTATAGAATTAGTCAAGCAGCAAATATTATTAAGTGTTTATTATATTCAAACAACAAAAATATTTTTAAGCATTTACTATGTGCTTGGCACTATGTTAAGTACTAAGGATACAAAGATTGGCAAAAATCATCTCTGCCTTCAAGAAGTTTACATTGTAATGGGGAAGATAGTATGTAAATAGCTAGGTATATACAAGATATATTCAGAATATATGGAAGATAATCTCAGAAGGAGAAGATACTTATAGCAGAAGAGACTAGAAAATAGCCCCCTGAAGAAGGTGAGCTTTGAGCTAATTCTTAAAGGAAGCCATAGAAACTAAGAGGCTGTTTGGTGAGTTCATGATAGAGCATTCCAAGCATAGGAGATTCATGGGCATGTGTCCATAGCATAATGACACAGAAAGGAGAGAAACATTATAAGCAAGGAAAACCAAACCACTGATCTGGGTTGTAGAATATATGGAAAGAAATAACATGTAAAGAAGCTGGAAAGATAGGGAGGGACCAGGCTATAAAGAGTTTAAAATGCTAAAGAAAAGTGTTTATTTTTAATCTGGAAGTTGTAAAAGGAAGTCACTGATGCTCATTACATGAAGTAGGTGTGAGAGAAATGTCATGGTCAGGTCTGCAATTTATAAAGATCACCTTGGTGGTTAAATGGAGACTAAATTAGAATGGGGTGAGATGAGGCAAAGAAGCTTGTTAGGTGTTTATTAGTGCCCCTATTTCATGACAGTTCTGGTTTCTGACTCTTTATCATCCTTAACCTTAAAAAGTAGGAAATCGCACATGTGCAAATGAGAGTGGGGGGCTTGGTTTCAGTCAGTAGATTCTCCCATTTGTTTTTTGATTGTTGTGCTTTGCTGACATGGTATTAGAGAAAAAAGTAGGGGAAAAAAGATAAGGGTAGAGTGCTGGATGGACATGGCTAGGAAAAACAAGGGTTAACTGGGGGAGAAAGGTAGGGGAAAAGGGGACAAAGAAACCAAGAGACGTATGTAAAGAAAAATTCAGAGAATTTGGGATGGAGGTTGGGATAGAAGCACTGGAATCAGGAACACATGCAGAGGGCTATAAATTGACCCTTGAAGGATACAAATTGTCACTAATTTGTGTCATAATAGCAACATGAGCAGTTGGGTAGTCATTCTGCTTTTCAGCAGACTCTGATAGCAGAACTTCTGTCAAAGCAGCTGGTGGTGGGCTTATAAGGATCCCTGAGGATCAGTAACCAGGGCTAAGGTGTAATTTGCCTATTAGCAGCTTTACAGAAAGTTCAGGTCAAAACTTGAGGTTTTCTTCATGCGGAATAATGCAGGTTAGGCTGATTTTTTAAAAATAATAATAGTTCTTTGGTGATACATCAAAGGTTATAGCAGCAGCCAGTAGAATGGACTCCATTCCACTCTGCCAGCAAACTCAACTGATGCCAGTCCTCAGAGTAACATTTTCAGGAGCAAACGGGTGACTGTAGCCTCCATTTGTTAGAAATTGCCTCAATTCCTTTGTCTTCTTGGAAAAATTCTCAATTTCTCTCTTTTATATTCTGACCTTGCACAAAGAGGACAAAGTTTTCCGCCCCAGGTTTGCCCCCTCAGTACCAAGATGAGAGACCTTGAGGGAGAAGGAAAAGATCCTTCTGTTCAGTGTTCACAATGCTTATTGAACCTAGGGATGAGACTGCCTGCCTATTCATAGGAAAACATTGGCTGACTGTGCCCAGAGTGCATAAAATCTATATGGGGCTGAAAAATAGGAGCAATGAAAAGTTCTTCAGAACTGAGCTAAAAAGAAGAGATATACTGACAGAAGACAATGGAAGATATAGAAAGAAGTTAAAATAGGAGGAAGCAAGAGTGTTTTTTAAAAAGAAGAAAATTTTTACAGACAAGAGAGTCTAAAAGGATGGTTTGGGTGAGATGTGTGAAGAGGCGGTGTATGCAAGAGAGAGGGGGAAAGGAGGGAAGGAAGGAGGGAGTGAAGAAGAAAAGGGAGAGAAGAGAAAGAGATAAAGAGGGAAAGAGGGAGAGAGAGAGAGAGGAAGAAGGAAGGGAGAGAGAGAAAGAAAGAGACAGAGACAGAGAGACACAGAAAAAGAGAAACAGAGAGACAGAGATTAAGAGAGACACAGAGACAAAGAGGTCTGTTAAAAAAAATGGAGAAGGGGAAAATTGAGAAAGCAGGGGATGAAAAACATAGAAGATAAAGATTTTCTACTTGAAAACTAAAAAGCCCTCCAGAATAGCTATGACTGCTTTGCAAGACTGTTTCTAAAGAAGCAAAACTAGTAAACCTATTCCTTCCCTTAAGGAGAATCTACTTGCAACCCAGCGGCCATTCTCCTTGGCCTTAGCTCTGGGAATTTTCATAAAAATTTGATAAGCTCTGTCAGCCTCTAAAAATGTCAGATCCAGAGACCTTCATGACATTCTAGCTGAGAAAAAAAGGACTTTTATCAGGGGAGGCCAAATACTCACAAATTTTATATTTGATCTTATATTCTAAAGATCCACATTGAAAATGCAAAGTCGTGTTATCTTTTATCATCATATTCAGTACAATTTGCAGAGATTCAGTCTCAGCTGTTGGAGCTTGAGATTGTATGCCTCCCAGCAACCAGTTTCTAGTGTTCAATTCTCCAGATTGTTCATCTAAAAAACCAATTTGCCAACAAAATATCCATTTCTCCCTTCAAATTTCAAACCATGACTTCATTTTGGTATCTACAAACTGTCAAAGTACAGAGGGTCTTTATCCAAACTAGAATGTTTCCAGAGCCTTTCTGACTGATACATGAGATGCCATGGCAACATATTGGGCAGGGACTTCTTCAGAGTCATCAAGATCATCCCTTCTTTTAGGCTCAGATAATTTAGGATATAAATATAATAGGAAGACTTCTATCTTTCTATTTTAATGACCTGTGGTGTATTTCATCACAGAAATAAAAGTTAAAACCATAAACCCTTGAGAAAGTGGAATGTCATTCTTTCAGAAAGCTATCTCTTCAAATGCTTACCAGACTCCCAAACCAGGGAATGGATTAAGGTAAAATTCAGGGCCTTAAAACTACAACTGCCAGAAGCAGTGGCCTTAGCTTTTATTTGTTTTATGATGTCAAATAACTTAGTGTAATCCCCAAAGGAAGCTTTCCCATATCAATTAACAAATGTGTGTTATGCATATGTAATATGCATAATAATAATTTTCATGTTGCTAATTTGGATCTGGGACTTCACTGACAAGGAAAATTCTTACTATAGAAGTTCCCACCACCTGTAAGGATCATCAATTCTCTGATTATAGATTACAAACCTATATTCTTAGAAACACTGTGGCCTATAGTCAGTGTTTTCTGTGTCAGTTAAAAGTTAAGAAACTCACCCGTGGTCACTGAAAAGACTTGAATCCAGCACTCTAATCAGTATGTATATACATATATACAATGTGTGTGTTCCATAGACTCATAGTGTTTCACATAGCTATTTCATTACTTCAGACTAATGAAAGTAGATAGGTGCTTCATGATATAACAATATTTTTAGATATATGAAAAATTACATTTTAAGAAAACTAAGAAAATAAGATATTTGAAATACATTGATTATTATAATAATTATGCTGTTAAACTTCTTTTGTTTACAGCAACACGTGTGGCAATGAAAACCTATTGGGAAAACTCAAATAAAGCTCCAATGGTTGATAGTTGGAATTAGTTTTAGAGTTTGTATATTTCTGTGGCCCCTAAAAATACATCGTTTCATCTCCAGAATTATGTTAAATAAAATTTGGAATCATAGAAGTATGCAAATATTTTACTAAATATAAATATTAAAATTCTTGACATTTTAAAAATAAGGATGACTGCATAAAAATTAAGGAACTTTTTTAAATTATTATTTCCATTTAGGGAAACCTGGGAGAGAATGGAGCAAGTATTTTTAAAGGAGAAAAGGTAAATGGAATTTGAAAATTATTTTTGATCATTGAGGTTTTTTGTCAAATTATATTTTTATGCCTTGGGGAATGACTTCATTTTTAACAGTTGGGTCTAAGAAGTTGGGATGGTTATCCAGTTTGCTGTATGAAACACCTGCTTGCTACTTATGTGGCAAGTTGGGGATTAGCCAGGAAGGCACTTTCCAAGAAAGATTGTTGAATAGCATTTGGCAATGGTGCAAAGAATGAACAAATCAAGGAGAAATAATTGTAACATGGTCGATGATTTCAAAGTACAAGTTCTGGTTTATAATTGGATATACCGTCAGTTTATAATGTGAGAAGATTCCAAATAGTTTGTCTCCCCTTTTCATGACCCTTTTTTGCCTGATAAATTTTTATGTTACACAGAGTATATAAGTATATAAAATAGATATACAAATCAAACACTAATGATAAATCATAATTTCACAACCCCCATGTTCAGATGTGGGTCCTCATATGGGATCACAAACCACATTTTAAGAAACTGAATCTTGGATAATCCTCTATTTAAAAAAATCATTTATGCACTCAAATATAAGCCGTTGTGCTTTATTTTAATATTTTATGACAAAAAGTAATGGCTTATACATAATAATGTATGGCTTCTCTCAGAAGCAAATTATCTCAAACTAAACTCATGGTGAATTTCTATTGCATTCTATATCATTGTGAACCCTAAAGTTGACAGATTCACTTTTATGGTCACCAAGGCTTGTCCCATTTCTACCTTTTTCTTTCCTCACTAGCGCGCTTCAGAATTGTAGTAACCTTCAGTTGAACAGCTAGTATAATTGTATTTCCTAACCTAGATACAGCAGCACATATTAAATCTCTAACTAGAGATGAGATGATTAAAAAATCTTATACAGTATATAGTAATAAAGTCTCTTTCCATGATGCTTTCATTCACCTTCTAAGAAATCTCATGATTAAGGCAGAGCATTTTGACATGAATCTTGAAAATATAACTTGCATGTCTTATATGCCAGCCCATTAAAAAAAATTGTGCATCTCCAATGCAGAAAATACTGCCAAAGTGCCAATTCAGTGGAAATGGAGACAGCAGGGAGTCTAATTTTATGTCCTTTATGCTTTGTGTAGATTGACCATTGAAAATGAAGTTTCCTGCAGGGAAAATCTTTTGACATTCTTGAAAAGAAATCAAAGAATTTGACTTGTCCATATAATGAAATGTTTTACAGAACCATAAACCATTCTTGAAATGAGTCAGTGTTTATCAATTAATTGTAAAGTTAGAGGCTGATACATTTTTTTTCAAAAAGCCATTCCCACACTGCACCATGAGACAACTGAGACCAAAAAAAAATGCTGTGAACCTTTAAAAGATATCTGAATGATGATTTTTTTGGAAGAAAAGAAAGCTATCTTGTGTTTTTGCCAGAACATATTCTATTCATTAGGAAACTCAAATTACTTTAGGAATACTTAAAAACTTGTAGGGATGAGAACTGATTCTGTAGAACAGGTGTATCAAGCTCTGAAGAACTTAAGTGTTGCTCATATCTCCTGTCTGAGAATCTTAAAGGAAGTAGAATTAGAGAGAACCAGCTCCATTATGGAAAAAAGAAGATGAAGAAATAGCCTACAGGAAACAGCAGAGATCTTGTGACAATATATAACATCCATAAACCAAGAGTAATTGGAATGTGTAACTGAAAAGTAGAAAAAATATACAAATAAGTAAGACATTGGATAAATTGACTAAGAAACATGAATGTTAGATACTTAAATAATAAAAATAAGCATGTAAATAAAATCAATATATAAACATAACTCTTCAATACTGGTTTTGAAAAAAAATGCTTATGTTTCCTTTGATTGTATATTCTCCAATGTTTGTTCTTTCAACAGTACCAACTCAAACTTGCCTATGTCTTCTTATCCTGTACAATCTATGTCTATATAAATCTTCTATAGAGTATATCCAATGCATAAAAGACCTTTTTATAGAGTTTGCAAAGTATTCTTTATATAGCAATGCAAAACTTGAATTGGGTTTTCTAATTTTTATGTTTCAGACAATTCATGAACATCTTCCTTTTCAGTTACACAATTCAAGTAATCATTGGTAAAACACTACATCTACAATGTTTCTTTCTCCATTGCCCTTTAGATCACCCATAATTTTGATTTTTTGGGGATTGTAATTTCCTGATTTGCAGCCAAATCTCATTATGAAAACATTGATTTAAAAAGTGACTTGGAAATTTCGAAAATACTCTAAAATTTATTCAATGCAATACAGTCTCCTCTCTTCAGCCATTTGTCCATTTGAAGTGTCTGTCTAAATTACATGCTTAAATTTAACTGACTGCCCATTCAACTATAGAATATCTTGGATAGGCATTCCTCATCCATTTATTTTTTCTAAATCCTTTGAGAGATTAGGGATCTCACTAAGAACTCCCTCTACCATTCTAAAGCTTGATATAGCAAGATAGAGATGATTGTTCAGTCATTTCAGTTGTATCCAACTCTTTGGGACCCCTATTTAGAGTTTTCTTGTCAAAATGCTTGACTGGTTTACCATTTCCTTCTTCAGTTCATTATATATATGAGGAAAATGAGGAAAGCAGGGTTGAGTACTTGCCCAGGGTCAGATGGCTTGTGTCTGAGACCAGATTTGAATTCAGGAAGTCAAGTCTTCCTGACTTCAGGTCCAGTGCTCTATCTACTGCACTACCTAGTTGTCCCTATATTAAGCACAATGCCATCACAAACAGAAGCATCTTCCATTTGGACTCTCCACTGTATTTGAAATAATGTCCTAGGAAGAATATTTGCAAAGGTATTTGTAAACTTTTAAGCAGTTATAAATGTGAGTTATTACTATTATGACTCCATGGACTAAGTGCCACAAGGCATGTTATTCTGTGAGAGATGATAAGCTCTCAAGAATGAAATCCTGAACATTCAAAAAGAATTCCCCTGAAGTAGAAGAGCGATATTTGTCTCAAGAGACAAATGTGACTGCCTGGGGGACTCACTTAGAAGTAGACATATATAGATGATGGAAGCAATGGCAGATGATGGAGGATAAATATAAATAATAATAACTAATACACACACACACACACACACACACATATATATATATATATGTATATATATATATATATATATATATATATATATATATATATATATATATATATATATATATATATATATATATATATATATATATATATATATATATATATATTCACCAGACTGTGACACAGTCCTATGAGAATAGTGTCATGAATGCTTATACCCAGAATGAGTCAATCCTGGTCAGCAAAGTATAACAAAAAGTCTTCAGGTTAGTTATTTTGTTGTTGGGTTGTTTCTTTTTTCAGAGAAGTTGGATTAAACTTGGGGGGTTGTTTTTGTGAAAAGAGAATGAACATAGGGATTAGGGCACTGCTCAGTATAAATGAGATAATGATGATTGTCCACGAAAAAAAAAGGCAGAATTACTCAACTTTTTGTTTGTTTCTATTTTCTCTGTCAAGGAGAACAATATTTGGACGAGGATGGATAAAACAAAAATGACTAATAAGCTACCTAATATGAGAAGTAGGGAAATGACATAGTTTTCCTTAGGGAGTTTGTCACCTATCCTAGAACATCAATATTTTACAAATTATAAGCTAATGATTCTGATGTTGATTTCTGAAAATATTCTAAAATGAATTATTAGAAGCATGATGCTTTGCCACAAATCTGGAGAAATCCTTGAGGAACTCCTCTACTTTGATTATTATCATCATCAACATTTCTTGCATTTGTTTAGACTGTTTTAACTTTCAAAAATACTCCATTTATAAGATAGATGATAAATTTTTAAATAGATTTGGAGCCATAGCACCTGGCTTTGAACCTTAATTTATCTATAAACCCATGGCTTCTACTTATCATTAGCATGAGATTAACCAATTAGCCTCACCTCTCAAGGCCTCAGTTTCCCCATTTATCAAATAAGAAGGCTGTACTAAATTATTTTAAAATAATTTAAAATTATTAAAATTTAAAATCCCTTCCAGTTCTAAAATTTTAAGATTTAGTATGTATGAAGAAGTTAAATGGCTTTATAAAGTAATACTATTGAGTAGTAGGAAATAGTTAAATGGCCCAGTGGATAAAGTGCTGAGCCTGGAGCCAGGAAGGTCTGAGTTCAAATCTGGAAGCAGATACTTAGAAGCTGTGTGAACCTGGGCAAGCCATTCAACCTCTATTTGTTAAAAAATTATTGGAGCAGAAATGGCAAGCCACTCCAGCATCATTTGCCAAGAAACCCCCATGGACAATATTAGCATTCTATCATCTGTAGATTTACAAAGAGTCAGACATTTCTGAATGACTAAACAACAACTAATGAATAGAAGTCTGATCTTTTGACTCATAGACCATTGGTATCTCCATTGATGCAATAGTGAATATTTATATGCAGGAAAACATATGTTAGCAGCTGGTGGCAAGCTGAACTTGCAATCTTCTCCTAAGCCAGAAAGTCCATTGTGCATATTTGTACAATTCTCTACCCCTCCCTTTGTGTGAACAAAGCTCCCCAAATAGCTCACTGACCTTTGGAGGCCCAGCTTTCCATTTCCAAGTAATTCATTTCACTCTTTTTTGTGAGGCTATGTCTTTCTCTTAAAACCTAATGTATATAAAATATGGCAGTCTCTAGCAAGTAAGGGAAGTGGAAATGCCCATTCTTTGGATCCTTTAACAATCTGCTCTTTTTACCAATTAATGATTTTTTTAGGATAGAGTCTTTAATTTTAGACTTTTTTTCTAATCTTGTATAGTCTAATTCTGGAGTCCCAACTTTACCCAAAGGTTCTAAGTAAGCTCTAAGGGACAAGATTCAGGGTAAACCAATGATTTTACCTCTAAAAATTAATAATCTTATCTTCTTTCTTCTTAAGAGACAAAGTAAATATTTAGAACAAAAGTAAATGTTTTTCAATCCCAGAGGGAAGCAATGAGTGTTTCCTGAGCAAAAGACATGCTCTTCCCAGGAAAAGAAAAAAAAAAAAAAGATAGAGGAGAAGAAATGTAATTAGCTTCTATTCCATTCCAAGCTGCATCATAGATCACCAAGATACAGGATTCATGCTGAATATAATTTACACATGAAACATCTTCAGCACTCTGACTGAAAATTCATAGCTACTATTTGTAACCTCCACTATCTACTTTCCCTATCCCTACCCTTATGTCTCTCATTGGCATGTTGTTTGCTCCCTCTTCCTCCTTTATCTTACCTGGCTTCCTATCTCCTACCAAATAGATTTTTTAAGGTAGAAGAAAACAATTGAGTCAATGGCACTCTGACGAGTATCTCTAGGTCAATACCTGAAGTCTCATAGGAACTTAGGAGCTACTGAGAAAGACTCTCCATCAGCAAGCAGTCCCTAGTTTCTTGCTCCATTTACAAGCCTTTTAGGAAGAATTCCAGAAGAAAAACATAAATCACTTTGAAGTTTGGCAAAGAATATGAAGCCATTAGGTGATCAAACTTCTAACCACATTGAAGCAATTATAGGTAGCATTTTGTTTCATGTAAGGCTTCTAATCATATTTTCTATGGTAGATAAATACTGTATGTTGAAAAATTTCAACACTCTAATTTACACTCTAATAAAAGACAAAACAGGAACTACAGAGTTTCACAGGGCTCAAAAATAAATTCAACTCCTTCATTTTACTGCTGAGAGAAATGATGTTCTTTTTTTCTAGGCCTTAGAAGGTAAAAATATAAGAAAAGCATATGCAAACAAAACAGCATAATGTCTATTATTTTGCAAAGGGGTCTTGAAATTTAAGGAATTGGTCCTATAGAGCTTCAAAAGGCCTAGATTCATAGACCAGTAACACAGTCATCCATGAATCTTGATGAATGCCAGCAGGAAGAGTGATAGGGCGTATCTGAAATCTAATTTATGATCTATTTCCTTTTATAAGTAGAATCTCTAAGATTGTACTTTCTTAGCCATGATCTTATAAAGCTTTGTTCCTTATTATAAATCACTCTTTAGAAGATTCTTTGATGAGAGCATCTTGGGCTTCTCTGAAGTTACTGCCATCATATCAGCAAGAATGCCTTCTTTGTCTATACCCAGCAGTAATGTCAATGCTAAGAATAACTTATCCTCATTTTCATTCATATGACCACATGCTTCCAGAAAGAAAAAAAATATGATGAAATGTCTGAAACTGGACTCTGGATAATTGTGTTGCAGTTAATCAACATGACATATTTTGGATCACTAAACTAATGTGCCTTATCAGCTACTATAAGATAAAACACTCCCCATTACTTTTTCCTCTTCACCCCTAAATAGATTTTTTTTCCATTTAAATGTTTTGATTGCATATTTTAGCCTGATTTTAGGTAACAGGAAGGAAATTGATGGATTTCTAAAAGACCTAAAGGCAGTAAGAACCACTGACACTTTATTGCCCAAAGCATTCAATTTGATATAGCAATTCTCATTCTCCCCTTCCTGGGTGGTAACAGCTAAATTTTGTTGTTAAAGGGACAAGAGAAATACAGAGGTAGCAGGGGGAAAGAGGAGCCATGGAAAGAAGCTCAAAAAAGGACACATCTAGTACTACCTTTTAAATCTACACTTTTTAACAGATTGCACATAAGTTGTTCAAGTTCAATTATCATTTGTTCTTTGTGTACTAAAATGTTTGTTTGTTGATTTTTATGAAGTCCATAATTAAAAAGAAAAAATTCAAATAAAAATCATTCATTTTAGAGACATAAGAAGTTATTTAAGTTCTTGATTTGTTTTCATTTGATTTTAATATCATCTTTTTTCCTATGCCTTTAAAAGGGTGAAACTGGACAGCCTGGATTTCCAGGATCAGTTGGTCTTAAAGGACAAAAAGGAGAAATGGTAAGAATTTAAGACATGAAGGCAGAAAGAAATTATCTTAGTAATGTTATCACTTTGCTGAATCTGTGTTAATTCTACATTCTCTGGGTACCTTTAAAGAAATATTATTTGTCCAAGGTAAACTAGAAAATAAGCACATACATCACTCAATTGGTAAGTATTTATTAGGCAATGATTATCAGCAAGGTATTATGTCAGATGTTAAAGATAAAAATACTGTAGTGAGACACAACTAGTACTTTGGGGTTTTAGATTTACTATGGAGCTTAGATTTTTCATACAACATGTTTTCAGATAAGTAAATACTAGATAAACATGGAAAAATAAATAGGGGAGGGTCATTATAAATGAAATAAGTAGCACTAGACTTAAACCTTGAAAAAATTTAGTAGTTCCAAAGGACAAAGACAAAGAGAAATATTATTCCAGGAATGAGGCACAATCTTGTGAAAACAAGTGATGGGATTTTATATACAAAGAACTACAACAAGTAAGCCAATCTGGCTGAAGTATAAAGCATGTAAAAGGGAGTGATATCTAATCAGCCTGGAAAGATTCTGGAGTCAGACTGTGAAGGGCTTCAATGCAAATTGAGGTGGTTTTCTTTCATATATTATAAAAGCACTGGAGAGCCACTAAAGCTTCAAATTTTCAAGAAGAAAATTTAGATTGTGGTTCCAACTTCTAAAAAATTGCAAAACTCTCTTGTCTATTAATCAACTATTTGTTGGCCTACCATAGTGAGTATTCATTCTGAATCTAAAGTCAAATCAAAAAGCATTTATTAAACTCCTGCAATGTTCTAGGCCCTATACTAAGTGCTCAAGGGAAGATAAAAGGAAAAAAGTCTTATTTGAATCTACCCAAACATTTTCCTAGCCAATCTCATTCAGAATTTAATTCTCTCTAGTGGAAAACAAATAAACAAACAACACTAGATCATAATTCATATTCAGATGCAGCTGTACAAAGAGACTGCATAAGTCATAGTTTTATGAAGTGTTTTGGTGTTGGGTTTTTTTTTTTTTTTTAGTTTTATCTTAGACAAGAAAAAATGGGTCTCAAAAAAATTTTAAAGATTTTGCATAATTAAATTTTTATTTCTTTTTCTTCATAGGGCAAGCAAGGAAACATTGGCCTACAAGGAATAAAAGGTGACAAGGTATATATGTGTGTTAACTAAGAATGATACTGAAAGTATTTGCATGATATTCACCAGATTTTTCTAGTATTTTAGCTTAGTAAGTTAGGCACCTTTGGAATCCGCATTAACTCCTTTAAGCCATTTAAATAGGACTTCCAAATACTCCTTATAGCTATTCATAGAATATTCAAGCTGGAAAGGAGCTTAATGGCAAAGCTCAACAAATCCCAAGGGACTAGGTTTCAAGGACCCATGCCACTTGGTGATTTCTCATAATGCCTGATATTTATAATGCACCCTTTCTAGAAACTACTGAGAAACTATAAGAATGCTCTTTTAATACTATTAATATTTTTTACTGTAATGGTAATTTAAAAATATCTGTGGTACTCACTTGAGGATTCCTCAGGCTTCCATTATACCTGACTCACTAGTGAGCTTGACATCCCTTCCCAGTGAAAATTTCAGAGAGGAAGAGGAACAATTGTACTGTTTCTTCTTGGGCCTTTCCAGGGATCCTTTAAAACTTTCTGCAGAATTCTAGTTTAGTCCCAAGGCAAGGCTAATTTGAGTTTGAACCTGAAGTTAAGAAGTTGTATCACTAATGGCACACTACAATAAAAATTCCCTTAAAAATCCTTGAAAGGAAAAACAAAACATTTGTTTGATTTCTAAATTTGCTCCTAGATCCAAACTAAATTTATCAAGCATTACTTTAAAGATCATTTAATATAATCCCTTTATTTTATATATTGGAAACTAAGATCCACCTCATTTGTCTAAACTCACCATTTGGCTAGTTAGTAGAAGAACCAGGACTAAAACACAGGTCCTGCCATTCCCAGTCCAATGGGAATCTAGAACCTAAGCCATGACTCTCTCTGCATAATATGGATTGACTTAAGATTTCATTGCTTCATTTTATACTAATTGACTGGTCTGATTTAATGTTCTGTCATTAGTCTTTATTCCAGATGACTGAATCCTTTTATGTAGATAGCAAAATCTTTCTATTATTTCAGCTGTTTCAGAACAATAACATCTCATCTCAGTAATGGGCTATAAGCACAGAAGTAGGCAAAAGAAAAGTAATATGTCTGTGTTACATAATGTTAAAAAAAAAAAAAAAAAAAAAAAGGTAATCAGTTCCTCCAGTTTATTTGAGGAAATTGAGGACATTCAGACTGAAGCTAATAAGATTTGGTGGTAAACATGATCATTTTCTCCAAATATTTAAAGAATTGTCATGAAGAAAATAGAATTAATAAGAAGAAATAGAACCAAAAGGAAGAAATTAAAGGCTGTAAATTTCAGTTTAATATAAAGACTTTCTATCAACCGAAAATATCTGGTGGTTCAGTGGATAAAGAAGTAGACCTGGAGTCAGGAAGAACTGAATTCAAATGTAGCCTCAGACTTTTCAAGCTATTTGTCTCTGAGGGAGTCACTTAACCTCTGATTGCCTAAGGAAATCGAAAACCACTCCAGCATCTTTGCCAAGAAAACCCCAAGGACAGTAGGTCTACAGGGTCACAAAGAGTCTTGGATATAACTGACTAACAGAACAACAACAAAATAAATTGGAGTTATCAGATAATGAAATAGACTGTTTGTGTAAGGTAGTGAGTTCTACTTTCCTGAAAATGTTAGTCAACAACTCATTAACATGCATTTAAGTGTCTACCACATAGACAGCTGGGTGGTTCAGTGAATAGAGCTCTGATATGAGTTCAAATCCAGCCTTACATTCATACTGACAAGTTACTTAACCTCTCTAACTCAATTTTCTCAACTATAAAATGGGGATAATAACAATAATACTTCTATTGTTATGGAGGATCAAATTAAGCAATATTTGTAAAACACTACAGTACCCAGCACATAAGTAGGCACCCTAATAAATGCTTGTTTCTTTTTCCTTTTGCTCATTTTTGATAGGGATACAAAGAAAGGCAAAATACCTGAGCACTAGGGATACAAAGAAAGGCAAAAATAATAACAAAACAAACATATAAAAAAAACTAGTCCCTGCAATGAAGAAATTAAGTATAGCACGAGAAATAGCATTCAAGCAACAAAGTTACAGAAAGGACAACCTCAGAGAGAAAGCACAAAGGTTAAGCAAGACATGTTAAATTTAAAATATCTATGACATATCCATTTATGGATGTTCAGTCAACAGTTGAAGATGAGAAATGGAAGTCAGGAAAGGCATTGCGTCTAGACAAATAGATTTAAGAATCATCTGAATAGAGATGAAAATTAAATTCATGAGAGTCAAACAGATCACCAAGTGAAATAATATAGAGGAAGAAGAGAAGGCTCAGAATGGAGCTTTTGGGAACACCCAGAGTTAGTGAATATGAATGAAATGAAGAGTCAGCAAAGGAAATTGAGAAGAAGCAGTCAGTCAAATAGTAGGTGAGCTAGATAGTATCACAAAATCTCTTAAAAAGGAAATGAAGAACAGTGTTCAACTTTTTCATAGACTGCAGAGGGTTTAAGAAAGAAAAAGATCAGTAGATTTGACAATTAAAAATCATTGGTAACCTTGAAAGTAGCTGTTTCAATTGAATGATGAGGTTGGAATCTAGAGTACATAGAATTAAGGTGAAAGTGAGAGAATAGAAGTGGAGGCACTTATTTTAGACTGCCTTCTAAAGGAGCGTAGCCACAAAAAAATAGAGAAATATGGGTTGATGGCTAGCCAGGATGAATGGATCCAGTAAAGGGTTTTGGGGAAAGAGGGAGAAATGGACATATTTGGAGAGAGGAGGAAGTAGCCAATAGAAATTGACAGATTAAAAATTAATAAGAGTTTGGAGATGACAAAGAGAGCAATCTTCTAGGGAAGATGGGATACAAAGGAATAATTTTCACATATAGAGGTTTTTTGTCTTGACAAGAAGAAGGGCATTTAATCATGTGAAACACAGGTGAAGAAGGTAATAATTGAAGGTATTTGAGTAATGGGAGATGAGAAGGAGAAAAGAGAAAATCCTAGAAGAATGTTTTCAATTTTTTTCAGTGAAATATGAGTGAAGGTTCTCATCTGAGAAAGTTGGGGAGGAGGACCTTTGAAAAGCTTGAGGTGTCCTGGAAAGTTTTAAGCATTGGAAAGAACTGATGGTTTGAGGAATTTAAAATCACAGTGAGGATGAAGAATAGGGTTAAGATTTACAAAGCAGAAGAAGAGGTATAATGACAAAAGATTAAAAAATAAAGGAATTTCAGAGTTCATAAATAAAGTGAAATGCTTATGAGTAATTACAAGCTCAAAGGAATGCTCAATTACACATCTCCATCTCCTAGCTTCTTTCAAATTTAGCTAAAAACCTTCGACAGGAAGGTGATTTCTTTGTCTTCCTTCTTTTGACTATTTCAAATTTATTGTTTGTTACTTGATTGTACATATTTATGTGCATGTTCTCTCCCATTAGATTGTGAATTCCTTGAGAACTAGGGCATTTTTTATTTTATTTTGTATCCCCAGTGCTTAGCAAAATGCTTGTCACAAACTATGCACTTAATGAGTGATAACTATCTGACCATCTCTTTGTATCCAGAAGTGGAGGAAGTAGATTATGAGGAATGATCAATTCAAGTAATTGGAAGAATAGGGTATTTGAGGTGATACCAATATGTTTGTGGAGTAGAAGATGGGAAGAAGATAAGTACCATAAGCCAAGCACTGCATGATTGAGGAAGGAAGGAAGGAGTATTCTATAGGTCGCTAGAGAAGTTAGTGTAATCTCAACTGGGTGTTATATAGAAAGTGAAAGAACTTCAAAGAATGAGAGTTTATTATTGAGTGCTGGTGGTAGAGGGTTGCCCAGAAGTGGCAATGGTGAGGCTAAGAGGATTTCAATTCTCTCCTTACTAGCACTGAATCAAGGGGTGTGAGTGAGAGCAAAACCAATGCTGGTAAGCAAGTCTGGGCAATGAGTGGATAGCCATCTGTGAAAAACACTTTAAAGAAAATTGCTAAATTGGATAAAGAATTTGATTCCATTCCGGGATTTTTTTTCATAAAATCAGTCAAACTTCAAAATGTGGTATGTACCAAACAACCAACTTATTAACTAGCTACATTTTTTCTTTTCATTTAATTTTTAAACTACAACTATGGCTGAAGAAAAACAGGAGGAGACTGAGAATTTCATCTTAACTGACAGCTATTACTGGGCCTTATATGAAGATGGGGCAACATGAACAAAATACATAGTGTTGATGGATGAATAGTGGAATGAATTGTTGCACAAACAGCAACTTAGTGTTGCCATAGATACAGGAGAGTCAGTTTGATTTATGAAATACATTAATACATCTCACATTCCTACCTTAGACAATTCTCTCCAGGTCCACTGAGGTCTCAAGCCTAACTCTAACTTAAAATACACTGTTCTACTATAACCCATTCATCCATCAAAAGACCCTATCTTCTTCCCCCAAAAGAGGAGTCTTAAAGAAGAGAAAATAACCCTTGTGCTCCTAACATCCAGGACTTAACAGGAGAAAATCAGGGTTACCAAAAACTTTGTGAAATCTCCTAGTTTTAAGACATACTCATCTCTGTCTTCATACTCTATCATGTCTCTCAACCTCAACCTTTGGCCTATAATCTGGCACCTGAGCTCTCACCCTAGTTTCCTGATTTGTTGGGGTTAATCACATTTAGTCTCATCCAGACCCACTATGTTGTTCTGTAGACATTCTAATATCACCGTACTCACTCTCCTTCCTTCTCTCTTTATCCTGGAAACAGTAGTGAACTCAAAATTTTCCTTGAAAGGATATGTCTTTCAATTTCTTGATAACTTCATTCATTGTCCCTGTGAATTTCCAGACCTCACTATGGTTACCAGTGCCTGAGATGCTCTTTTCATTTATAAGAATATAATCACATGAAGGGAGGGATTTTTTTTCCTTTGTTGATTTGGTTACCCATAGCTCTTAGCACAATCTTATATTAATAGTATGTGCTTAATAAATGCTTTTTTTAAAAAGTCATTCATTTAATTTTTTAATACATTGGCATTTAACAAGCAAATAAATATCAAGCATAGAACATTTAGAAAATCATGATTCTCTACAGTTAAGCAAATCTTTACCTATTTTAAAGGATTTAAACTAAGAAGAATTCTATTAACTTCTCTGTCACCTCAAATTAGCTACAAATGCACGAGATAAAATAGAAAAACAAAGTAAGGACTAAAAAGGAAAGATATCCTCACAGGGAAAATCACCTCAAATAAATGCAAGATGAATGATAGATGAACATTCAAACAGACCAAAATTCAAACCAAGATTTTTTAACAAGACTTTAGAAAAGGGAATGAATAATTAGTAATTTAGAATTTTTACATGCTATAAGGGATAAGGTGGTATTGATATATACTATCTTACAAGAGGAATAATGAGAGAATTAGATGGAAAAGTCACAGAATAAAAATGGAAGTATATGACCTTGAGGAAAAGAGAAGACAATAGGCAGGAAGTAATTATCCCTTGAATGTGGATATCACAGAAGAAGAACAAGCTAAGAAAGAGATGAGGAATTGGGAAGATAGGAGAACTTCTAAATCATAATCCTGCCTGAACATGATTAAAAAGTAAAGAATAGTGGTAAGATTATATTATTATAGGGATAATTCCTAGTTTTAAAGTTTTATATAAATGGAGGAAAGCATTTATATGGAGATCTGTGCAGAGTCCAAGATGGGGTTGATTCTAAGAAGCTAATTATAAAAACAATATAGCAGGCTGTGGTGGATGGAAAGTAAAAATTCTATTCATGAATATGACTGTATTAGATTGAAAGCTAGGAAAGATATTTGCATGAAATGTTTATGATTTTAAAAATTAATATCAAGGCAGTTAATTTGGTACAATGGATAAAATACTGTGTTTGGAGGGATATGGGTATCATTCAGGAAGACCTGAATTCAAATTTGTCCTTAGACACAACACTAGTTATGAGACCTTGGGCCAGTCAATTAACTCCAATTGCCTTACAAAAAAAATCTAATATCCAAAATCTTTAGGAAAAGGAAACAAACTTAAAAATGATGATCCACTGAATAAGTGGCCAAAAGACATGAACAGATAGTTTTTGAAAGAAGCACTGATTATAAAAAAAATTTGAAAAACTACTCAAAATCAGGGAAATTAAATTAAAACAACTCAGTGGCATTATTTTACATACATCAAATTGACAATGATGCTAAAAGATGATTTTTGTGGATCTGGGAGGAAAACAAGCACGTGAATGTTAATGGCACTAGAACACAAAAACTCCTTAGAATACTGTGATAAAAATTGCAAAGTTGTCAATTCTATTTGATTCCATAAATCTTATTATAAGATTCATGCTATGAAGGAATCGCTAGCATGAAGCCCTGCCTTTACAATAATGCTCACAGTTAGATATATTAGATTTCTAGGGTCTTGGACCCTATTGTCCTTATTCCTCATTTCTAGACATTTCTTTTATGGTCTCAATAACCATGAAGTTCAAGAACTACAAATTGCCAGATTAATGTCATTATTGTACCTGGAGGGATATGTTCCCATTCACCATTCCTGTACCTTTTGGTCTAGTGTTCTCCTCCCTGGTCACCACACCTTTTTGTGTGTAGCTCTTTTGTTATAATATGACCTATTTGATGGGAGGGACTTTGTATATTTTTGTATTTGCCCAAATATTAACCCAGTATTTAGCCCATGGTAAGTGTTCCATAAGTTATTTTTTTGTTCCTTCACATCCATAGCATAAAATCTATAAGCAGATGAGTAGGACTGAAAATGTCCAAAGAATAGCTGAATAAAATGTGGTACATGAATGTAATGGAATAATGAATTGTTTCAAATGATGCATAAAAATAATTCAAAGAGATAGGTAGAAATGTACATAGATGCAAAGGAATGAAGGTAGATTTTAAAAAATAATAGGCAAACCAAGTACAATCATTAAAAAATTTTTAAATGTTACAAAGCAACAAATCTCAGATTATAGTATTCTTTATTAAAGTTAAAACCCAATTTCCTCCTTTCTTTTAGCAAATAGTGAATAATCAAAGTATAGAGAAAATTATGAAGTTATTTATTTACTTTTTTTTAAAGAATTTTCATTTATTGCATTTTGGTTTTTATCAGCTTGGTTAAAGTTTGTGAATTATAATACATTAAAAAGTAATTCAAGATAATACTCTGCTACTTCATAACTCCAAGTTTCCCATACATTCTATCTTTCTATTTTTATTTGCAATGTTTTGTCCCCTGCATTAATCTCACAGCATTTTAATTTGTCAACTATTCATAACTTCTTAAATAGTATTAATGACTAATTACTTTTTCATTTTGTGCATACAAAAAAAAAAAAAAAAAGCTTTTCAAAATTAATTCCAGTGCACTATTTGTTTAACCTAGCATAGCCACTCTGCATCACATTCCAGTTCATTTTTTTCCTAGTTTAGAGTTTGTTTTGTTTTGCTTTGTTTCCTTGAGAGTAAGGCTCCCTGTCTTGCCCAGACTAGAAGTACAGCATCTACTTATTTGCTAACATGGAAGTTTGACTTCATTTCAGACCTTCATCAGTTCTCCTTTCCTTAGGGTATCCTTACTGGGGGTTTCCATATTGATGGAGGACTTACGCCTAACATGTTAGCTTAGCCTATCACAACTCAGAATATATAAGCTCTAGCTGTGGACCAGCCATGGCCTCCTCTACCAGACTCCAGTAGAGCTCTCCATGGTGCTAATTTATTGTTGATGAATGTAAAGCATTTTAATTTGTTCTAAAGGACTTACAACAGCCATATTTAAAGAATTAATGCCTTGGGGGGGAGGGAAGGGGGTGTCATGGTTCTGTGTGTGTGTGTGTGTGTGTGTGTGTGTGTGTGTGTGTGTGTGTGTGTGTGTCCACTCTTAATGTAACCTTAAGGGAGGTAGGGGGAAAGAAAGGGGGAAAAAAGAATTAATTAAAAACTGCACAGCAGAATACCAAAAAAAACCTATAAGGAAGCAAAGATGGACATCTCTGAACAAAATGTGTAGTATTTATTTTAAGGGCTTTCTTGAAATGGAAGTTTATTATTTCATATTTTGAATCCTCATGTTTGCTGTGCACATGGCAATTTTTTCTGTTTTGTATTTAAGTTTTATATAAATAAATATAAAAAATAAATGCCATAAAGACACTATAACCTCTTTATAATTGATAAAACCTTCTATGCACATTTATAGGAAGAATCTTTTACAAAGGAAGAAAAAGGAAATTCATTAAGGAGATATCATCTCCCTTTCATATGTTTTCAGTCTCTTCTGTTTCTTTTTAGATTTCAGTTGTCATTCTTTAGGGTAGGAGAAGGAAAGTAGACTTGACAAAATATAAAGATTATAGGAGAGAAGAGAACAAAATACTGACAGAGAAGATGATATTGGAGGAATATTTGTTTGGTTTCTTTGGTACAGTGGAGTGTCTAAAGATGAAAGAATATTTGTGCAATAAAAAAAATTCATGGGGGAGTTCTTGGAAACTTTGATTCCTGTGAACTCTGAATTTTCTAAATTTAATCTTTGAAAGTTATTGAAATTTCTTAAATGATGTCATTGGGATTTTTTATTGTTTATTAAGAGTGCACATTTTCTTTTGCAACTAGTGATTAGACATATAAAATCAATCCAACATTGGGCAGTTGACATGGCATTGAAAGCCATGGACTTGGAATCCAAAGGCTGAGATTGATGTTCCACTTTATGCATTTACTGGCTGTGTGACAATGAGCAGGTTCCTTCATCTCTCTAGTCCTTAGTTCTCATCTATAAAATGAGGGATCTGGAAGATATGATCTTTAAGATCTCTTTTAGTTCTAAATCCTATGATCATATAGTACATTTACATGAAATAAAATATCTAGAACATGAAAAATTAAATGTTCTTCCTAGTTGTTTTTAGTTATTTGAATTCTTCATGAGAATAGTTGGCACTGAATTATAATAACACTGACCAAGTGGTGTCAAATGTAAAAAAGATATATATTAGAAGAATAAATTTATAGAAAAAATAATCATTATGAGAGAAGTGGGAGAAATGGCATTTGAATGAAAAGAAAAAATTTTGTAGTCACTAATGAGAAAGAAAATTTAAAAAATAATTATTTGCTTAACCTATCCAAGAATTTTAGATTGTGATTTGTCTGTGAAACATTATTAACTTTACCATATCATCCAAAATTTTACATCTACTGTATACCAATGTTATTATTTAGATAGACTGAACAGTTACATTTATTATTTTGAAACTTAAGTTTATCATTATTTTATTTACAGGGAGAAATTGGGATAAAAGGATCACCAGGAATGAAGGTAATCTCATTACTATCTTCATTTCTCATCTATAAACTTATAGTGATTCCTTGAGCTATTTTTAATATTAAGTAATTTTTTTTGGTCTTTCTCAACAATATATTTAGGGTGAACCTGGAGATGCTGGTCCACCCGGACTCATAGGAAATTCAGGAATTAAGGTATATAAAGTTATAGTTGAAATAAAATGGAAAAAAAAACCTATGTTCTCATGTTCTATTTAAACCAAAAATGTAGGTTTGTCATGCATTTTTGATATATACATGATTCGATGGCTTTACAATGCTCTGCATAATGTGTATATTTATTAAATTAATTTGTTATACGTAACATAATTGTGCTATATGGTCTACAACATAATTTTGATGGTTGGGGGAAGGTTCCAAAATTATATTTGACATTGAATACTTAAAAGTCAAAAGAATCAAGAGGGGCAGAAAAAGCTATAATCCTTGATTTCAATCCTGAATATAATTTCCTTTTACCAGGAAAAGGAATTTAGATAACTTGGCACCTATACCAATTATCTAGCTTCCAAATTTTTGAATTCCAAGTATTTTTGCAGGAATTCCCCACCTGCTAGCAGCTATTGAGTGAGTGTAGCAAAGAATATATATCCTATCAGTGGGTAAGTATGTAACTCTTTAAATGGAAACATCTGTAAAGAATCCCTCTAAGTCTAATGTACCAAATTACTATCAAAGGATAGTAATATCTGGAACAATCACATGTTCCTATAGACAAAACATTCTGGGTAGTCATAAAAGATGTAACTGAAGTCATTATATGTATTTTGGGAATTTTATTTAGATATAGTATCTTTTTAGAGCTAAAATATATGTCAACTTCTTATACAGGGTCAGCAAGGACCAGCAGGCCCTATGGGACCCAGAGGACCACCAGGAAATATTGTAAGCATAGAAGAGATCTATGTTTCTGATTTAGCAAAATGAGATATAATGCACTAAAAGCTTTGAGAACAAGCTTCCTTGATAATCCCATTAAAAACAAAAAAAAATTAGTTTCTGAGAATTTTAAGATCTCCTCATGTGACCACTTTATTTTATGTTGCTGAAGCATATGATTTTCAGTGCAAGATTTGTCATCACCTCTACTAAAAGCTTTTGCACCTGCTCACTTGGAGTCAGTAACCAATTGCAACACAAGATTCTTTTAAATATAATTAGACTACTTAAAAATTATTTAAAACTATTATTAATTAAATGTTGGTTTTAGACTCCTAGGATAAGAAGAAGAAAATGTGAAGCAATCATGTAAGATTAAGTATGTTGAAAGAAAAGTGGTCTTGGTGCAATTACTGGCTAACTATATCTGAGTCTTAAAGTAATTACATGGAAAAAAAGACATCAAAATACTTCTTGCATCGATATACTCATTCAGAACAATAGCAATATCATTAAAGCCAGAATAACAGAATTTAGAATTGAAAAGGATCTCAGTCCAACTCACACTAGAAAGGAATCACAGCTTTAACATACTTGACAAATAGCAT
Source organism: Sminthopsis crassicaudata (assembly GCF_048593235.1). Taxonomy (NCBI): domain Eukaryota; kingdom Metazoa; phylum Chordata; class Mammalia; order Dasyuromorphia; family Dasyuridae; genus Sminthopsis; species Sminthopsis crassicaudata. Next base: position 244,909,106 of record NC_133620.1, on the reverse strand, counting down.
TTCAATCTGTCTTGAAGATCTCCAAAGAACAGAAATCTACCAGAATCAAGTACATGAATGGGGCATTTGGATTATTTTCCATATTTTGAATATGCAGGTGTTTTTTGGTGAATTTAAATTCTATAGATATGAAATTCTTAAAATGAGAAGTTATATCTTAGAGCTTTCTATATGTGTTATGGAGTTGTTTACTCTTGTTCTGTAAACATATCTATAGTGGATCTCTTATTCATTTCCTTCAAATAATTCAAGACACTTGTATCCAATGAGAATTTGCCAAATACCATCATGGAAGAAGGGTAAGGAAATAAATTAGGAACATCAAGGGAGGATATTAGGGAAAGTGGAATTAGGAAAAAAAAGTAAAGAAAGTATCTGTTAGAGAGAACAAAGGCAATTCCAGTATTAAAAGCACTTCATCTACTTCATTATCCCCCAAACTGTTCCTCCCTGGCAGTACTGCTGAAACAACTGCTTTAAATGAGCTTTGTTTGGGTAATGGTTGGATTTCCCCAAATGGAGCAGACTCAAGAGCAAATTGTCCATAATTTATCATGATGACTTAAGTAAATGTTACCTTGGTCTTGCAATTGGGGAGAAAAGAATTTTATTAACTTTGTCACCTGATAATACAAAAACATTAACTTGATAATAATATAATTAAAACACTAAAATGAAAGAGATAGGAGAGGAAAGCAGGAGTGACCAGAAGAGAGAAAGAAGAGAAAGATGGAAGAAAGGAAGGAAGAGAAATAAATAAACAAAGAGCATTGAGAAATAAAGAAAAAGAGTTAAAGAAAGATAATAACAAGAAAATATAAACTAAGCAAGAGAATAAATAAAAAGTTAGAAAAAAAGATGAAAAGAAGGAAGAGTAAGAAAAAGGGAAGGAGGGAGGGAGAAGAGAAAAAAGGAAAGAAGGAAAAAAATTTAAAGGAAGAAGGCTAATTGATTCCTAGATAGAGTAGCTAGAACCATATGCTGAGACAAAAGAATGAGAAATAACTAGTACTTCAATCAATTATTCAATCAATTTTATTATGTATTTCTTATGTGTCAAGTATTGTGCATTGGTGATAAAAAAAAAAAAGAGGCAAAAGATAGTCCCTGCCCTCAGAGAGCTTACAATCTAATAAGGAAAGACTGTTTCCATTAGACCTCACCTGAACCAATGGGCTCAAGTACTCCTGCTGAAATTCTCTTACCTGGCCCAGCACTCCCCAAATGGTCTAATTTCTCTTTACTTCTTTTACTAATATAACATTCTTATCATTAAATATTTCAAGTATCATAATAATAATATATAATGTAATATAATATAATGTATAAAGTATTATAATAATAATATATAATATTAAATAATAATATAATAATAAATAATAATGCAACAAAATCATCTTTCAATCATTTATTTCCTTTACTTTGGAATTGCCAAGGGATTACCAGGAGAACATGGTATTCCAGGAAAACAAGGCATTAAAGGAGAAAAGGTAAGGTTTTGAGTTGATTATTTTAACATAACATGTACTTTGATATATTTGAAAGTGCAGAAAGTCTTATTTTGGGAAACAGCAAGGTTTGATAGGACTAGTTTTCTTTAATATGTATAACATAAAAAATCTTAACATAAAAAATCTGTAGACAAAGTCAGCTGAGGACCTCTGAACTGTGATCATCCATTTCTGGCTCTGTTATTAAAGCAGTATATTAATAAGAAGTAATTTAACCTGGAGCTGGGAGGGGAGGTCCCTTTTTACTGATCTTTATATGGTGACATTAATGCTATATAAAGATATTTATCTTAATTTCTTACTCAGGGAATCCTTTTAAATTATTTCACCTAATATATTATAGAAATGCACCCAATTAAACACATATTTGAAAATGGTGTTTACATAACAGTGTCACTATGTCCACGGTGAAATACTAGTAATAAAAAAAAATTTATGTAGAGTTTTAAGGTTTCCAAAGCAAATCAAGAGATGAAGACAGGCAGCAGAAAGACAGAGACAGACACTGGTCTGGTGGTTAATGTAATTAATTAGTATCTTTCCTTTAAAAATTATTTAAATAATTAAATTATCATTGCTTTTCTATTTTTTTGTAGGGAGATCCTGGTGGAATTATAGGACCTCCTGGACATCCAGGTACAAAAGGTGAGGCAGGTCCTCCAGGGATAAGCCTGCCTGGTGAACCAGTAAGTATGATTCTTAACAGACATATTTTCCTTCATGATAATCACTATATAATCACATATGTTTCTAGTTTTGAGTAACTGATATGGAAAAATCAATGGGTATAACTTTATTTCATCCTTAAGATGATAGTTAAGGCTTTTAAGGTACTTTTATGCCTGGTCTATCCCGAACTAATGCAGAATCTTGAAACTTCCACCAAGAAGTCCAGCAGAGAATAGTTGTGGGAAGTCATTTCAGAAAAAAAAAAAAAAATCAAACTTTCAGAGAAACAGCACATAATATAAGTTTAATCACAAACAGTTCCAATTGTTCAGTAATAAAGAGAACCAGCTACACCCAGCAAAAGAACTATGGGAAATGAGTATGAATCCCAACATAGCCTTTCCACTCCTTCTGTTTTTGTCCACTTGCATTTTTGTTTTCCTTCTCAGGTTATTTTTACCTTATTTCTTAATCTGATTTTTCTTGTGCAGCAAGATTATTATATAAATATGTATGCATACATTGTATTTAACATATACTTTAATATATTTAATATGTATTGGTCTATCTGCCATCTAGGGGAGAGGGTGGGGGGAAGGAGGGGAAAAGCTGGAACAGAAGGTTTTGCAAGGTTTAATGCTAAAAAATTACCCATGCATATGTCTTGTAAATAAAAAGCTATAATAAAAAATTAAGTTTAGTTCGGCCTTATATATGTTTATATTAATATAAATATTTATATGTGTGTATGATTACAAATATCTATATATTTATATTATTTCTGAGTATATATGTATATATAAATATATTTATGCTTAATTGTAGTCTTCTTGGGGGAAGTAAGGGGAAGAATGAGGAGAAAAAGAATAAAGTAAAAAATACAAAGCAAAGAATTAAAAACTATAAGGAAGCAAAGAAAAGATGGAGATCTCTGAACACAAGATTCAAGATTTACTATATAGACTTTCTTGAAACAAAAATTGTTTCATATTTTGAATCCTCTCTTATGTTTTGCTGTATACATGGCAATATTTTTTTTTCTATTTTGTATTTAACATTTAAATATTTTTTTAAAAAGTAATAAGGTCAAGTGTAGTCTAAGGTCTAGCTTTACATAGAAAATTCTGTATAGTAATTAACTTTAAACAATTATACATAGCATTATTATTTCATAATCCTTTTTGTAACTTATCTCTAGTATTAATAACATAAATTATTAATAAGAAATATACTTAATTAGATATGTTCTCATTTTTAAAAAAGATGCCTTCCATCTTTTTAAAGTCATTCCAATCTTTAGACTGCCTAAATCTTAATTGTCTATTTCTTGTCTTCCTTAAAGACAAAAACACATCTACTACAGATTATGAAAAAAAGTGGTTTATTTTAGACATTGACTATTCAGAACCTTTGAGTTTTCAAGAGTACTGTTCATCTACTTATTCTTTTAGGGCTTGGATGGAATTCCTGGGTCACCTGGTCCACGAGGGCCAAAGGTATGAAAATCATAAGGCTTCTACATTAAAAGAAATTGACAAAATATGGCAGCAAAAGTATGTTCTCCTTGAGATGTGAATAAGTGGAAATCTCTCCTTACATAGGGTGAAAGAGGACTGCCAGGTGTTCATGGACTCCCTGGTGACATCGGACCTCCAGGAATGGGAATTCCTGGCCAACCAGTAAGTAAAGCAGGATACTTTTGTGAACATTTATAGCAATAATATATTCTTCTTGATATTATTCTTGTTTTTTTCAACTACCTACATGACATTTCAAGATACTTAGTCACTAAATCCCTGAATTAAGCCTGTCTATATCACCTGTGGATATTATTAAAGTCTAACTGTTTATTAATTCTTGAATCCATTCAAATTACATTCTGGCTGAAAAGGTAATAGTAGAATAAAAGAAAAATTTCTTGAATCAGGGACCTTCCTGATTACTGTCATAATGTAGTTTCATAGATTATTATATCATTATCATAGATCATTGTGCTCTAAGAAAAAATAAAAAGATGATTGCAAACTTATGAAGAGAAAGGAAGGCAACATTCAAGAAAATTGAAGCAATGTGGGAGAAAAGTTGGAGAAAGGAATAAAATTGAGGAATAAAATTGAACGTATCTATGAAATTAGCCTAAATCAAGTTAAAAACAGTGGGAAAGTTCTAGGGAAAAATTAATTTAGTAAGGGTAGCAAACTCCTAAACTTGAAAAGGAAAAGAGCTGTGGAACTCTGCACACAGTTGGATTTGATTCAATCAACCAATTTTGATTAAGTACTTACAATGTAGCAGGCACCATCCTAGGCTAAAGAATTCAAAGCCAAAACTTAAATAATTCTTGCCTTCAAGAAATTTACATTCTAATAGGAGAGATAACATGTACACATGGAAGTCTATATAAAGTAAATACAAAGTAATTAGGAAGGCAGGACTGGTACTGAAGGAAATTGGGAAAAGCATCTCCTACAAAGGAGGGGAATTTTAGCTCAGCTTTAGAAAGAAATGGATTCCAGTAGATGGAGGTGAGGAGGGAGTGCATCCTAGGCTTGGGACACAGCAAAGTTATGGAGATAGAGACTGAATATCATGTGTGAGGAATAAGGAGAAGGCCAGTTTGCCTGGATTGTAGAGTGTGTGAAAGGGAATAATGTAAAATAACCAAAGAAATGTGGGTTAAAGCCAGATAAAGAAGGTACAGGGAACATATATTTGATTTAAGAGGGGATAATGAGTCAGTAGAGTTTATTGCACACAGGAGTGACAAGCTGATATATTTGTTCAGAGAAACTGGTCTTTTAAGATCAAGGGCTAAAGGTTCTGATAATGACTCTATGTTTATTCTCTATGGGATTTGAGGCAGTTACTCTAACTCCTTTCTTTCATGTAAAATAAGGGACAAAGAAATCTGCTATCCAATTGTATCCTACTCTTTGTGATCCTTTTTAGGATTTTCTTAGCAAAGATACAGAAGTAGTTTTTCATGTCCTTCTCCAGCTCTTTTTAGAGATAAGGACAGACAGGATTAAGTGACTTATTCAGTATCACACAACTAGTAAGTGTCTATGAACTTAGGAACATATTGAATTCCTGACTCCAGGTCTACAAACTATGGCACCATGTAGCAGCCAAAAAAAAAAAAAAAAAAAAAAACTTTCCCTTTTAAGATTTATAATGGCAACGATTGAAAGTTACAAAGTACTTTGACAACACACAAAGAAGACTATTTTCCCAGATGTCATCTCTTCAAAGTTGAAAAGAAGGAAATCCTAGCTAATTCTCCTATTCTGGAATTGTGTCAGCTTTTATAAACCCTTAGCAACCTGACCAGTACATATCACTTCCCAGAACACCCCCTTTCCTCTACACCAGTGGAAAAAAAAAACACCCAGAGACTGGCAATATCCCTAACCTAAAGATCCCTACTCTTTGGAAACACAAGAAAGCACATTTTCCTTGTTCCAACTCTGACTAGGCTGACTCGGAGGAAAACAGAAACTCATGTAGCAAATTAATAGCTCTATGAGCTGATCAGAGAAATCTGTGATGCTGATCCTTAAAAGACACAAGTTACATACTTCTACTGGGAGCAGCAGTTGATAAGAACATAGTTATAGCAGTGTGAGTTTATAGTTGCTCTTCCTCTGCTGTATTCAATCACCCATTTCTCTTCTGGTCTTTTAGTTTCTCTCCAATAAAAGCTCTACTGTCTGTGATTATATTGTAGATATAGTACATTTTTGATAAGTACATATGAATTTATTTGCTTTTTGACTGCCAACTGCATCCTGGATATCTATGGCTTTTCCCTATTGTCAATCATAATAAATTCACACCAATGAAACAATTAAAATAAATTACAAAATTCATATCTTAATTGGAAACAAAATACATGAGTAAAATTATGAAGCACTACAAGAAATAGCTTCCATTTAAGGATTTTAGCAATTAGGAAAGAGTAGAAAGAACATCTTAAAATTAACTCTTAGAATTTGAAAATAAAAGAAGAATTAACTATTCTTTTAACCATACTTTTTTTGGGAAATAGGTCTTTATCAAATTTATCCAGAAATGTAAAGGTAGGGGGTATGGTGGGAAGGGATGAAAATGAAGTAATGTCAGATAATTAATTTTTCTGAAAAAGAATATGAGACAGCTGGAAATAGAAGGCTGAACATAGAGAAAAGTCGTTTTAGGGATTCTAGTTTGAGAATTTTTAGTCAAAGATAAAATATAAAGGAAAAATAGGAGAAAGTAATAAAAAAATCAAATGGATAGAAAAGAGGCAGCTGGAATGAATGGTGGAAAGTTGGTCTTAAAGTGAGGAAATACTGGGTTTGAGTCCTTAATTTTATACAGGATACTTATGTGAGTTTAATTTGTCAATGGCATAGGCAATTTTTTAAGAGTATAAATTACAGAGGAGCTGTCAATCTACATAGGAGATACATGCTATTATTCTTGCCAAACACACATTTTTTGAGGGTGTGGACTGTTTTTGCTTCTGTATTCTCAATGCAAAAGGAAGGGAAGGGGATAGATGGGAAAGGGTAAGAAAAGAAGGCAAGGCAAGGCAAGAAAAGACAAGTGTCTTGGAGAGAGGAGGGAAGGGAGAGGTAGGGAAAGGAAGAGAAAGGAAGGGAAGGGAGGGGAAGGGAAAAGAAAGGGAAGGAAGTGAAAAGAAAGGAAAGGAAGAGAAGAGAAATGAAGGAAAGGAAAAGAATGGGAAAGGAAAGAAAGGGAAGAGGATAGCTGGGAAAAGATGAGGAAGGAAAGGAGAGGCAAGACAAGTGTCTTGGAAAGGGGGAAGGAAGGGGAAGGGAAGGGAAGGGAAGTGTAAAGTAGGGAAGAGAAGAGAAAGGAAAGGAAGGGAAGGGGGAAAAGGGAAAGGAAGGCAAGAGAAGGGATAACAAAGAAAGGGAAGTAATGAAAAGAGAAATTAAGGAGAAAAGAAAGGGTTGGGAAGGTAGAGATAAGGATGAGCAAGATAGGGAAGGAAATGAATTGTCAGGGAAATAAAGCTAAGGATTAGGAACAGAAGAGATGATAAAGAAAAGGGAAAGAAGGGATGAAAAGAGAAGAAAGAAACAGAAAGCTGCTATCCAGGTATTTCATCTATATAGAGTCTGAGAATTATCTGTAGAATCAAGGAAGAGTCTAAATAATTAAAAACATTTAAACAACTCTAAGCCTTTTTTAATTACATTAAATGCTAAACTTTTGAAATTAGAAAAAATGACAGATTTGAATTTTACGCTTACTATGATGATTATATACCAGTTTTTAAGGTACCACTAAACAATTAATTAAAAGTAGCAAGACTAGCAAGCTCTGGGCCTATATCTGGATCTGGAAGGGACTTCAGAGTCCAGTTTACTCCCTTTATTTTAATCTGTGTAGAAAATGAGACCCAGGAAGGTTAAATAACTTTCCCACAGTCACACAAATACTAAGTTGTCAGAAGTAGAATTTGAACCCTGTTAATATGACACAAAAGCCAATAATCTTTCCTCTCTACCATGTTGCGTAAAACTTGATAAAGCTTTATAGCAGAAATTAGAGATGGGTATATTATTTGGTGGGAAGCTAAGTGGCAGAGTAGATAGAGTTCTGGGCCTGAACCTAAGTACAAATATGGTCTCAGACATTTACTAGCTGTGTGATCCTCAGCAAGTCACTTAACCATGTTTACCTCAGTTTCCTTATTTGTAAAATGAATTGAAGAAGGAAATGGCAAACCACTCCAGTGTCTTTGCCAAGAAAACTCCAATAGGATCATGAAGAGTCAGGCACAATTGAAATACCTGAACAACAACTATATTCATATTGAAAAAAATGGGAAATATTATTAATTGTGAATTTTTTTAAATACCTGAATTTTAAAGACATTAATATGTCAATTGAATATGTGTGTAATTTAGGAGTTGGATTTTTTTTAACCAAATGAAGACTGTTGAATCTTCCAAAACGTTGTTGAATTCAACTAAATATTTTACAATCCTTACACTTAATAAATGCTCATCCTAACCTATGTATACCTAAAGAGAGAATTCTAATTAATCATGTTTTCATTTTGTAGGGATCCAGAGGGCCCTCTGGAGAGCCAGGTATTCAGGTAGAATACTTACTAAGTCATTTGGTTAAGTAAATATAGCATGCTTAATAGATAGTAATTGTCAGAAGACTTCTATCATAAGTAATCATGATTTTATTATATTCTCAGGGTCCTAGAGGCCTTCCTGGGTTACCAGGAGCTCCAGGGAGTGATGTAAGTAATAGGTTTACATTCTAATATTTTGCATTGAGTCGATCTTTACATTTAAAAGATAATCTCTCTCTCTCTCTCTCTCTCTCTCTCTCTCTCTCTCTCTCTCTCTCTCTCTCTCTCTCTCTCTCTCTCTCTCTCTCTCTCATCTCCCCTTCTCTCTCTTTAGGGAGCTCCAGGGAGAGATGGGAAGCCAGGGATGCCAGGTCCCCCAGGTGACCCGGTATGTATGCAATCTGAGTCTACTTTATGTTTTTGAAATACCTAGATTTTCACACAAAAACCAAGAAGTTCTATCAGAGCAAATAGATTTTTATTATCACAGCTAATTAGAATGTTTCCTCACTGCCTGGTGATTTTGTTTGCTCCCATTATTTTAGAGAGAAAAATCAGATTGAGTCAGCATTGTTTTGTGATAAACATTATTTTCTAGAATTTGTGATTCAGCTAGAGAAGTTTGGCCCCAGCTGAGTTTCGGCATTTAATATCTCAATCCAATAGCAATTATAGTCAAAATATATGTAGAGGTTTGACCCTTGCTAGTGCTGGATGCTTAATAAATCTCATTATTTTCTAGGTAAATAGCCTGGATTATTGTTAGCTATTATTAGCATTTATCAATGCTAATACTTTAAGAGATAGAAATGATGATTGTGATAATTAGAAACAATAAGTTTCTCAAAATTAGTTTAGATCAATAAAAGTTTCCTAATATTTTGTTATGAAAATATTCTTATTTTCATGTACAATAAAATCTTCTTAAATAGCATCAGTATCAGTATTTCTATATATGAGGTCATATGGAACATGGTAATCAATCAAAAATTTTAAATGATGAAGCTTCCATCTTACCCCACAATATTTAACCATACAATAATCTTATCTTTTCATATCTTTAACTCTTTCTGACTAAATGAGCTGAGTGTGGGTATATATTTAGCCTTTATTTTTAAATTTTCTAATGAGTGAATCACTTTGTAAACTAGTAAATATCTATTTTAGCTTATATAATAACCACACTAAAGGGCATTTTAAAGTGTAAACAAAATAAAATGAGCATTTGCTAAGGTGCTAAAGATCCCTCTTTAACCTCATTTTGACTTCACTGGGAAATAAAAGTACATAGAATTAATGTAAAAATTCTTTCATTTTCTAACTGCTCAACTACTTTTCAATGGAGTATTTTTTTTCTCTTTCTAAATAAATTTTCTTTGTAACCCAGCCTATAATCAGTGGCAGTATTTGGGGGCATTACCCCGGATAGAATATTCTCAGAATAGAATTCTTCAATCTCTCTTGTTTGAAATTCATAAATTGAAGGAGATGTGACCTTAAAATGACATTTATTCTGATGACAAGGATAGAGTAGACTGTTAAAATTTGGAGTAGAATTTGTTGTTTGTTTGTTTTTAAGTGTATTTATTTGTCCTTTTGTTCTTATTACAGATTGCACTTCCTCTTTTGGGAGACATTGGTGCTATGTTGAAGGTAATGCTATGTAATATAGTTTTTTTTTCATTTCTAAAGAAATAATCAGGACATTCTTACAAGATGGGGCTTGTTTATTTAGTTTCATCAACAAAATTAAATTTAAAAGGTAGGATGTGTATGTATACACACATATATATATTCTTAAAAATGTATTTTATGCCTTATAATCTCTCTACCATGACTTCTCTTGGGAAAGTTACCATACACCCAGTACTAAAGTAAGCTGTGGAAAAGAGTAATATTAGCAACCTGAACAGATTGTTTTCTTGGTCTAAAGGAATTTTTTTTTCTAATAGGAATCTCTTTGCAGTATTTTCTTGATAGGAAGTTACCTGCATTGCTCCCTTAATGGGAGCCATTATCCCATTTGTTATACGTGTTCTGAGTAAGTATAATTTAATAGGGAAGAAACCCAAATACAGATAACTAGAATAAATATGTGAATTACAGATTTATAGAACACAGTGGTATGCAAGGTCAGAGAAGGAAGGTTAACCACAGCTTCTTTTCACAAAACTTAAGGGACCAACATATTACATCAAGGGACTATGCAAAAAAGAGAGAGAATAACCAAGCATGACAACTAGCTTGTTATTAAGTTAAATGGGAATAATTTTCCCCACCTGCAAATTCAAAATCATACACAAAGTTTTAATTTTTATTCTGACATTTTCCCTGTACTTCTTAAGACTTTAAGTGTGTTAGAGCAACTGGATGTAAAAATAATCTATATCTATATATGTTGTGAGTAGAAATCAAGGAGACTTGTGCCACAGGTGCAATGCAGTCTCATTTTTTTCCTAGTCCCTGACCTTGTGGGGGTTATGTACCACAGTTTTGTTCATAAAAATAGCAGCTCGTTCTCTCTATAAGACCTAAATCACAGAGTCAGGCTAATGATCCAGTAATGAGAGGACTGTTCTCTTTCTGGGCTTGTACATGCATTTTTATTGGAGGAATAAACATCAGAGGGCAGTTAGGTAGCCCCATGAGGGGGGTGTCAGACCTGGAGTCAGGAAGATTCATCCTGAATTCAAACCCAGCTTCAGATACTTACTAGCTGTGTTACCTTGGGCAAATAACTTAATCCTCAGTCCCTCACCTAGAGAATGAGCTAGAGAAGGAAATTGTAAATTCTCTTTGCTGTCTAAATGGGAATCATGAAGACAACAATAAACTTCAGTAGCTTTTAAACCTCATTAATCAAAAGCTGTTATTAGAACATCAAAAGAGTTTAAAATCATCACTGACTACATTCATTTTTGTTTACACCTTAAAATGCCCTTTAGTGGGGTTATTCTATAAGCTAAAATAGATATTTACTAGTTTTTCAAAGTGATTCACTCATTAGAAAATTTAAAAATAAAGACCCATACTTAACTCATTAAATCAGAAAGGGTTCAAGATATGAAAGGGGGAGAGATTTGTATGGTTAAAGACTGTGGGGTCAGATGGAAAATTCATCCTTCAAAATTAGTGATTGATTGTCATGTTCTATATGACCTTACATATAGAAATGCTAATGCTGATGCTATTTAAGAATATTTTATTGTACATGAAAATAAGAACATATTCATAACAAAATATCAGAAAACTCGTATTAATCTAAACTAATTTTGAGAAACTTATTGTTTCTAATTATCACAAACATCATTTCCATTTCTTAAAGTATTAGCATTTATGAATGCTAGTAATAGTTAACAATAATCCAGGCTTCTTACCTGTTAAGTTTTCCTTTAAAAAATAACCGAATACATGTATTTTGACTATAATTGCTATTGGATTGAGACATTAAATGCCTAAACTCAGCTAGGGGCAAATTTCTCTAGCTGAATCACAAATTCTAGAAAATAATGTTTATCACAAAACAATGCTGTCTCAGTCTGTTTTTTTTAACCTTTTGTTTCATTTAGCTTACTGTCTTCATTAGCATGGCCAGCTTTAAGCAGGACAGACTGATTTTAGTACACTAATGTACATGCACAGGTAAAGCCTTTCAAAGTGTCAAGGATCTGTTGGCCATTCCTTTGATCTGTGTCACAAAATCGCTATGTTTCTTGGTCCATCCAACCTCACAAATTTTAATAATTTTTAAAAATACACTTTTTAAGATTTGCTATTTTTGGATTCAATAGAACTCTGGGTATAAATGACAATAGCAAAGATAATAGCCCCAACTGGCATGGATATTACTGCCAGCACCCTGCACAGAATCAGTGTTTCAAAACAGTGAGATAAAGAACATCATAACCCATCCATGTTTTTCATATTTCTCCATAGAACGCACAAAGATCTCCCCAAGCTGGGAAAGAGCTCCCTCCAGGTCTTTTTTACTCTTTGTTGATATCAAGCAATACTACATCTTTCGTTTGTTATACTTTATTCTGGCTACATGACTGGCCCATCTACTTTTCCAATTTGTATGATATATTTTAGACCATACGCTCTGTGAAGATCATTGCTAATAATAGTCTGATAGGTAATGAATAGGGTCCCGTACTTGGAGTTGTGGAGCCCTGGGTTCAAATCCTGCTCAGTTATTTATTAGCATTGTGACTCTGGGCACCAGTCTCAATTTCCTCATATATGAAATTGGGATAATAATATCTGTAGTTCTTACCTCCAAAGGATAGGATGAAAGTATATTTAAATCAGATCAAGATTTAAAGTGCAATATCCTGAAGAACTAAGAACTGAACTACTTTCTGACCCCTGAACAGTCACTATTCTCTCACACTTCCCTATTCTTTCTCATGATAGCTCTTGTTCCTAGAATTCCCTCCTCCCATTTTGTTTGATGAATTCTTACTCAATTCTTTGAGATCCAACTCAAATGTCATTTCTTTCATGAAATCTTTTTAAATCTTCATTAAAAGTGATGGCCTTATCACCCTCACCTGTCTTTAGAACTCTCTGAACACTATTTTGGAACTTTCCTGTTCACATGTTTCTGATATATTTTCCTCCAACCAGAGTATATAATTATTCGTGGGCGGGGGGTAGCACCTCTGGTAGGAGAGAAATTTTTGGTGTCCACCTATCATCCAACTGTCACCTGTGATTCCAAGAAACTGTAGCATGTGCAATAGATGCATTCTGGTAAAAGCGGAATTGGCAAGAGGGCTAAAGCAGATTGAGTCTTTAAACCAATTGATAAGCTGGGGGACACCTGACCCAAGCACACCCTTAGTGGTCAGAATAATTCATTCCAGTAGTCAAGAAGGCAACTGAAACAGCACTTAGAGTTTAGTCAGAAATGGAAGATGCCAAGATTATCCACCATACCCAGGACCACCACTGGACACCTTAATTTTTAAGCCCTGGACTTTAATGACTTTAGAAGAGAGCATGAGGCTGAGCACTTTGCACAACTCAGTCTCACTTTAAATTCAATTCACATATAAATCAAGACATCATCCATCACCCACTATTTTAACCTAACATCATGATGCCTTTGGTCGTCTTTGAAAATGAAAGATGAACAACAATTGGACTCTTAGCTCATGAAGGAGAAAACTGTATGTAATTTAAGCCTTATATTTCCTCCAGGTGCTAATACAATATAAATATTTGCACACAGTGTTCTGGTTGGATTCTGTTAGGAATAGGAACTTCCTGCAATTTGATTTCCAGGAAGAATTCCCAAGTGAAATAACTCCCTTACCAATGCAAATAGACTTGCATCTTTTTTATAATATATAATTTTAGAGAGTTGCCTAGAAGAGTAGTTTGCCAAGAGTCACATAGCCATTATATCAGATGTTGGTCCAGGTATTCTTGACTATAAGACCTGATTTCTAACATTCTCGTATTTCTAACCTGATAAAGATTTAACAAACAACTCTTAAATAGCTGTAGCTACAGATATATAGATATATCTATTTGGGGAGTTGGTACATATATAAACATATGTATTATATATGTATATACAAAGGATACTCAAGTTTAATCTCTATTATTAAGATTTTGTCTATCACTTTCTTAAGTCTAAACAATAACAAAACAATAAATCAAGCCCTGATTTGTAATGCTTGGCAATTTCTAAGATATAAATTCTCACACTGAACATTTAATAGTTGGCTCTCACAAGGTACTTCAAGCTGGCTTAGGCACAACCTGATGTTGTTTCTCTATGTATGGATTATATTTTCTCAGGGGTGAAACAGGATACACACATACACCAACTCATTCCTATTAACCATTCTCCTATTTCTTATTTTATCACATCCAATGTTGTTATTTAGCCAACAAGCCAAATTTGGCTACAAAGAAAAACCATGTAGATCTCAAATCATCCTTTGTGCAATAAATGAAATATGAACACTGAATGTTCGAATTGCAAGTTGAACAAGATGTAGAGAAGCAATAGAAATACCCTTCTCTTTTGGATAGTCCCATGAACTCTAGTTACAAATTAAAAAGAGAATTATTAGCTGCTCCTATTCTTCATTTTACTAACTATTTATTATGTAGTATTGCATATTTGTGACTATTGTACTTCCATATACTACATCCCCCTATCTCACCCTCAGATCATCCTGAGGGAACTATGAACCCTGTAGTAGCAGAGACTAGGATTTAATTACCTTTGAGTTTCATATAGAACCCAAAACAGTGCATTGCATGCACTATACATTTAAATAATTGGATATTTCGAAGACCTGTGATGAAATCCATGTGACTATTCTTTACCAAAATACATCTTATACCCATCTTTTTTTTTTAACTTGACTAGCTTTGTTCTTAAAGGGAAGATATAGACTCCTTTGATGTGTCCTCATTAATACATGATATTGCATGACAGTTTTCTAGTAGTTCTAAGATACTGTTGTTTCATATTAAGCTAATAGTCAACTAAAGTCCCTAAGGGTTTTCCAGAAAAAAAAAAAAAAAGGAAGGAGAAGAGGATAAAAAGAGAGACAGAGAAAGAGAAACAAAGAGACACATATACATACACATACATAAGTATTATTAGAAAACTAATCCAAAGAAATAATGCTAAATGCAGTAAATATAAAGACAAAAGTGAACTAGTCCCTTCTCTCAAGGAGATCATTTTCTAATAATGTACATATTTAAGTATATACAAATCAAAAACAGAGTAACCATGAAGGGGAAGATATTAGACTCTCAGAAGATCAAGAAATGCCTTTCTCAGTGGGTAGCACCTGAACTGAGTTTTTAAGGAGAGCAGGGATCCCAGCATGTGGAAGTAAGGAAGTAAAACATATCCAGTTATGAGTGAGAGCCAGTAAAAAAGCATGGGGCATTGGAGTATTCAATTTAAGGAACAAAAAGTACAAGGAGCAGAGCTACAGTTGTTGTAGAGTACATGAGAGTAAATATAAAAAGATGGAAAGTCAAAATTATGAAGAGCTTTAACTATATGATAAAATATATGTTTGATTTATATTTTAAGTCCAAACATTAACATATAAAGGAGAAATGTGGAAACTACACCTGGTGGCAAATTAGTACCTAGAAAAGGAATCAATAAAAGAAAAGAAATGGAATTTCCTTTAAAATGTTTTCAACAGTTTTTGGATTTGGTGTAAACTAACATTTATTTCTCTAATGAAGTTCTCCCCTATTAAATAAATTTTTTTTCAAATCACATCCTTTTTCCCCAATATAGCTTTGAGTAAAGGAGAAAATCTTTTATTGTAGGTTTTTTTTCATATTTTCCAGTGTTTGTGGCAGCAGCAACTTTTAATCTGTATTCCTATATTGAAATTGAAGCCAGATTAGGGATTTGACCAAAATGTACTTCCTATACATGATTAAAGTCAGTAAGTCTTTTTCCATTCCTAACAGAATGTTTGTGGCAGCTGTCATCCTAGTATCCCAGGGTTAAAAATTGCCAAAGGAGAGGAAGGAGGAGCTGGGGAGCCTGGAAGAAATTATTATGCAGCAGGGAAGGTAAGCATAGAAATGATCTCATAGTGCATTCTATTCCTCTTACCATAGTCTAATTAGTATTAATTTTTTAATACTATGTTATCTCATTTTACTAGACTATAAGCTCATAAAGGGGACACTGTGTCTCATTTATCTTTCTATATCCACCAACATCTAAAATAGTATATTGTCAATAGTATTCAATTAATAAATATTTGTTGAGTTAAATCAAACATAATACACATTTAATAAATAAATCCTGAATGTGTGCCTTTTGTGGAGTACAGATTTGACGGTTTCCTTGATGTATATCCTTAATATTCCCTTCAGGGTGATACTGGGCCAAGAGGCCCTCCAGGAATCCCTGGCAGAGAAGGACCAAAGGTAAGACAATTTTTTTTATTTTTAACTTTCCTCTTCCTCTGGCTCAAATCCTTAATTCAGGGTACAAATATAAAATGTGTAGAAACCACATCAATACATATTTGAGAACAATGATTTAAAATGAAGCTAAATTGACATGATTACACATAGATTGAGTGTTTTGACTGATGTCTGGCTCCTCTCTGAAGTTTCTCATTGTTCTAGTGTTTTTTGGAAAACAATAGAATGATTATTAAATATAATGTCTTTATAGGGAAGCAAAGGTGAACGTGGATATTCTGGATTACCTGGTGAAAAGGGTGATGAGGTAAACATGATTTTTATTTTAATTATATTTTCTGTTATTCCTAATTCTTGATTCCTAGTGATGAAACACTAGTAATATATAAGACACTATCAAATACAGAGTTCCTCTCCAATAGGTTGGTTTATAATCCATGTCAAATTGGAATTAATTGGTCAGTTGAAAGACTCCTTTCTTTCCTCTTTTCCTTCCTTGCTTTCTTCCTCCTTCCTTTCCTTCCTTTGTTTTTTTCCTTCCTTCCCTCCTTCCTTCTTTCCCTCTATCCACATAGGGCACCATACCCTTATCTACAGATGCTCTTAAAAGCAATTGTTTTCCTCTTTTGCACTGCTGAACCCTCCTACAAAATTTTGGAGTTTACTCTCTAGATTTCTTTCTTAGAACAGGTCTTAAACCAAAATCAATGTGATTATAATCCACCAACAGGTCCCGGGTAAAGCCTCCTTTGGTCATTGTTTGACTCCTGACTGACTCAGATTAAATGTAAATAGCAGTTATTTCTGCTTTGGCCAGAAATCTTTAAGGTCTCCCCCTCCCAGATTCATTCATTCATTTATTCATTCATTCATTCATTCATTCATTTAGACATGTTTTGGACTAGGTGAAAGAGTAGCTTCTTTGTCTCAATTTCTACCTCATCTTAATCACCGAATGAGTGCAGCCTCAATCAAACTGAGATCTGTTGAAGACGTTAGCTTAAAAAGGCCCAAGTCTTCCTCTGCATCAGGGGCAATCTCCATTTATATCTGGCCCCTGGACCAGGCTCTGGAGGGAAAGTGAGGCAGGTAACCTTATGCAGCCTTCCCTCACTTAAATCCAGTTCACTTGAATGTCATGGCAATACCTTTGAGAATGAAGGACAAACAACAAAAAGCCTTTAAACTGCCAACAAAGTAAGAAGATAAATTTTTATAAATGTCTTTGTGAGTTTCAAAACTGTTTTTACTAGCTGATTTTTCACATAACAAAATATATTGATGTTTACTGCTAGCTCTTCCATTTCAAACATGAAGAAAATTGAAGCATTGAGTAAAATGACCAAATGAAGGTCAAATATGGTTTTGAAATAATGTCTCTGAATTTCTGCTCTGGGCCACAGTGATATTCAGAATGCAGTTCTATCCATGTATCACATTAATTCTTGGAAAAAATAACAATTATGATGATAAATTATTGTTTATTTAGGCAGTTTTGAAACTAATAATTCTTAATGAAAATAAGTAAACCATCTGGCATATGCTAACCTTGATGCTAGTACAGGAAGCCAGCATACCATGAAACAGATTGGTTTTTACAGGTGAATCTACCTATCATTTAAGCCAACCTAGTCATCTATACTTTGTTCATATTACTGGGTATTAACTGCATTAATTTTTTTCATTTGTATTGATGCTATTTTGGAAAGAACTTTTTCCCAAATTGATTTTTAGGGACAATGGTTTTTTGTTTTTATTTTCACCCATAAATAAAGCACTAAATGGATTTTATTTTCAAAATAACAAGAGTAAACAAGTTTATGCTTCCTTAAATTCCTTAGAAGACTGCACCAAAGTACAATAATAGTAACAGATTTTAAATGGTCCAACAGTTTTTAACTGCCTAGATTCCAGAGGTAGATTTTGGAAGCAATTGAAAAGGTAATAAGAGAAAGGCCAGGAAATAATTGGAATTTGGTTTTTTAAAGAGGCTTCAAGGTAAATTCATTAAAAGTTAATTTTTATTGATTCTGGAGGGTACTTTGCTCTCTTTGTGGACTAAAAAGCTATTGCATACTGCTCCCCTAGAAATAGCTATTGGTTCTAATATATTGCATAAGAAGTCCATAACATAGAACACAATAGAAACTCTCATACAAGATTTTACCCAAAGCTATTAAAAATTAAGGGATTCTAATGGAAGTTAGTGGTTTCAAGTTACCAGCTTCACAAGTGATGACATGATAAATCAAACAGAGCCAATTTATTAATTTAGCTTTTCCCTGATTATTCTCAGCCATGAGCAGAAATTATAATTTCTAAAAATATTTTTTTAAGAAAAGTAATATAACTCTGCACTGTATCATTGTAGCAACATGGCACAATGGCTTAAGAGCTAGCCTTTGAGACAGGGATTCTCTGGGTTCAAGCCCTATCTTTGATACTTACAATTTACTAACTTAGCCAAGTGGCCATGGATAAGCAAAACATTTAACCTCTCTATGTTTTGCCCTAGGCAAATATTTAGATATCTGAATTGCTGATATGCACTGGTGTGGGAGTTTTTCCTATGGTAGTTCTCACTAGTGTTGAAATCAGTAATCCAAAAATATGTTTTTCAACCCACCTACCCCCAATCTATTAGTCAAATAAAAAACAACATATGTGAATATAATTATCCTCCTGGCTGAAAAAATCTGTCCAGTTGCAAAATACTTTTATATTTTCAAGTCTTCCATTTCCCATTGCTTCTTTCTCTAACTGAAGATACTTTTAGAAAGAAGTTACATGTACATTGCTTATGGCAAAGTGACTTCATTTGTCCAATGCTCATGATTTACATTTCTGCAAAATTTATTGCAAATACCAGGGGAACAACTTGTTAGAAGCTGGTAGAGGACAGACACACCTCTTTCAACACAATGGACTCTCACTTAGTGCTCCAGGCTTACTAAGCATGTTTTCAGGATAATATGGATAATTAAGATATGGGGAGCTACTGTCAGTCATGAATTATTACAATGGGAAATAAATATTCACTAGACAATTACTGAGGCAAGACTTATGAGCTCAAAATATCCAAGCAATGAAGGGCCATACCTCTGATGATCCTTGGATGGACATATAGTAAATTTTAATTTCTACTCATGGTTGGTACCCTGTGCTAAATGGAGTGCCCTACTACCTATGATGTATTTGTCTTCCTCAATGACCAGCTTGTCTCTTAAAATTATCTTATTGCCCTTTATGAATCCACAGTAATTTCTATCTATGCTACAACATTTCAGCTTGTTCAGAGAAAGACTGCTGAGAATGTATTTTTTTATTTATGGGCTGCAGTTTATTTTAAAGTTTAATGTGGTCATCAAAGGTTAATGAGCCCCAAGCTTATAAATTAGAAAATCTCGAGACTCATTCAGCAGCTATAGACTGATACAGTGGTCAGGAAAGAATTATATATGAAATAGAATACACACACAACTTTATAAGAATAGGAGGATTTTTAAAGGAGCCCTCTATGATATTCATATTGTCTAATCCATAAATAGTACCTTTCTAAAGGAAAATGTTTCTTTTTATTAGAGAGATTGATAATGGGTTAAAAAGATGCCAAAAATCATGTTCTTGATTAGGTGAGATACATTGTTATACTGTAGCATATATAGGGTGTCCCAAATAATTTAGTTTTTTATATTAGCATTTTAAGCTGTTAAAGCTTACAATTGCTGAAGAAATTTGAAATGCCTTGTAAAGTATGAAAAGCACCAGTTGGGCTTTGAATCATTCCTATAGCCATATAACGCTGTGATCTTGGATAAATTATTGAAGTTTCCTGGCCTGGATCTCAGTTTCTCCTTCTCTCCTCTCTTCTCTCTCTCTCTATTTAATTCATTTTTTCTTTCTCTCTTTCTCTCCCCCTGCTCCCTCTTCCTTCTTCCCTGTCTTGCTCCTTCCTTCAGTATTATTATATCATATTATTTGAAATTTGGAGGGATCTTACAGATAATCTCATCCAAGCCTCTCATTCTATAGATGTTAGAGCTGAGGCTTAGAGATATTATATGACTTTATAGTGATGTCAAGTATTATGAAAAACAATAGAAAAATGAGTTGCTAATTATTATATTCACCTATTTTTATCTTTATATATTAATAGAGGGAGGCAAAAATTTTCACATATGGGCTCATGTAAACTTTACAAAAGCCCTATGAAGGTAAGGCAGACATTATTATTCCCCCTTTTGATAGTTGAGGAAAATGAGATTCAAATAATTTAAATTAAAATGTCATTGTTCTCATTTTTTCAGTCAAGTTCAATTCTTAGTGATTCCTTTGGGGGTTTTCTTGGCAAAGATATAAGTGGTTTGCCATTTTGTTCTTTAGCTCCTTTTACAGATGAAGAAATTGAAACAAACAAAATTAAATGATTTGCCTAGATTCACATAGCTAGTAAGTGTCTGAAGCTAGATTTGAACTGAGGAAGAAAAGGCTTCCTAACTCTAGACCAAGCACTTTCTCCACTGTACCACTTAGTTGTCTCTAAATAAAAACATTGTCCATTACCTTAAGTCTTGTAAAAAAAAAATAAAAAATAAAAACATTTTGTTACTAAGTCTTAAGCAATATCATCAAACCTATGAGATCTTAGTCAAGTCACTTTACATATTGGTTTCCTCGTCTGTAAAATGAAGGAATTAGACTAAATGATCCCTTTGGACCCTTCCATCTATGAGTTTACAAATCAAATTCAGATTTGCTTATAGACTGAAATTCCTATTAAAAAACAAAAGCTATTAAATTAATCTAATATTTTAAATGTTGAAAAACTGTTTCTGTCAAGAAATTATCTTTAAAAATCCTCTACTAGCTGATTAATAACATTACTTAAAACAATTTCTGTTCTAGGCTATGATTTTGTAACGTGCTCTCCTGGCAGTTACAATTACTAGTCTGTCCTAGACCCACCAGAGTACCTTTGACCACTGTCCTTTGCAGTGTGAGCTCTACCCGGCTCGCCTCCTCTGAGGCCTTCTAAGGTCTCTGGCCACAATCTCTTGAATCTATAGCTTAATAACCGGTAGCGCACTCAAGAACAACCACGTGTAATCTTAAAAGCCTTTATTATACCTACTCACATAATGCCCTAACTGATGCCCTGACTTGTTGGTTCCCGAGTGAACACCTGGTCAGAAGACCCATGTGTTCACTACCAAAACCCTTACCTCTTTTGGCTACCCATCTTGGCTTGGCCACCCAGCTGGGGAGCCAGGGTGAACAGCAGGAGGTTAAAGAGGGTGGTTGCTGCCTGCAGTGGGCTTATATAGGGCCTGTGAGGTCACACACACAGCCAATCAGCGAGAGAGTCACCCATTACAAAACTATCTCAATATGGCCAGGATCCCGCCCAAGGGCAGTCCTAATATCCACAGAAATTACTTCTGGGCCTCAATCCCGATGCACTGTGTCCGCCCATTTAAAGGGCCCTTACATGATTTGACATTTATAAATTAAATGTGAAATTCAGAGATATAACTAAAGTACAAGAAAGAGTTTTATAAAACGTTTATTCAATGAGAAAACACTTTTTAAACCAGCAATTCAATGCATTCATATAATGCTTGTGATGAGGCAATTCCCTAAATGAATGCAATAGAACAGGAAACTAGTAATTTTTAAAGCTCGTTACAAGTGCAGAATTCTGGGTTTCTGTGACCCACTAGTCCTAAAAAATCCTGAAATGCTTTGGAAATGATCAAAGAAAAATCAAATTATGGTGTATATAACTTTAATGTTAAGTGTATTTTCTTGTATACATAATAATTGTTTTAGTTGGGTAAGTTATGGCTGGTATGAAGTACAGATGTACAATTATTTTATGCTAAAATTATGTCCATTTCAGGGTCTTCAGGGAATGCCAGGCACTCCAGGAGCCCCAGGGCCTGTTGGACCTGCTGTAAGTGTTTAGGGTAACTATGTTTTGTTTCACAAGCTATTTCCTAATACATATAGACATGCATCTAATATAGGGCTACAGAGGATGTAGATCCATACTAGTTTTCAGTCAGGATTATTTGCCATCCTTCTGAGCATTAGGAACTTTCCATTAGTTCATAGAATAAGAATTTCATCCATAATTCAACAACAGATTCAATTTGACAAGCTCTTGTTAAAAACCTGATATTTGTAGAGCACTTTTCTAGTCCTAATCAGGAAGAGAATTCCTCAATGGCCAACAGCCAATCTGGGGGTGAAAGCTGTCTCTAATGGAAGTCTTCTCTGCCCCCAAAGATAAGATGTATTTGGGCAGTCTTTTCCTCTTCCCACACCTGTCCTTCTTGTGCTTCATTCTACATGAAGTCTTCCCCACTCATTATTTGATCTTCATTTTACTTCTAATCTTTGTTACCAATTTAACTCTCAATTGCCATGGTCTTCTATAGTGTAAATTAGTCTTGATTCCAGACATCACTTTTTGGGAAGTGGACTGTACTTTGTTATCTTTTGTGACCCCCCCCCAGTGCCCAGCCTATGGGCAAATATTGGTTAAGAAATTAGTGATTGGCTGATCGATTTCTGTTTATTCAGTTTCAGTGTTCAGTTTCTCACTGGGTCTTTAATAGTCACTACTCAAAGTGACTCAACTAATTTTACATGCTTAAAAACAGGTATTAAAAAAAATACTTACCTAACTCCATGCTAACCCCAAGATCGGTGATCCACAAAAACTTCCTGAATTGAATCCCCATAACCCATAACTTCATTTGTCCTACAAGTTAAATAGTGTTTCTCATGCAATATGCATAGTGATGGATATCACTTTTCTTTTACCATAATTCAGAGTCTTTAATTCAGGCGTTATCCTTGTTTCTCAACAGCAAAGTTATTTCATTTTGAAGATAAACTAGTAATTGAATTAGATCAGCTAGGAAGAGAATTCTTTTTTTATTCTTATAACATTGAATGAGAAATTTTGTTCTGTGTCAGCACAATCCTAGTATATCCTAGAAACTTTGTTCTTCCTCTATACAATCTGAGCACAGTCCAGTTCTATAAGAATTATTTTTCTTATGTATAAATATAATCATGTCACTCATAACTCAAATATCCCCCTTTCCCTTTTTACCTGTTCCATCCCTATTCTTATTTTACTTCATACTCATTTAATTCATACTTAAGTCCAACTCAAGTGCTGTCTCCTTCATCAAGTTTTTCTATATTTCTACTTCACCTCCTAG
Organism: Sminthopsis crassicaudata; assembly: GCF_048593235.1. Taxonomy (NCBI): domain Eukaryota; kingdom Metazoa; phylum Chordata; class Mammalia; order Dasyuromorphia; family Dasyuridae; genus Sminthopsis; species Sminthopsis crassicaudata. Next base: position 244,885,653 of record NC_133620.1, on the reverse strand, counting down.
GTTGCTAATACTTTTCCCAATCAGATCTCAGATTGTTTTGTAACTTTCTTAGCATGTACTATTAGATTATTACTATTTTTATAAGAGCCTTATCCACCTACTAAATTGTAGCTTCCAGAAGATGATAAACAATATTTTAATCTAAATTTTGTGCCAGTCCCACTGACTAGAAGAGTGTTCTTCATATGTGAAGTAATAAAGAAATGTTTTGTTACTGGGGGAGGGCTTAATTAGGATTATGCTATAAATGGCATGGATTTATATGCTATTAGGTTCCCTGATGTTCTTAGGGTGTGGCCAACAGCTGATATTTTTAAGTCACTTTTTTTTGTTTTACACATAATCATCATAGACCCCGCCTTCACAAACATAAACCTAATTGAAAAGTATGTCAATATTAAAAGTGGAGGGAGAGGCTATTAAAGGGAATATGAAAACGTGGCTTTTATACTCCCAAGAAGGACTAAAGTTAGTTTTTATTTTCTGTTGACATGATGCAGATCATATAAACCAGTACAGAAATTCTTTCTCCAGTTTCTTGAAGTATTTAAAAAGCTGATAGCTTTCAAAAATTATAGCCCATTTAGTAAGACATAATGGGTAATATTATGTAAATTACCATTTAAACAGCAAGTCTAAATTCTTAGCTGTATCAAAAGGTTCCAATTAAGGTCACTACACGTAGTTGGCCAAGGTGAAGAAGGCCGCCGCAAAATACAAATTTTACCATTTGGAAGGCTTATCAGTAGAATGCAGCTGTTCTACCTGCCAGAAGAAATGTAAACTTTTAGGACTGATTTAATTAGGACCAAATGACCTTCAAAATGGGTAAATTTTAGTAATCAAATCTAGTGTCATCTTATTGTTTTCCTCATAAACCAACTTGGTTGTTACAGGGCTCATCGGGAAGAACCGGACATCCTGGTCCTCCTGGAGCAAAAGGTGAAAAGGTAAACCCCACTAAAAACACAAACACACACACACACACACATATGTACATATTTTATATGTATATATCTACGTATTTATCATGTGTATGTATGTGTGTATATTTGTGTATATGAAATTGTTATAACCAAAACTTAGGTGCTAGCAGGGCAAGGCAGGCCAATAAAGTCAAAGTAGAATCTCAACAGAAATCCAGAGGGCTGAGTGAAGTTTGGAATGAGGGCATCTATAGAGAGGGGAGCTTAAAGAAATCCTTCCCCCCTCCATACTGAGTGGTCCAGACACAGAAGATCCTTTTACAAGGAAGAGAACAGACAGGATCTAAGCACATTAGACAAGAAGGTCATGAGGTCTGTCTGTCAAAGCAGAAACAGGAGCATTAATCAGAGGGGGTCCAAACAATTGACAAGGACATAGGGCAGGAGATAGAAAGAACCACTGAGTAAGTAATCCTAGCTTCTAAATCTAGGGGAATTGGAAGGAACTGTGGGGAGGTAATAGCATGACATCATACTGTCCCAGTGAAAGTTCTTTTTTTTTTTTTTTTTTAAATTACCAAATAACATCATTGAAAAGAAATGGGGCATAATGGTTGTGAGTAACAGAAAAATGCTAACATAAATTTAAAAGATACAATGTGCTTATTCTATAGAGTTTTAGAAGATTTGCACTGACAATGTCACAAGGCCCCCCCTTTTTTTTTCCATTTCCCATCCTCTATGGAATCTATTCAGTCATTCATTGGCTTTGAAGTTAATGGGAATTCCACACTCAGATAAGCTCTGAGGCACAAACCAAGATGAAAAATGAGTTTCAATTGTAGATATTGTGCCAGAAAGTATCTTTTAGTGGTCATATATTTTTCCTTGTTAATTGACTCATGGAAACTTTGGCATAATTCCCCAAAGGACATTTTGCCACTAGTCACTCGCATTTAACAGGTTTTAGAGACACCCACGAGGATGGACTACCTGGATGTAATGTGTTTAAGCAAATGCAAAGACTTGGTTTCTGAAGGAATGTGAAGTTTCAAAAGTTGCAAAGTTTTGGGTTTTTTTTAATTTTAAAAGACTGTATTATGCTTTATGTGAATATAAAAGATAGTATAACACTTGGACAAAAAGTTGGTCACCACACATATTTGACTCATTTAGGAAATGAACTAACATCATGGACTATCAAAAAACTTGAGTTATATAAATAGAGGTATATAACTTTCCATTCTTATTTTTTGGTACAGCATAAAGAACATTGGTTTTTTGAGTCAAGAGTTTTAAATTCTGCCTCTAACACTACCATCATGACTTTGGAAAATTAATCAACAAACATTTATTAAATGCCTACTATATACCAGGCACTGTTTTAGATGTTAGGAAATCAAAAACAATAAATGGAATAGTCCTTAATCTTAAAGATTTTATATTCTCTTAACTTCCCTGAACTTCAGGTTCCTCCATTGTAAAATGAAAGAGTTGGAGTAGCTGGCCTGGATGTAGTATTATGTACAAAGCCATGTACAAATTCTGCTGTTGTTTCCTATAGATACAAAATTATTGTTCAGAGAAAAACTAGGAATATTAGAATACCTTGAGATTAAAGTTTCTAAAATCACTTTGATTTTAGAATTAGAAAAAAAAAATTACTTGGAAAAAAGAAAAATTCTGAATTGTGTTTAAAATTATGAAATATATTACCTCATATTAAATTCTAAATTATCTTTCTCATAAATTTTTCATCCTCATTTTTTAGAAAAGAATTATGTCCCAGACAATTTTTAGTGTAAATTCCCCCAAAGTAATGTTCTATATTTATTACTTATATTCAATAGTAAGTACCACCGTTTTCTTTTTTAGGTTGTGCCTGTGATCTCATTAGAGAAATTCCTAGTGAAAAAAATTATCCTTTAACAAACTAATCGTTGCCTGATCTGTAACCTGTAGTTGCAGAAAGTTATCTGACACTCTGAGAGTTAAGTAATATGCCCACAGTGCTACACCCAGAATGTATTAGAGACAAAATTTGAACTCAGGAGCCAGCTCTCTGTCTACTCTCTATCCACTATACTATATCTCTACTAAAAGCTGTTCATTATGGTTTTTTCCACAATTTTACATGAATATTGCCCTCAACACACAGAACCTAGTATAGAAACAGTGGGATAAAGGTAGAAACAAGCCTAGAGAAGGCAGAAAAGTCTCTCTACAGAAGCCTCACCATATAAATCAAATGTGAAAGATGTTTTTGTTAGTTGTCATTTAGAGCAAGCATAGGACTATTTTGGGTGGTTAACTCACTATTTCTGTCACGCGAACATAATTCTTAACAAGAAGAATGATAGAAGAATATGATAAGAGATACTGCTCTTTTCCATGTATAAGGAACAGAATCTGCCTCCAATACTACCACTGTGTCCTTGCACAATTAATAAGTGTCCACTATGTGCCAGGCACTATGCAAGGTACTAGGGCTACAAATGCAGTATATCAATAATCCTTAATTTATGTTCTCTGAGCCTCCCTGTGCCTCAATTTCCACATATGCAAAATAAAGGGTTAGACTATTCTTTGAGTTGGAGGGAGAGAATCAGGGTGAATGATCAGGCAGGTAAAAACAAAATGATAAACCAATATATTTTTTTCAGAGCATGGTGCTCTTGATGTTCAGATTTATGCTTGATAGGCATTAGGTGACATACAAAAAGGCATAGCTAAGCCAAATATTTTCTGACTGTGATGTATATAATTCTTATACATTTTCAGGGCAATGAGGGATCACCTGGAAAACCTGGACCACCTGGACCTCCTGTAAGTTTTTTTTATTTGTTGAAAACTTTGAAATTTACATTTTAATAATGAAAGTTTATTTATCTAATCTATGTTTAGATGTAACACAAAGTTGACAAAATTATCAGGTATATATCTACATAGATATAGGTATACTATTAATAAACAAACCATATATCCATTTAGCCTTGGAGAGATTTAGCTATTCTCTCTGTGTTCTACATGCAAAATACATTTATCTTTGCACTTTATAAATATTTTATTGCTCACTCTGCATCAGTATAATTATGTGATTATTCATTCCCCATACTTGCATATACACATCAGTACTTCCTTAGAGTTTAAGCTCCTAGGGGTCAAGGATAATCAACAAATTAAAATCAAGCATTTTCTAAGTAGCTGTATCATTTAAAGTTTAGGTAACATATGGTCCCTGCCCTCAGAAAATTTGGGGATAAGATACATGAAATTCTCCCTATGTAATGTTATATAATAATTTTTATAATTTTATTGATAATGAAAGACATATGACTCTCCAGATAAGGAGGAGAGATGAATAATTTTCTATATTCTCTTTAATCAATATCAATTAAAGTAATTAGATTTGACTAATCATCTCTAAATCAGCTCCCTTTGTAGTTCTTTAGATCTGTTCACTGAATTCTTTCCTCATCTGAAACAGAGTTCTATAGTCCCACAGGGCCAAAGATTCATCCCTCTTCCCAGAGCCAAAAGTAAGGAACTTTTTCATGTGAGGCAAAAACAGTTGAGAAAAGAACAGCTACATAAAGGACTATCCAAATGTAAATGAAAATGTAGAAAACTTAACCATTGCTCTTGCAAGAGTTGGGATGAAGGAAATAAACTCTAGCAAGAATTGAGCCATAAGAATCTTAGTTGGAAAGGAATGTCTAAGCTAATTGTCATCAGGATGTTAAGTGCTTTTTGGCACAACTTTTCATGGGGAAGAAGTGTCATCCACTAGCACTCTGAAAAAAAAAAATACCACTTTGCCCAAATTGGTAATGGTATTGGATTTAAGAATTTTAAGAACTCTTGTTCCCAATAAGTAGAAAAAGTAAATGTTAGGATTTTTTTAAGATATCTAAGAAACACACTACTTAAGTGCTCTACTTTTAACCCATGCCATTTCTTTCCTATTTGTTTTAAAATGTTTATTTGACAAAAAGCAAATCATTGAAACAGGAAATATTTGAGATAAAAATTATGTTACAGAGTTTTATAGAAGCTGGATCACAAGGTATCAGAAAAGGAGTCATCAGAAATAGTCCACAAGACACTTTAACTCATGCACTACAAGTCTAAGAAATCCTTCCCTTTCTCCTAGAAACAGCCAGCATTTAACTTTATCATTAATCTCTGTTTCATATCATTAAAAATACATAATTAAAGTAAGGTAGGAGAGAGATTAGTGATTAAAACCAACATTTTCTAAGTAAGCACTTGAATCATATCCCATACAAGTAAAGGGGACAGAGTCTATGTGGAACAGTAAAGAACAGAAAAGGATAGCCTAAGTATTATGGCTATATTTTTGTGCAAAAGCAGCTCAATGTTTCTTGAGGTAAAAGAATCATATAATCCTAGAAATTAGAATAGAAGATTTTTTGTTCTAGTGGGAAGCGGTATCCTCGGAACATTCAGAAGGTATTCCTAGGGTTGACATAAGTCATCATTAAGTATTTATTAAGCACCTATTATGTATTACACACTGTGATAAGTAAGTACTGGTGATACAAATAAAAAAAAAAAATTAAAGGTTGCTCTCAAGGAGCTCTCAAAGTCTAATGGAGAGACAACAGGCAAACTATCTCCAAACAAGATATGCACAGGAGAAAACATATAATCACAGAGCAATTAAAGGATATTTGGAAAGACTTCTTGTAGAAGGTTGAATTTTAGCTAAAATTTAAAGAAAGTCAGAGAAGTTAGGAGACAGAGATGAGGAAAAGAGAAATTCCAAGTATGGGAAACAACTAGTGAATATGGGAAAATCAAGAGATATAAATGTTTTGTACAATGAATAGAAAGAGGGCCAATATCATTGGATCACATAGCATATGTGAGGAGGAAGGACATTATGAAGGGATGACTCATCAGACCTGTGATTTAAAAAGATCAATTTGACATCTGAGCTAATTATCATCAGGATGGTGATTGCCTTTTGGCACAACTCCTCATGGGGAAGAAGTGTCATCCATATTAGCACTCTGAAAAAAATACTGCTTTGCCCAAATTGGTACTGGTACTGTATTTAAGAATTTTAAGAGCTCTTGTTAGATAGAGTGGGGAGAAAAGAGACTTGCTGGTCAATCAACCAGTAGGTTATTGCAATCGTCCAAGTGTGAGGAGTTGAAGTCCTGCATCAAGGTGCTCACAGTGTCAGAGAAAAGAAAGGACATACAAGAGAGATGTTATAAAGGTAAAATTTGCAGAACTTGGCAAGTGATTTGATGTAGAGAATGAGAAATTAAATATGAAATTTAGGTTGAGAGACTTGGTGATTAGACGGATGATGGTACCATCTGTAGCAATAAGAAAGTTCAAGAGAGAGAAGGATTTAGAAGGAAATAAAATGAATTCAGTTTAGGGACTTTTTAAAGTTTTCAATTTAACTAAAATCCAATTCAAGATATCCAGTAGTCACTTGAAGATTCAAGACTGGAGGTTAGAACTGAGTAAATGGATCTCAAAATCAACAGCATAAAGATGATAATTAACTCTATGGGAATGGATGAGATCACCCAGTGAAATAGTATTGAAGGAGAATTGGAAAAAAAAAAAAAAGGATGGAGAATTTGGGAATACTTACAATTTGGGGGCATGACCTAAATGAAGTTTTAGCCAAAGAGAATTAGAAGTAACAGGTAGAAAAAGATCTAGGAAAGAGCATTATCACAAAACCTATTAGACTATCAAGGAGAAGAAAGTGACTGACACTAGAAGAAGTTGCAGAGAGAATCAAGAAAGAATTGAAGGGATATAGAAAATACCCTCCGATTTGACAATTAAGATAGCATTGGTAAACAGAGAGAGCATTATCTGATGAATAATGAGATCAAAAGCCAGACTGCAGTTTTAAAAAGAGATTGAGAAGAAAGGAAGTAGAGATATTAGCCTTTTCAAGATGTTTAGCTACCAGCTTCTTTTGGGGAAAGAGGTAGAGCACAGTCTTTTATAGTCTTTCATTGTGCTTTCCAATCCCTGATACTTTGTTTCCTGAGGAAGGAGGAAAGACTGTTGCCCACTTTCCATCTACAAGATCTTAATTTCCATCTCCCTTTTCATGGAGTGCTTTCCATATTTCCCAAGTGAAGAAGAGGAAAGGCAGCAGGAAGTAGGACTTCCATCTCCTGCTACATAATACTATTTCTCAGGTTTTTTTCCATAAAATATGAGACAAGATTCTCAGCTTAGAGCATGGAGAAATGGAGAGCCATGGGAGACTTGAAGAGAGGAGGCATGAAAAGGTTTGGAAGAGGTACTAGATAGAGTGGGAGGGTGAACCAATAAGGTAGATATAATAGAATTTCCCTGAAGCAGTAAAGACCTAGTGGAGGTTATGTAACAGATTTGCACTTGACTCTGAAAATTGTGGATTTTTCTTCTGTCATTAGCATATATGTCGGAATGAAGGTAGCACATACTGTATGAACCAAGGAGATATCCAAGGCCAAAGATTGGCAGGGAAAAAATCCTCAATATAAAGGAGCCTCATATTTTACAGAAAAAAAAAAATTCACTAGGAACTTCTCCATTCCTCCTCATTTGAAATCCTTCAAGTGTCTTTTGCCACTATTTTCTCCTTCATTTCTATCTCACACAAACACATAGCCTTATTCCTTGGCAAGGCAAATCCTTCTATATAAAGAAGCAATTCCATTCCATCCTCCCTCTAACAGATTGCTCCATTTGTCATTTCTAAACTCTTACTTTAATTTTTCCCTGTCTGCTAATTGCTTCCCTAATGCCTACAAATAGGTTTATGTCTCTCCCATTCTTTAAAATCATCTCTAAGCCCTTCCACTCCCTATCATTTTAATGATCATCTTAAATGTATTGGCTCTTTTATCTAAACTCTGAAAAGACTGCCCTACAATAGGTCCCTCCACTTACTTTCCTCCATCTCTCTTATACCTTTTGGACTACTCCTTATTCTCCATTAATAGATATTAAACCAGGTAATACCTACTAACTATAGATCCTACTTTCTGTCCTCCACCTTCTTCTATTCTTTCTATACTTTTCTTGGTGTTCTCATCAGGTCCTATAATATCAATTATTCTATTATTCTTTATGATAATGATTTTGAAATTTGCTTGTCTATCCCTCACTTCTTTGCTGATTTCCAGTCTCACATCTACAATTGCCTTTCAGACATCTTGAACTATATGTTCAGTAGAGATCTCAAGCTCGTCATGTCTAAAACTGAGTTCATTTTCTTTCCTCCTAAACCCTCTCCATTTCCAAATTTACCTATTACTTTCAAGGCTCTACCATTTCCCTAAATCCCCAGCTTCATAACCCAGGTATGCTCTGTGATTCTCTCTCTCACCCTTCCATATCCAGATTTTTGCAAGAATTGTAGAGTTTACCTTTTTGTCTGTTGAATATACAATCTTATTCCTAATAGGGCCACCATTCTGGTGCAGCTACTCATCACATCTGGTCTACTACAGTAGTTATTGGTTTTAATTGTCATGATTCTCCACTCCAGTCAGTCCTCTAGCCACCAGAGTGATAAAGTATCGGTCCAACCATGTCATCTCCATAATCAATAAATTCCAATGGTTCCTTATTGTTCCAGGATCAAATATAAAATCCTCTTTTGGGTCTTCAAAACCCTTCATCACTTAATCCTCCTACATTTTCAGTCTTCTTATATCCTATATCTCCATACATATTCTTCAATCCAGGGAGACTGGCCTCTTTGATATTCCATGAGCAGAACAATATCTCTTGACTGTGGGCAATTTTTGGCTGTCTCTCATGCTTAGAATGTTCTCCTACTTCATCTTCTCCTCCTGGCTTCCTTCAAGTCCCAGGAAAATACCACCTTCTATACAAACTTTCTCCAATCTCTCATAATTCTAACACCTTGCCTATGTTTAAAGCTTGTTTTGTACATCTTTGTTTGCTGTTTGTTTCTGTCTTCAGATTGTGTTCCTCATAAGTAGGGATTATCTTTTGCCTTTCTCTGTATCCCCAGGACTTTGCACAATGCCTGGAACATAGGAGACGCTTAATAATACTGGACATAAATGTAATAGTTGTTGGGATTTAGGTATCAAGTAAAGATTTTTTGAGGATGAGGGATACTTTATTTTCTATTATTGTAATAAGTTTATTTTTAATACACATTGCTTTATGAATCATGTTGAGAGAGAAAAATCAGAGCAAAAGGGAAAAACCATGGGATAGATAAAAAACAGAAAAAAGAAGTGAGCATAGCATGTGTTGATTTATATTCAGTCTTAGATCTTTTTCTGAATGCAGATGACATTTTCTGACCAAAGTCTTTTGGGATTGCTTCGGATCACTGAACCACTGAGAAGAATCAACTCTTTCATTACATATTCTTGCTGTTATTGTGTACAATGTATTCCTGGTTCTGCTTACTTCACTCAACATCAGTTCATATAAATCTTTCCAGGCCTTTCTATAATCAGCTTGTTCATCATTTTTATAGAACAATAATATTCCATTATTTTCATGTACCACAACTTATTCAACCATTACCCAATTAATGGGCATCCACTCCTTTTCCAATTCTTTACTATCACAAAAAGAGCTACTATAAACATTTTGTACATGTGGTCCTTTCCCCTCCTTTATGATTTCCTTGGGACACAGACCCAGTAATGACACTGCTGGGTCAAGGGGTAGGCACAGTTTTATAGCCCTTTGGGCATAGTTCTAGATTGCTGTCCAGAATGGTTGGATCAGTTCACAATTCCACCAACAATGTATTAGTGTCCCAGTTTTCCCACATTACCTCCAATATTTATCATCATCTTTTCCTGTCATTTTAGCCAATCTGAAAGGTATGAGATAGTACCTTAGAGTTGTTTTAATTTGCACTTCTCTAATCAATAGTTATTCAAAACATTTTTTCATATAACTACAAACAGCTTTAATTTCATCATCGAAAATTGCCTGTTTATATCCTTTAACTGAGGGTGAAAGAAACATAGGTGTATCTGTAGGCAGCAGGAAAGCAACTAGTAGACAAAAATATATTAGTGAGAAACTGGGGGTATTAGAGGAAGCAATCTTCTGGAGAGGATAGAATGGAATGGGATCACTTCATGTGGAGGAACTTGCAATAAGGACAACCAGAAGTGAATAAAGAGATAGAAGTGGGAGGTATCTGAGTAGTGTGATATGAGATAAGAAGGAGAGAGAAAATGGAGCTCTGAATGTATGGGTTCAATATTTTTTCAGTAAAAAATGAGGTAAGATTCTCAATTGAGAAAGTAAGGAGATTGGGAACCATAAGAGATTTGAGAAGGAATTAAAAAGGTTTGGAAAAGCCATTGTATCAAGTGAGATATGAACCAATTAGGGAGGTTTCTTTTAAACCTTTGCAGCATAAATGCCCAGTTGTAGTTAGGTAACATAAATTTATAGTAAATCCAGTCAGCATGATTTTGTGATTTTCTCTGGCTTTATAATTTGGCTCTAGCTTTTCTATCTCTAAGCATGAAATACATGACTTAGAGTTAAGGTTGTGATGGTGGGAGTAACCCAAAATTGAAACTTGGCACAGTGAGATCTTTAATAGGATAAGTAAGCAATAGATTCAGGAGAACAATGTGGCATTAAGGTAGCTCTTCAAGGACTCAGTATTGGGACAAGAATAGATTGTTGTCTGTGCAGATAGCCTAGGAAAGAATTTAGTGTTGAAAGGAAGGAACAGAAGAAAAGAACTGGATTTGGGGTTGTAAGGAAGAAGGAGTATTCATAAATCCTTTCATATCTTCAAGCATTCCTGTGAAATTCAGAATGCCATATGTTGCTTCTACATTTTTTAAATGGAACATATGCAACTATAAAAGTGAAGGCACAGCTAGGAATATTTGTCCATCCAAAGAAGAAGAAGAATTTTGTCTAGCTGACATTTACTATAGCATGGTCAGCATCTTAGTTATAGAGGATCATCTTCATTTTATTCTTCATTTTATGAAAATGGAGTAAAAAGTCTTACCCAAAATCACCCAAGTAGTTAGCAGAAGAGCCAAACTAAAACTAAAAATATTCAGAGATTCCCAGGGCAACCATTATCTTTTATAATGTAGTAGCTATGTGACCCAGGGCAAGCCACTTAATCCTATTTGTCTCAGTTTCCTTATCTGTAAAAGGAGATATAGAAGGAAATGGCAAATCACTCTACTGTGTTTGCCAAGAAAACCCCAAACAAGGTCGTAAAAAGTCAGATACTACCTAAAATAACTGAACAAGAAAAGATTGGGATTTCCCTAAATGGAAATTTCCTGTCTTAAGGATTCTAGAATTTTTTTTTAAATTTTATTGATTCTGGACTTTACAAGTTACAAGTAAACTTTATGCTTCAAAATTGTTCCCCATTTTTCCAGGGAATGCTTTTTTTTGTAGATAAATTCGCATTGTGACATTACAGCATCTACTCTTTAATCATCTGTGCCTTATGAAGAAACTGTGGGGAAAACTACTTTTCAGTAACCTGATTTCCTTGCATTTCCATTTGTATTAGTTTTCTTGTATGTTAGCCTGTGGCATATGCTAGAGAGGTCAGCAGGCTCTAAACAACATAAACTAGTAATTTAACAACTGAATTTTAATGAATAGGTACCATTTTCCTTTGTATCCACACATTTCTCATCTACTACATTTTAGCATTTGTTTCAATCCACCCTAAAATGCTTTTATGCTCCAGGTATGACTCATATGCTTTATTTTTACCTTTTTTTCCCACAGGGATTTTTGTTTCAATTTTTTCCTAGGGAAGCTAAAAACAGAAACTGAATTGTTGTCATATTAAATTCTGTCATTTATAGAATAAACTTATCTTCTTAGTTGAATATTTGCCATTCTTAGAGTTACCAGAATTTATTTCTAAAATCCAGTATAAATCATAAATTCTATTGGATCCTTGACTTTAAGGGATGGAAATGATAATTACTGCATAAGATGAATGATTTCTTTTTTCATCTTTCAGAGTGTGCCACTCAGTGAAGGGAATGGAATGAGCAGTTTATATAAATTCCAGGTAGTTGTTTTTAATCATTTAAAATCATTTTCCAGTGTTATGTAAATATTAATTAACACTTTTCTCCCTATCAATTTAGGGAGGTGGAAGTGTTGCTACTTATCCTGGGCCCCCTGGTCCTTCAGTGAGTACTTATTTCTTTTAAGTAAACTCATGATAGCCAAACAATGATTCTCAAAGTCCTTGACAGCCTTTACTTTGAGTTTCAGAGAAAATTTTCACAGACAATAAAAATAATGAAACAATTTCATTATTGGATTGTATGTGCATTAAAAACAAATAATTAAAATTTTGTCTAGATATCATCTAAAACTAAAAAGATGGGATCATAGATTAAGAATAGAAAGGGATATCACAAGTCATCAAACCCACCTTCCTTATTTTGAAGATGAGAGGACAGAGATCTAGAAAGTTTGTAACTTGTCCACAGTGACATAGATTGTAATCAGTAAAGCCTGGAATAAACATTCATCCCCCCCAGGTCCTCCAGAAAACCCTATTTTTTTATGTGATACTCTTCAGGTATTGATTTTTAAGGTAGAAGAATTGCTCTGGGCACATTCAGAGTTTGCATGAATAATAATAGAAAATCCACCAAAAGATAAGCCAATTCGAGCTGAGAGTTCTATTTTTATTAGTCACTTTAAAAAATGTATATATGTATATGTGAGTATTTGTCTATGTGTTTGTACATATATGAGTGTATTGATTTATTTATATAATTTCAGTGATTTTCTTATAGGGTCCAAAAGGAGATCCTGGCGCAATGGTATGTATACTTTTGCCTTTTTGCTCCTTTGAAAAAATAATAATTCTTTCTAAATTGAGATTGGAGAATATGGTGAAATGGGTCTATCTTTCTAAATATCCATCATTTGCCATTTGAAAAGAATGTCTGTGGCCCACATAAGAAAGGTAATATACTTATTTTTTTTTTAAGATCCATCAATCTTCTCCCAAAGCCTGATATTGTTGCTGTCAGTGGGACTCATCTCTCAGCCTTAGCTTGCTTCAGAAATCATCCTGTTACTCAGCAAAGAACACACAAACAGACCTTTTGATAAATAAAACATTTTCTCCTGGTAGGACTTTTCCTATTGCTGATTCATTATTTTAGCAGACTGGATTTACCCATAGCTATGAAAATTCCTTGGGGAATTTTTGAACAAAATTCCTACTCTAGATTGCCTTTCTTGGGATGAAATTCCTTAATACATGTGCCAGAGAAAAAGAGAAGCTGTTTGTTTGCTTTATAAGCATTATGCACTGATCCCAAAGGGGAAGATTTAGTATGCTGTCATAAACCTACTTATTAGGAGTAATGTATCAAGAGGTTAACTCTCAGCATGTAATGAGAATACCTTATGTATTAGCCAAGAAGATGATAATTGGATGCAACATCCCTCTCAACCATGGAACTCCACTCTAAAAATCTGTCAAATTTAATTAGATTTCCTTAATTCTTTGGCATTCTTTCTATTCTGTCCTTTTTAAACATATGTTCTAGCCTGTGTATTCTCCTTTAATGCCCCTTTAACCTTCAGATATAGATTCAAAACCAATGGATTCATTCCCATTGTCACGTGAAATATTTTAACAGCTATTTCATTCTGCTTCCATCTGATGAGATTAAATTAATGGATTTTTAAGTCAGTTAGAACAAGCTGGAAAAAGCAACCATTGCACATCTGACTAAATTTTAAATAGAGGATTGATGAGTTCAACATTTTCTCTTCTTCTTGGTAATTGGAAATGTATATTCAGAGCCTTAAGGATAAAATAAAATTATCTTTCCCTTTAAACCCCTTCTCAGCCAGTACTACCAAACTAACATATTTTCAGTTGGATTGATACGTAATTTAATGGTCATCTTTGCTTCATTATTCAATGACCAAAATTTGTCAGTTCTTCACCTGTAATATTTTTGTTCTGTTTCCTTAACCTAATTACATATCCTAATTTGAGTCATTTTTTCATATTATCATGAAAGCCCTTGCTTATCTAGCCTTACATTTTCAATCCAAATGAACAGAATGATCTTTATGAATCACCCATATATCTTCAAGATAGTAAATTGGGACCAGATAAAATACAATAAGCTGTCCTGCTGGCAATTTTCCCTGAACTAGGAAACACAGTTTTATCTTTATGCTAATAGTGCTGTTAATAGGAGAAACTGAAAATCCATTGTAGGAAAACAAAAACAAGTTGAAATTTATTTAGGTGAGAACGTGAGCAATAACCTAGACTGTTGGATAGATTTGCATGAAATTTGCTAGGTAGATCAGTCAGGCTACCAAAATGTGGGGGGGGGAAAGCACAAATATGCAAGCTCCAGAATTAATCTGGAAAAGTCTTCTATTTTTAAGGATTTATATAATAAAAATGTGAGTTCTTAATATTTTAATATGTATAAATATGAAAGAGGAAGAGAGGAAGGGGGAGAGGGGGGAAGGGAAAGTGACAGACACAGAGAGGGTAGAGAGAGGGAGAGAAAGAAACAAAGGGGGAGGAAGAGACACACAAACAAAGAGAGACAGAAAAAGACAGAGAGACAGAGAGAGACAGAAAAAGACAGAGAGACAGAGAGAGACAGACAAACAGAGATAAAGAGAGATAGGAAAAACAGACAGAGAGAGACAGAGAGAAAAAGAGAGAGGCAGTGATACAAAGAGAGACAGAGAGAGACAAAGAGATGGAGACATCTTCCTAGGCTAAGGAAAATGTAATATAAGTAAAATTAGTTTTCAACATCCTTCTATCACCCCTTCCTTTGTGACCTGCCCACTGCCTTCTCCCTCCATTCCTGGTGGATGCTTGTTGTAAAGAATCAGTTCTTTAGCAAAATTTAATAATTATTGTTGGTGGGTTTTAGGCACTGTGGGAGGAAGACATACAATTGCTTTGAGATAAAATTCTGTTTCACTTGGCTCTTCCAAGTGTAATACCTACTCCACAGAGTACTTGGCTCCCCTTTCTCTAGATTCTATGTGAAGTCTCACTCTTCTATTTTTTGGGGGGATTTTTTTTATTTAGTTTTAATACCCATTGCTTTATGAATCATGATGGGAGAGAAAATCAGAGCAAAAGGGAAAAACCATGGGAGAGATTAAAAAAAAAAAAAGTGAACAGAATATGTGTTGATTTACATTCAGTCTCCTTAGTTATTTTTCTGGAAGCAGATTTCATTTTCTGTCCAAGGTCTATTGGGATTGCTTTGAATTACTGAACCACTGAGAAGAATCAAGTCTTTCATAGTTGATCATCACACATTCTTGCTGTTATTGTACAATGTATTCCTGGGTCTGCTTTTTAATTTTTTTCCTGTTTTTGCTTAGCATCAATTCATGTAAATCTTTCTAGGTCTTTCTATAATCAGTTGTTCATCATTTTTTTATAGAACAATATTCCATTATCTTCATATGCCACATCTTGTTCATTCATTCCCCAATTGATAGGTATCTACTCACTTTCCAATTCTTTGTTACCACAAAAAGAGCTGCTACAAACATTTTTGTACATGTGGGTTCTTTTCCCTCCTTTATGATTTCCTTGAGATACAGATCCAGTAATGGCACTACTGGGTCAAAGAGTATGTACAGTTTTATAGTCCTTTGGGCATAATTCCAAATTGCTCGTCAGAATGGTTGGATCATTTCACAACTCCACCAAAATGCATCAGTATCCCAGTTTTCCCATAACCCCTGCAACATTTATCATTGTCTTTTCCTGTCATCTTACCCAATCTGAAAGGTAGAAGGTGGTACTTCAGAGTTGTTTTAATTTGCATTTCTCTGATCAGTAGTGATTTAGAGCATTTTTCATATGACTATAGATGGCTTTAATTTCTTCATCTGAAAAGTGTCTTCATATTCTTTGACCAGTTATCAATTGTATTCTTATAAATTTAGCATGGTTCTACATATGTTTTAGAAATGAGACTTTTTCAGAAATATTGGTTCAGAAAGATTTTTTTCCAGCTTTGTACTTCCCTTTTAATCTTGCTTCTGTTGTTTTTGTTTACATAAAACCTTTTTAATTTAATGTAATTAAAGTTGTTTAGTTTGCCTTTCATAATATTCTCTAGTTCTCCTTTGATCACAAATTCCTCCCTTCTCCAAATATCTGATAGGTAAATTATCCCTTGCTCTCCTAATTTGCTTATGGCATCATCCTTTATGCCCAAATCATGTATCCATTTTGATGTTATTTTGGTATAGGGTATGAAATGTAGGTCTATGCTGAATTTCTGACACATTATTTTCCCATTTCCCCAGCAAATTTTGTCAAATACTGAGTTCTTATTCCAGAAACTGGAGTTTGGGAATTTATCAAATATTAGATTATTAGATTACTATAAGCCTTGATTATTGTGTTGTGTGTATCTAATCTATTCTACTGATCCACCACTCTATTTCTTAGCCAGTAACAAATGGTTTTCATGACTGCTGCTCTATAATATAGTTTTAGGACTAGTACTATTAAGGCACCATCCTTTGTATTTTTAAAATTAATTTCCTTGATATTCTTGACCTTTTGTTTTTCCAGATTAATTGTTTTTTAATTATTTTTCTAGTTCTATAAATGTAATAAAATAATGTTTGGAAGTTTGATTGGTAATTAGGCAGAATTATCATTTTAGTTATATTAGCTTGCCCAGCCATGAACAATTGATATTTTTCTAATTGTTTAGATCTGACTTGATTTGTGAGAGAAATGTTTTGTAATTGTGTTCATATAGTTCCTGTGTTTGTCTTAGCAGATAGACCCTCTACCAAAAGCATTTAATTTGTCGACAGTTATTCTCTTTCTATCTCTTACTGATAGATAAATAAGTAGATAGAAATATAGATAGATATAGAAATGTAGAGAAATACAGGTGATTTGTGTGGGTTTATTTTATATCCTGCAATTTTGCTAAAGCTGTGAATTGTTTCCAGTAAGTTTTTGGATTATTTTCTAGAATTCTCTAAGTACATCATCATATCGTCTACAAAGAATAACAGTTTTATCTCCTCATTGACTATTCGAATTCCTTTAATTTCTTTGTCTTTTCTTATTGCTAAAGCCAATATTTCTAGTAAAATTTTAAATAGTGGTGATAAAGGCCATCCTTGTTTCACCCTGGATCTTATTGGGAATGCATGCAGCTTCTTTCTATTACAAATAATGCTTGCTGTTGATTTTAGATAGATACTACTTATTATTTTAAGGAAAGCTCCCCTTATCACTATAATCTCTAGTATTTTTAATAAGAATGGCTGCTGTATTTTGGCAAAAGCTTTTTCTGCATCTATTGAGATTCCCATATGATTTATATTGGTTTTGTTATTGATATGGTCTATTATGGTAATAATTTTCCTGATATTGAATCAGCCCTACATTCCTAGGATAAATACCACTTGGTCAAAGTATATTATTCTGCTGAAAAGTTGTTGTAATCTCTGCTAATATTGTATTTAAAATTTTTGCACCAATATTCATTAAGGAGATTGGTCTATAATTTTCTTTCTTTGTTTTGGCTCTCCTGGTTTAGGTAACAGTATCATATTTGTGTCATAGAAGGATTTTATAATTTACATAGTATTAGAATTAATTATTCCTTAAATGTTTGGCATAATTAACTTGTGAATCCTTCTAGCCCTGGAGATTTTTTTCTTAGGGAGTTCATTCATGGCTTGTTCAATTTATTTTTCTAAAATGGGACTATTTAATTTATTTCCTCTTAACCTGGGCAATTTATATTTTTGTAAAATATTCATCCTTTTCAATTACATTATCAGACTTACTGCCATACAGTTGGGCAAAATTGCTCCTAATTATTTTTTCATTGGTGGTAACTTTTCCATTTTCATTGTTGATGTTTGTGATTTGTTTTTTTCTTTCCTTTTTTTCTAAACAAATTAATCAAAGGTTTATCTATTTTGTTGGTTTTTTCATAAAACCAACTCTGAGTTTTATCTATTAGTTCAATTAGTTTCTTAGTTTCAATTTTATTAATCTCTCCTTTAAGTTTCAGAATTTCTAATTTGGTATTTAATTGGGGGGTTTTAATTTGTTCTTTTACTAGCTTTTTTAGGAGCATGCCCAATTAATTGATCACCTCTTTATCTGTTTTATTCATGTAGCTATTTTGAGTCATAAAATTTTCCCCCTAAGAATGGTTTTGGCTGCATCCCATAGTTTTTTTGGTATGTTGTCTCATTATTTTCATTCTCTTGGATGAGATTATGGATTGTTTCTATGATTTGTTGTTTGACTCATTCATTTTTTAGAATTAGATTAATTTCCAATTTTTTTAGTATACCTTTCCCTGCTCCTTTATTGAATATAGTTTTTATTGCATTGTGGTCTGAAAAGGAAGCATTTACTATTTCTGCATTTTTGCATTTGTGAAATTTTTATGCCTTAATAGATGGTTAATTTTTGTGTAGGTGACATGTACTGCCAAGAAAAAATGTATATTTCTTCTGTCCCTATTCAATTTTCTCCAGAGATCTATCATATCTAAGTTTTCTAGGATTCTATTAACTTCGCTAGTTTCTTTCTTGTTTGTGTTGTAGTTAGATTTGACTGATTTTGAGAGGGAAAGATTGCGTTTTCCCACTAGTACAGTTTTGCTGTTTATTTCTTCCTATAACTGGATTAACTCTTTTCTATGTACTCTACCACTTGGTGCATTCACATTTAGTGTTCAGTACCATTTATGAAGATGTATTTTCCTTCCTTATCTCTTTTAATAAGATCTGTTTTTACTTTTGCTTTATCTGAGATCAGAATTGCTACCTCTGCTTTTTTTTTTTTTTTTTTAAACTTCAGGTGAAGTATAATAAATTCTTTTCCAGACTTTTATCTTTACTCTGTATGTGTCTTTCTGTGCCAAATGTGTTTCTTGGAAACAACATATTGTAAGATTCTGTTTTTTAATCCACTCTGCTATTCACTTCCCTTTTATAGGAGAGGTCATCCCATTCACATTCAGTTATGATTGCCAGCTCTGTATTTCTCTCCATCCTATTTTCTCCCCTGCATATACTATTTTTTACTCTTACTTCTCTGTCCTTAGAAGTACTTTTTTACCCACCCCACTACCTTATCTCCTATCACCCCTTCCCCTCTTCTCTTATTTTTTGTTCTAGTGTTTCTGCCCTCCCTTCTATCCTGCCTCTCCCTTTTCTTTTCTCTTTCTCCTCTTACTATTTTTAGGGTTAGATAAATTTCTATGCCTATCTGAATGATTGTTATTCCCTCTCAAAGTCAAACTTGATGAGATTAAGTTTCAGATAATTCTCATCACCCTCCCTTCTTTCCCTGGATTGTAGTAAGTCTTTTGTACCCCTTCCTGTGATCTGATTATCCCATTATACCTCCCTCTTTCTCTTTTTCCAGTGCAGACCTTTTTCCACCCCTTAATGTCTTTTTCTTTGATATCATCACTTCAGGCACCATTCACAACCACACCCTCAGTCCAAGTGGTGCCTCCTCTGCTGCAAATTTCCCCGGTTTGCCTTTATATGCTTCTCTTTACTGCTTCTCTTGAATCCTGTGTTTGTAGATTAAATTTTCTGTTTAGTTCTGTTTTTTTTTTTTCCAATAGAAATGATTGAATTCTGTTACTTCATTGGAAATCCATCACCTCTCTTGAAAGATGATACTGTCTTGCTGGATGAATTAATTCTTGGTTGTGACCCTAGGACCATTGCCTTCTGGAATATAGTATTCCAGGCCCTCTGAACCTTTATTATAGAAGCTGCCAGATCCTGGATAATCCTGACTATTGTTCCTTGATAATTAAATTGTTTTTGTCTGACAGCTTAAAGTATTTATTCCTTAAGCTTGTAGTTCTGGAGTTTTACAATAATGTTCCTTGGAATTTTCCTTGTGTGATCACTTTTCAAAGGTGATTGATAGATTCTTTCAATAATTATTTCCCCCCTCTATTTCTTGAAGATTGCTATACTGGCTCTTTTTGGGTCATGAATTTCAGGAAGGCCAATAATTTTTAAATTGTCTCTTCTGGATCAATTTTCCAGGTTGGCTTTTTCCAATTAGGTATTTCACATTTTCTCCCATTTTCATTCTTTTTGGTTTGTTTGATTCTTGCTGTCTCACAGAATTAATAGCTTCTACTTGCCCCATTCTAGTTTTTAATGTGTGATTTTCTTTAATTAGCTTTGTATCTCTTTTTCCATTTGGTTAATTCTATTTTGAATATGTTTTCTTCATTGGATTTTTTTTTTTTTTTGCATTTGGCCAATTGTATTTTTTTCCTGAGGCAATTGAGGTTAAGTGAGTTGCCCAGGGTCACACATCTAGGAAGTGTTAAGTGTCTGACTTCAGGGCTGGTGCTCTATTCACCTACCAATTGTATTTTTTAAGGAGTTGTTTTCTTCAGCCAATTTTTTCCTTCCTTTTTCAAGCTGTTGACTCTTTCATGCATACCTTTCATTTCCTTTCTTCTTTTTTCTTCTACATCTCTCATTTGCCTTTTAAAGTATTTTATGAACACTTCCAAGAAGTGCTCTTTGGACTTGATACCAATTCATATCACTTTTTGAAATTTCTTCTGTGCACATTTTGTCCTTGCCTGAGCTTGTGTTTTGGTCTTCCCTATCATCATAGTAGTTTTCTATGGTCAAGGTTCTTTTCGGTTTCTTGTTCATTTTCTTTCCTTTTCTTTTGGTATTTCTTTTTTTTTTTTTTTTTTACTTTTATGGTTGAGCTATGCTCTGGAGTGAAGTGGGCACTGTCCCAAGTTTCCTATGCAGCCCTAAGCCTTGGCTTTGAGAACAGAGGCCCCTTGTATTGGTGGGGGATAGCTTTGCCTGCACTGTTCAAGAAACAGCCTGATTTCCCAGCATTTGCCTTTTGAGCTGGGACTGGAAGTTACCCCACTGATTTGCTCCTCTACTGAGTCAAGACTATGGGTCTTAGATGCTGATTTGCTGTGATTTAGACCCTCTCACTGACTTTACTAGAGTCTATCTGACCTACCCCACTCTATCCTTACCTTAGTGGTAAGCTGATAAAGAGCAGGGATTGTTTTGCCAAATAGTGTCCTATACATAATAGATGCTTAATATTCATAGTGTCTTAGTGACAGAGATGGTAAAAAGTCAAGCAGATTTCAATTTGGGCCTCAGGGTAGCAATTATATTAGTGGGCTCCATGGTACAAGTGTCTCACCATCATCTTCATAGTTTGAAGAATTTTATATTAGGATCAAGATCAAAAGGGCTAATTATTTCCACACCATATGCCTCCCTGGTGGAGAGGTTCACTCAGGAGACTAAAATGTATATGAGTTTGCTTTTGTATAAAAACAAAAGAATTTTGATGTTTCCACCATATGACTGGTCAATGAACTGTCTTCACTTTAATTTTATCCTATGTAACTTGTAGCATATATATACAGTAACTGGGCAAGCAAGTACAAGCTGGCAATCACACAAACCCTTACCAATGGTTAACTGTTACTTGCCTACTTCCTTACTAATTCTCATCCTGGGTTTATAAGGAAATCAAGGGTACAAGCACAGATAGTGTTTTATGAATTGATAGGAATGTATGGTCTTCTTATTGACTAAATAACTGTGAGGCTCAACCCAGAAACAAAAGAAATCACTTTTCCTATGAGTCTTTGTGTTCCCCTCTGTCTCTGTCTGTCTCTGTTCTCTCTGACTCTTTCTCTGACTCTTTCTCTCTCTGACTCTCTCTCTCTGTCTCTCTGTCTCTCTCTCTCTCTCTGTCTCTGTCTCTCTCTGTCTCTGTCTCTCTCTCGGTCTGTCTCTTTCTCTGTCTCTCTCTGTCTCTCTCTCTGTCTCTCTGTCTCTGTCTCTGTCTCTCTCTCTCTCTCTCTCTCTCTCTCTCTCTCTCTCTCTCTCTCCCTCCCTCCCTCCCTCCCTCCCTCTTCTTTTCTCTGTCTTTTGCCCCCTCTCACCTTCCCTCAAACCTCACATTTGTGAGAAAATTCATTTCACCTCTAATCATAGGCTACAGCTGCTGACTCATCTAGACCATAGCCTAACTATTCAATTCTCCTAGAATAACAATTAGTCTTCTTGTAGATAGCAAGGCTGCATAGTGAACATAGAATCAGAACAAAAGAATTTCAATGTTTTTAAGCTCTGGTAGACCAGTGAAATACCCTTCTTCACTCTAACAATAAAATAGTCTCACTTATTTGTATCAAAGTATGTGGACAGAGTTGGAACAACCTCATACTGTTTGATTCTCTTTCTAGACACTATACAGACTAATGTCCTATTTGCCTTTGCTGATCACATAATACCCTTTTCAAGATGATTTATCTTATATTAGTCTTATATTAGTTACATCTATGTTGTTTTCTGTTAGGATTACTAAGTGAGAACTGAGGTTGTCTGGATAGTGACAAGGTGAGAATTCAGGTTTTCTGGACAATTACAAGGTGAGAACTCAGGTTGACTTGATAGAGGGGGCAAGCTCATTGGCTGGGGTGGTTCTTCCCAGAAGCCCTTGCATTATCCCACACCCATTCTCTGGGAGGATAAAAGAGACAGCACTGGGCGCAGAGAGCAGATCGGCCTGGAGAAGGATAAGAGCTGGAGGAGATTCAGAGCCAGGATTCAAGAAAGACTCTGCATTGCATCAGGCTTGACGGGGCTCTCTTCAGGAAGGGAAGTCACTTCTAAGGACAAGAGTTAACAGCAACTGCCTGGAGACAACGGTTCGCTACAGGAAGAAGAATCTGTCTGAGAGATTTGAATAGACACAGCAGATCTCTTCCCAGAGAGCGATCCAGCAGCTTCTAGAGACGACAGCTCGCTACAATTGGCGCCCAACGTGGGGCAAGGACTTTTGCTTATCCTGACAAGAGGAGCTAGACCAGACCTTCGCAATTTGGCGCCCGAACAGGGACAGACACGGTCCTGATTCCAGTGGAAAAGCTTCCGATCTAGATCTCAGTCTCTCTGACCCAGAACCGTGAGTAACGAGGAAACTTTGTTAAAGATTAAGTGAGCGTGCTAATAGATAAATAAGGAACTTAACTTGTTAAGGGCTAAACCAGGAATCTCTTATAGCTGAAATGGGGCAGATGTTAGCTATATTCAATCCCTGGACCTCAGCCGACTCAACCCCAGCCCCAGAAGCAACCTCAGCTCCACCCTCATTCAGGAGTGGTACTATAGAGAGTATAATCAACATAATTGAGGAGCAGAGTTTACTTGTAACCTGGGTACAGATTGCTAAACTCTTGGCTGCATTAAGACGCACATCCCCTTGGTTCTTAGAGGAAGAAAAGATAGATGTAGATAAATGGAAGCTAGTGGGATATGAAATGAAAGAATTTCAAGCAAAAAATGGGCCTCGTTCAATTTCTGCAGAAGTATTTTATATCTACAACATAGTTCAATTAGCCTTAAACTATCAAGCAAGTTGTAGGAGAAGGAAAAGTTCTAAAAATGAACAGAGGAGGAAGTGTGAGGAAAAAAGGAAAGATCAAGATCTTTCCCTAGAGCAAGAGGATTTAAATGAGGAATTATGGTATGATTCTCTTGAAGAAGCTTCAACCCTGCCTAGAGAACAAATTATTGACAGGCCCACATCAACCCCACCTTCAGAGATGGAGGAAGAAGGAGGGGAAGAGGCAGAAACACAAACAGAATTGCCTGTGAAGAAGCCTAAGCCTATGACAAGATTAGAAAAAGCATTAGTTAAAGCTAAGAGAGAAGGACAGGATATAAGTGATTTTATACATGCATATCCTGTGATTGAAAATACTGACTCTGTAGGTAAAAAAAAGAGAAGATATGCACCTTTAGATTTGAATAAAATTAAGGATTTGAAAAAAGGTTGTACCCTTTATGGGGCTACATCAGCTTATGTCAAAATGTTACTAGATGGTTTGTCTTATGAAGTCCTAACCCCGAATGATTGGAAATCCATAGCAAGGACATGTCTGGAACCTGGAGAAAATTTATTATGGCTTGCAGAATTTCATGAATTATGTAAAATTCAAGTCAGATGCAATTTGGAAATAGGAGTTAACACTCAATTCACTTTTGAGCACTTAGCTGGTGAAGGTCAATATGGAGAGAATTCGGAACAGATTAATTATACCATGACAATATATGAGCAAATTGCTAAGGCTGCAATAAAAGCTTGGGGTGTCCTCCCTGGACAGAAAGATCGTGGAGAGGCTTTCACTAAAATAGAGCAAGGTCCCAATGAACCTTTTGCAGATTTTGTGGGACGTTTGCAAACTGCTGTCAAAAGAACTATTGGAGAAAATGCAGCTACAGAAATAATGACCAGACATCTGGCAAAGGAAAATGCCAATGAGATTTGCAAAAGAATTATATGGGGATTAGACAAAGATGCTCCTTTAGAGGAGATCATAAGACTCTGTGCTACAGTGGAAACAAATGCTTTTTACACCTGGACAATGATGAATGTGGAAAGGCAGGGTCCCTCCTGGCAAGGGACTTCTAGAGAAACTCGGCGATGTTTTCAATGTGGAAAAATTGGACATCTAAAAGCTCAGTGTAGGTATGGAGATACAGTGAGAAGACAGGGTGAAAGAAGACCTAAAACCCCATGTCCAAAATGCAACAGAGGATTCCATTGCGCATCAGAGTGTAAACTAATTCAGGGAAATGGGATGAGGGGTCCATGTCCAGGGCCCCTGGCAAAAAAGACTTGGGGCATGATGGCAGCTGATGTTACACCCAAAGAACCTTTAGAAGGCCAGGACTCTGATTTAATCAATCAGCAGAGAAGCAATCACATGGCAGAAAGGGATTACCTGATAAGTCAGTCAAAAGGCAATCAGATTGCAAAAATGGATTACACTTGGGGAGAATACAGGCCTTTTAAACCAACAGGGCTGAGCCCAGTGCAAACAACTCCAATGTAATTGTCAGATGATGAGAAGAGATTTAGAAAGTGGTAAATAGAAGGAAATTAGATAGGTTAACTGCCTGGGAGAGAGGGCTTGCTTGTATTTCTTCAGCAGGAGAAGGAATCAGATGGGTGCCAACGAGTCATATTCGCCTTGTCCATCAGAGAGAGACAGAAAAAGAGAAAAACCTCAAAATAAAGGAGAAGATCTAAGAAACATCTGACACTGAAAGAGCATGGATAATAAGAAGACTGTTAAAGAACTTTAAAAACCAGCAGGAATCATTGGACTTCCTCACACAAGATGAGACTAATGGACAATGGACTTATGGACATTTATAAATTTTCAATTTATGATTATTTGATTATGATTATGTTATATACTTCTAGCATGTGTTATGTTACTATGTTACTATGTGCTTATGTAATTTATGTAATTATCTGTAATACTTCTCATATTGATGGATTTATGTTTCAAGGTCATGACTGTCCTATGTTCTAAATCAAAAGAAAGGGGGAGATGTTAGGATTACTAAGTGAGAACTGAGGTTGTCTGGATAGTGACAAGGTGAGAATTCAGGTTTTCTGGACAATTACAAGGTGAGAACTCAGGTTGACTTGATAGAGGGGGCAAGCTCATTGGCTGGGGTGGTTCTTCCCAGAAGCCCTTGCATTATCCCACACCCATTCTCTGGGAGACTAAAAGAGACAGCACTGGGCGCAGAGAGCAGATCGGCCTGGAGAAGGATAAGAGCTGGAGGAGATTCAGAGCCAGGATTCAAGAAAGACTCTGCATTGCATCAGGCTTGACGGGGCTCTCTTCAGGAAGGGAAGTCACTTCTAAGGACAAAAGTTAACAGCAACTGCCTGGAGACAACGGTTCACTACAGGAAGAAGAATCTGTCTGAGAGATTTGAGTAGACACAGCAGATCTCTTCCCAGAGAGCGATCCAGCAGCTTCTAGAGACGACAGCTCGCTACAGTTTTCTTCATGGTAAAAGTTTAGGAGACACTCAGCATCAATAAACTGTAATGTCTAAAATGCTTTGAGGTTTCCAGATGTAACAGCCAAAAAAGAAACAAATGAATCCATGTGCTCACAATGAACGCAACACTTGCCATGCATTCATGTCCCCTGAATAATTTATCAATAAAAAGACACTGAGAATATTTGGAAAGAACTTGCAATTAGCACAGCAGCAGCATGTTTTTTATCAATTGCTCCTCCATTGTAGGCATTTAGCTTGAGTCTATGAACCATTGTCAGTGAAAGTTCTAATGCTAGTGATCTTGAAAAAGCACTTTCTTTCCTGGATATCATCCTTTGAGAGTAAAGACAGGAAGAACTTCAGAGCAAGTTCTGAAGTTATATTTCCTCAAAAATAGAAGTTTTTAGCCTGGGGTTACACATCCCCTCTGACCTTTGCTGTGAAAAGATTTCAGGGGATTCTTGAATTTAGATGGTGAAAATTTAACATTTTTATTTCTACTAACCTCTAACTGAAATTTAGCATTTCCTTCAGTTTTTTTAAACATTATTCCAAGAAAGGGAGTATAGCCTTATCACACTATAAAAAGGGTCCATGAAAACCAAAAGGTTAACAGCCCCTGCTCTAAAACAAGGGTGTAATTAACTTAATCTGAGTCCAAGTTCCATCAAAAAGCATTTCTAAAAATTAGACTAATTAAATACAGTTTTGTAGACCCTTCTTATTACCCACTGACACAAACAAATCTGTGACATCCCTAATCGAGGAGTCTCCACTCTTTCAGAAACACAAACAGAATACATCTCCTTTATACTCTTTCTCTAAATGGGGAAGGATAAATTGAAATAACAGGACAATTGTTGGAAGCATCGAAAATATTGAAATAATGTGTATTAGCAAGATTGAGAAAAACAGATCAAAATCTTTGTGCAGTTTTACATTGCCAGACTTTGTATGTGACTGCATGGAATTCCTCACTTTCAGCATCTGGAATCTTCTTTCACTTGCATAGAGTCAGAATTTGTGTCTTCCTCTGGTCATCTCACTCCACATGGCTAAAAAGAAATTGAATCCTACCTTTGTATGGCTTGAAAATCCATGAAACCTTGGGTAGATCTCCAAATAGTTTTTATGGGAGTGGTTGGGAAAACCATGGAAATGAACACTACTGAAGAGAACTTTTCATAATTAAAGCTAATCAGATTATTGTCTGGGAAGATGACATTGAGGTCCCCGATATCTATTTTTAAGGGATTCATTCATTTATTCAACAAGCATTTAGTAAACAACTATTTAGTGCTATTCACTGAACTATATTATAGGGATACAATATCAAAATAACATAGTCCCTGGATTCAAAAATTAAACATTTTGAGGTGACATCCATAGAAATGAGGGGTAGTGTGATACAATTGAAAGAATTCTAGGTTTGAAATCAGAAAAATTGGGTCTGATAACTTTGAGCAAATCACCTAATTTGGGGGGGGGCTTATTTTCCTCCTCTATAAAATTATGAGGCTGGAATATATGACTTCTAAGTTCCCTCCAGGTATGTCTGATCCTAAAATATCATTTCAATATCCCAGAATCATTAGCAATATGTTCACAAATTATCTCTCCAAGTAAATTATTGCAGCAACTCCTTCATATCATCCATTTTGATTATTATTTGTTTTATTTTCAGAGCCAAAATCAAAATGTCTTTATGGGTTAGAATTGATAGTTTATTCCACTTTCCTATATTCTTACTATAGATAGTATTCTTTTTTTGGCTGACTAGTTGCCTGTTAATGGACATTTAAAAATTTCTATAACCCCTTATGTTATGAAAGGCTGTTATAAGTCTATTTATTAAATGCTGAATAATGAGGATAGCATAAGAAGTCATAACAGAAATCTGAGTCATGGCAATGTTTTCAAAATAAATTGATGTTATATCTGCTCATGTTTGTGCATAAATCCATTTTAATTACATGCCATTATAGAAACTCTTTCCTATGTAATTGTATTTAAATGTCCCAGTGTCCCAAAATGGGAGCTTAATTTGACAATCATTAACTGCCTTGCTTAAAAAAAAAAAACCTGACAAATATCATCTGTTCCTACTTATAAAGTTCTTTTTTCAAATTTCTTGTATTCACTATTAACTAACTCTACCTAATATACCAATTCAAGTGAACCATAGACTAGAACATGTAAAACATTCACATAAAATTAAAAGTTATTATGTCTTTCCTGTGACTTAATGACCATCCATATGAAAAATTTCCTTTTTAAGTACAAGAAATACTCATTTTAAAGGAATTAAAGCATCCACAGTACTCAGGCCCCTTTACAAAATAAATAAGGAATATAAACTTCATTGAATATGTTCTGTCTTCATCTACTATTGAAATGCGTGAGCAAGTTTTCCCAGTAATCAAGCAGTCCCAGGTGCATCTATAATTGGCAGGCTTTGTTAGAACCTGTCCATTCATTCTAATTTTGCTTAAAATTGGGTGTGGAGTTGACCTTGACTACTAGAGGGATTCATTCTGATTAAATTGTTAATCAGAATTGAAACAATCAGGAAATAAACACACAACACTCCTAGGAATGACTTTTTCTTCAGCAATTTTTAGAAAAAACAAATAGCAAAAATGCATGGACAAATAAAAGATGAGATATTTCTCTAGCAATTTAATCTTTACAAAACTACTGTGTATATTATATAAGTGTAAGTATTGTTATTCCTTTATAAATTTTAAAGATGAGACTTGGAGAGATGGAGTGATTTGTTCATGATCATACAGCTAATAAGTGTAGAATTTGGGATTGGAACCCAGATCTCCTAACTTAAAGTGCTCTTTTTATTATGCCATGCTGCTTTCCCCATCATTGGTAATAACTTTGTTGGCTTTATCTCCAATCAGTATTTGGGTTTTCTTTGCAAAGGTTAATTCTGTTATTCTTGCTTCAATACTTCTGGGATCTATAATTTCATCAGGGTTGAGTATTTTCTCCATCAACACAATTCACTATCCATATCTAATTAAGAAAGTTTTTAAAGAGATCTTTAAGAGTTGAACTGGCCAAAAGAATACATTTTTCTGTGGCCAACTTGTGATAAGTTTCTCCATACCTAAATAGAATACCATTCAGACAAGTATTCCATTCCCAAACCTCTACTCAAAGTTTAGTCTATCTTAATCAAATCTACCATAACTGTTCTACCTTTCAAGACCACAGAATCACATACATGTCACAGTGATGTGTTAAAGTTGGTTGACTCAAGATGTTGAATGAAACATTTTTAAAACACTTTGATCTAAGTTACTCTTTATTTTCTACTTGTTTTTTTTTCCCCTAGGGAGAACCTGGACCCATGGGACTCCCAGGACTAGAAGGATTTCCAGGTGTAAAGGTAACACTGTCATAAAGTACTTGAATTAGAAATACTGCACTGCTATTTGTCAGCCTGTCAGGTTGTTTTCATTAAGAGAAATGTTCTACTGTATGTATTTCCAAGGGAAACCCCTTAATTTAAAAGGACAGGAATGACACTGACAAATGGTTGTCTTTATCTGCAGTTGTAGATTTTATGTGGAATTAGAAAAGCCTGTCAAGAAATATGCCCTCAAATATTAATATCTATCTATCTATCTATCTATATAGATATATAGATATATATATACAGAGAGAGAGACAGAGAGAGACAGAGACAGAGAGAGAGAGAATGAGAAAGAGAGAAGAGAGAGAGAGAGAGAGAGAGAGAGAGAGAGAGAGAGAGAGAGAGAGAGAATAACTCTATAAATACAGGATTCTTTCTATTTATCTAAAGATCTCTCTCTGCATATGTGTGTATATCTATATATGTGTGTGTTTGTGAATGTGTATACAAAGAGATCCTTAGATAAATATGTAGGAAAGAACTTGTATTTATAGAATTATTCTATATGTATATATTTATATAGGTTTATGAGAGAGAAGTAATGCAGAAGAAGCATGGCATATTTCAAGAATTCTTAACCTACATACATTTTTAAAATGTGTTATAATTATTTCCTTTTTTTCTTAGTAATCTTCTCCATTTTATTTCATACACTTAAAAGCATTAGTCTGAGAAGGGATCCTTAAAACTTTACCAGATTCACAAAATGATTCATGACACAGAAAAGGCTAAGAACCCATAGCATACTGATTATTGAAGCTGGGGAGACTTCTACCACATACCAGCTATGTGACTCTGGAGAAGTAACTTAACCTCCTGGTGTATTATAACTAAATGTTACAGAGAATGTGCTAACAACCTACATTGATAGAAGTGATATTTGTAAAGCCTTTCTAAATGTAAAGTCCTTCCTAAAGCCTTTCTAAACCTAAAGTCCTATACTGGTACTAACTATGATGATGATAATGATGATGATGACGACTATGATAACAATGTACGTGTATATGTACACGTATGTTGTCTGTCTTCCTATGGAAAGCAAAGTTCTTCTCTCAGAGAAACAAATAACAAGAGGCATCTGAAATAGTGTGCTCTGAGTTTCCAGTCATACATTATCAAGTATGAAAAAGTGGAAACTTCTGCTTCCCAAATCAATTGACAATAACTGAAAAATAAGTATTTCCAAATTAATGGGATAATAATTGAAAAATAGAATATAGGGGGTTAGTGTGCTGGGGCCTGGAATCAGGAAAACTCTGTGATTTCAAATGCAACCTCAGACAATTTATTAGCTTTGTGACCCCTGGCCACTCACTTAACTTTGTTTGACTCAGTTTTCTCATCTATAAATCAAGCTGGAGAAAGAAATGGCAAGCACTCCATTATCTTTGCCAAGAAAATCCCAAATGGGGTCACAAAGAGTCAGACATGGATGAAATGTCTGAACAATGACAAAAATAGAAAAATAACTTGTTAAAAACTCTTATTAAAAGGAGGTTATCCTTCTGAAGTACATATAGAAAATTTATGGATTTCTAACATATATATGTTATCTGTGCAAATAGATTGTGTATGTATACATGTACATACCATATTTATGTATATAGGAAACTCCAGTTTAAACAACATTAATTATAAAATCTGATATTATTATTGTTTCTAAGGCAGAAGGAACAGAATCAGTAACAATATCCCAAATGTGTATTAGCAGAGGCTGTTTAAACCAAATTTTCAAAGGCATGTATCTACAAGTATATGTGACTATATTACCATATATATTCAATATATACATATAAATATATACATGTAAATGGTGAAACAAAGAGGTTGAGGAAGCATTGCTGCTTTCATGAATTCATGTTTATTTACCATTTCCTAGAGCTGTACAAATATAGGAATAACTAAGAGTTATATAGGCCTTCCTGTAGAAATCAGATTTCTTCTCCATAAAAAGCATATATATGTGTGTATGTGTGTGTGTGTGTGTATGTACTTTAAAAGTCTAGAAGAATAAGCTCTCATTAAAATTGCAAAATAGTTTCAGCTATTTTTCCATTATCCCTTATTAATTTGGAAGTGGCAGTTACTACTCTTGATAACATAAGGCTAGTTGCTCAATATATAATCTTTAAGATACATCCAATTTTTGTTCCTTCTCAATAAGATTTTGCTTTCTTTTGAAAGGTCTACATAATAACCATTTTAAAAACTTCATTTATGTAGCAATTTAAAGGTTGCAAGGAATTTTACAATTATTACCATATTTTATCCTCAAAACAACCCAGAGAAGTCAGTATTCTATTATCCCTATTTTACAAATGAGGACACAGAGCATGAAAATAAGTAAGTGACATCTAGAGTCACATTGCTAGCTGGTTTATAGCAAACTTTGAACTCAGGTTCTCTGACTCTATATCTCTATCAAGCTTTATCCACCCCTCTATCAATTGTATCACCTAGCTACCTATGATTAATCACTAGCATTAGTAATATACTAGTGATACATACAAGACTCTTAGTCACTACTATATTTCTTTCCAGAAAGTGGAAATAAGCATGAGTTCATGAAAGCAGCCATTTTCCACCTATTCCATGTTTTTTCCCTTTACTTATGAACTTTCCACACTTTAGGCAGACAAAAAGGTATAATAGAAAGATCATTAGAGTAGGAGAAAAGAGATTTATATTGTAGCCCCAGCTCAACTAGTAAGTAACTATGTTCTTTGGAAAAGTTATTTAACTAAATTTTGGTTCTCAATTAAAATTAGAGGAATTGTATTCAGTGAGCTCCAAGATTCCTTGAGCTCTAAAAATTCGATCTTCCTAATATCCTACTTGTGGTTACCAGCATTTCTTTTTTAGTGTAGTCAGCTGCTGATGATAGTAAAAGTTACCTAGGATACTGGATTGCCTCATTTTCAAATGAATCTCATGAGAACAATTGAATCACTGTAGTGTTGAGAACAATACAGGCTAAGTTTTCTTCCAACTAGAGAAATGCATATAACTAAACATTTTTAATTGTTGATCTTTTTATTTCCATCTTTCATGAAGAAAGAAAAGCTTCTGCACAGCTACTGGTAGATGCTCAAAATTTTTACTCTTCTAACTAATGGCAAAAATATCTATTAGCATTATCTATATCACTTTTAGTCTCTATGTTTCTAATAGGCTAAACTTAGGCAAAATATGCCTAAGATCAATTGGGGCAATAATAACTTGAATTCTTAGTTTCATTAAAGGAAATGTTTTTGTTTTTATTTTTGTTTTACTTAAGAAAAAAAGAAAAGAAAAGACCTGGTTAGTTTTATTTTCGTTATTGTTGTTTAGAGCTGAGACTAAACTTATAATTTCATCAATGTAGACAGATATTCCATTGTTGCCCATAGGTAAATCTTTCACAAACTTATAGTCTTCAAAAAGTTATATGAGTGTTAAATGTGATTAAATGACTTGTTTAAGAAGTACTTAAATACCATAATCTTTCTAACTCTAAAACACAATCCACTGTCAAGTCCCATCTCTAGTTATACATGTTAATTAATTTTTCATAATGCACCCTCAGTACCATTTGTTAAGTTTTAACCAAATGTAGATTATTTCAGCCAATAGTTTTATATATAACTGTAGCATTTTTTACCCACCTTCATCAATGTTTTGATTTTTGAGGTTCCATAAATAATTAATCTTTTTTTTTTTTTTAATTGCTCTGACCAGGGAGATCGAGGTCCAGTTGGCTCACCAGGAATAGCAGGAATACCAGTAAGCTTATTTCACAGGGGTAGGGGGGAGTAAGGGAGGGGATTGTTATAAATTATATCTCATTGGTAAACTTGTAAACTCTTGGCAAGATAATTAATGAAGAGTATTAAGAGCAAAAGAAAAGTTATTATAATATATTGGTTGCCAAGATATAATGGTACCACTTTCCCTCTTCCATCATAAAATTGTTCCCTTTAGTATATTTTTAGGTTCTTCATTCAGTAAAGACTCCCCCATTTTCTAAGGAAAACTGATTTCTAATTAAAAAAAATAGTTCACAGTTGTAGTTATTTCACAGAAAAGATTGTGTCTGTGCTTATTACTCCACATTCATGCCCACTCTTTTTCTTCCTTTCCATTAGGATCTATGTTATGTCTGAGCACCCTAAGATTTTTTTGGATCCCACATTATCACCTGGTTGTCTATTCTTTGTCTTTTTTCTTCTTTTTCCTTTACTTTCTGCTTTGTACATTAATGTGCTCTTTCTCCTCTTTTCCATCTTCATTCCATTAAACTTTCAAAGCTCTAAAAGGTTGCTGATGATAAGCAATGTATAAGTACACAAGTGCAACTTACAAATGCAAATTAGGCTTTTCTCTTCTTTATTTTATCTCTTAGTCCCTAGTTATAATCCTTGGTGCTCTAGAGACCATATCTTGTAGTCCCATTGTTCATGCACTTCAAGTTGCTTTGCAGAAAGCCATAACCTGCCTTAGGTTTCACTTAGCCTAGTTTTATTAGCTGAGCTTTATTACTGTTAATATTTCTCATAAATTAGTCCTTCAATCCTCTCAATCATTTTTGTTGCTCATTGGTGTCAAATATTTTAATCTATTCAAGGTCTCCTCAAATGAATAGAAAGTACGGCACAAAAGGTTGGAATCATTTAGCAGAGCCCTGGAGATCATTCTAGTCTCCATTCAGGTTGCTCTAATTAAAATTTTGTGGTCACGCTTCATGAATAAAGGACCATTTATCCTTTTGCTAGGTGCCCCTGCAGAGTAGGTTCATGATAACTTCACAGAGGAGTCATTGGGAACATAGCACTTCAGGCAGCTGTACAGATGCAAAGAAGATGATAGACAGGCTCCTGGATAGGACTGTAGCCATTCCCATACTCTATTATTCCATGGAGCTACTCTTATAAGATATCAAAAGAAACAGAATGCATCCTCCATCTGAATCCATTGTGGAGCCTGATGATTTACAATACTTGTTTAAATTGCTTTGTACT
This sequence comes from Sminthopsis crassicaudata, assembly GCF_048593235.1. NCBI lineage: Eukaryota > Metazoa > Chordata > Mammalia > Dasyuromorphia > Dasyuridae > Sminthopsis > Sminthopsis crassicaudata. The sequence goes on along the minus strand of NC_133620.1, from coordinate 244,851,355 downwards.
TAGGTAAGACAGAGAGTATGGGATGGTGAAGAATGGTCTAGTCTTAAAATCAAAAGACCTAGTTTCAAATCCTGCTTTGGACACATCCTGGTAGTATGATCTTAAACAAGTAGCTTAAACTCTCAGTGTGCTGGGTAATTACAAATCAACTCTAAGTTTCAGAAAATGTACTACTTTGCATTGTTAAAGGAAGTCTCCTTGTTGGAAATTCTCTTTGACAATGAAAACGTATTTCTGGTACAATTAAAATAAAATAAAAGATTGTGGTATTATGATGAAGGTGATTTTCTTAATAAATTAAACTGATATTCAATCAAATATACATATATATGAAGAGAAAGAGGAAAGGGAAGGAAAGGAAAAGTAATGGAGGGTAAAGGAGAGAAGGAAAAGAAAGAGAAGGGGTGAGAGATGAAGAGAGAGACAGAGACAGAGAGGGAGGAGGGACAGAGGGATAGAAAGATGGAGAGAGAAACAGAGGGGGGGGAAGAAAGAGGAAGAGGGAGATAAGGAGAGGGAGACAGATTGTGCTAGGGACTGGAGAAACTCCAATGAATAAGTCTATACTCCCTTCTCATCTCCTCCCCATTTACTTATTTAATAGAGCTTATTATTTATTAGTATGTATATATCAAATAGGAATTACTCTTCTGAATAGACACCTTCAAGCTATGTGATCTTGATTGAATCAAACTATCATTGATGAAGACATTTTTGGAGCTCCAAGTTTATGTCAGACAAGAAAAGTAACCTCATTATTTTTTCCAGCTTATTATTCTCATAAATTGACTCTTAATAAGGGTGGAAATAATGTACCTCCTTCTTCAAAGGGGCATTAAGTGTGTTTATAAAATCTAAATAGGCTACAAGGACAATTCCAAGAGAGGAATTCTAAACAGATTTGGAGCAAATGATAAATTCATTGGAATTTCTTCTAAGGTGAATACTTTGAGGGTAGCTAGGAGATATATAGTAGATATGGGCTACAAATCAGGAACATTTGCTGCCTTGAGCTCAAATCTAAACACTTGGGTTCAGACACTTACTAGCTCTGTGACTCTGAGTAAGTCATTTAACCCTGTTTGCCTCCGTGTTTTCATCTGTAAAATGATCTGGATAAGGAAATGGCAAATTACTCTTGTGTCTTTGCCACGAAAACCCCAAATGGGATCATAAAGATTTGTACCCAACTGGAAATGACTGAACAAATAACTACTTTAAAGGAGGACAATATCCTTGATAGATGAGTTCTACTATGCTTATGTAAAACTCAGTCTCGTTGCTTTTTACACAGGGTCACCACCTTGGTATCTCCCTTTTGGGATCTATAACCTCAAAGCCCCATAGCTAGCTATTGATAAAGTGCTTTAAGGTCTTCAAATCACTTCTTAAATGTCATCTCATTTTAGTTTCACAACAATCCTGGTAGTTGGGTGCTATTATTATCTCTATCTTAGAGGTGAGGAAAAAGAGATTCATATAGGTTAAATAACTTGCCCAGAGTCATATAACTAGGAAGTGTCTGAGATCTGATTGAATCCATATTTTCTGCACTCCATTTTCAACACAGAGTTGTACTACATAGCTGCCTGAAGCAGTCAGGTGGCAATGTAATAGGCAAATGTACTCCTTCAAGATACAATGAGAAGTGGCTTTATCTGTCATACTGTCACAATGAATGTAATATTTCTTTTTAATTTCTTTCCCAGGGAAAGTCTGGGGCCCCAGGGCCTCCAGGAGTGCCAGGAGAGCCAGTAAGTGTCCCTTTAGCATCTCCTTTTTTCCAATACATTTGAAGTCAATACTTATTAACATATTTATGCATTTGTCTCTTTGTGTATCTCTTTTAGGGTGAAAGAGGGCCTGTTGGAGATATTGGATTCCCTGGACCTGAAGGACCCACAGGAAAACCAGTACGTTTTAAATTTTGGTTTGTTTTTTGTTTTGTTTGTCAATTTCCAGTGGGCCCATAAAAATGATGTGATTCTTAGCCTATCTTCTAAGGAGAATTAAGATTGAATAAAAAATCCACCAAGAAAATCATTCCAGATTCAGCAAAGAGAAAGTTTCATTTGCTGATTCAGCCTTGAATAAATCTATACAGCATGAGTTACTGACTTTGTTGCCAGAAATGATGTTGGAATGGGTCCAGTTTTATCAAAATGTGCTAAGAAATTAATAATTCTTCCCTAATTCTCAGACACTCTTTAGAGTTTTGGTGGGGAATGTTTTGCCACATCATCAACTATCCATAGATAAAAATAGATAAGGACATCCCATTGGGATCTTAGGCAAAAAGCTTAAGTGTCAATTAATTTTCTTCATTGTTCTACTTCTTTTTTATCACTGCTATTGTAACCCATGCTTGATTGTGGATAGAATGTTAGATTCTAAGATTAGAAAACTTGCATTTGAATCCTATCTTTTACACATATATACACAGCTCTATGTATGAACTCAAGCAATCAATTTTCTTCTCTCAACCTCAGTTTTTAGAATCAAATGAAATAACATATGTAAAGTGCTTTGCAAATTTTAAAATATTGTATAAATAAATACCATTATTATTGTTGCACTATCTTTCTATGTAAATCACTAGTTCAATATGTATTGCTTCTTTGTATCTTGTAAAGGTACATTATTACTAGCATAGCATCAAGATGACATGACAAACATCTCTACTAAAGTAAATATTTTCTTTAAGAAAAAAATTATCTTTCCATTAAAAGTGAGAATTGGGATGAAAGAAAGGTGAAGGAGAAAATAATTTCATTTGATTGGAGACTGAGAACTGCATAATCAGTCTCTTCCTCTTTCCATATTCATTGACTTTATTCCCCTTCATTTAGTCTGTGATCCACCTAAGCTGACCTATTTGCACAGACCTAAAACACAACCCTCCATCATCCTTTTCTGTGCCTTTTCACTGACTGTTCATCATGGCTAGGATGTGCTATCCCTTCATCTTTATTTTTGGTTTACCTGACTTCTTTAAGACAACTCAGTTCATTGCATTGATCGGAATTCTTCTTAAGACTATTACGCTGTTATTGAACTATAAAATTCTCCTGTTTTTCTCATTTAAGTTTGTATCAATTTATTCAAGTCTTTCCAGGTCTCTTCAAAACTATCACTTTTATTGTTTCTTTAGTATCCAATACATTCATATCCCATGGCTTATGATATAAACTACCTTCTGCAAGGGACATCTTCCTGTTCTCTCAGTCACTAGTATTTTCTCCTCTCAAATTATTTTCTGTCTACTGTCTATATGTCTTATATCTTTTTTTTTTTTAACACGATGTCTTTCTTCCATTAGAATATTAGCTCCTTGAGGACAGAAATTATTTTTGTCTTTCTTTGTAACTGTAGCACTAGCCCAGTACTTGGCTATAATAAGCACTTAAAAAATACTTACTGATTTATTTACTGACTAGAACTGAAAGAGATCTTTGAAGCCATTGAGATCAACCCCTTCATTTGGCAAATGAAGAAAATGAGGCACAGAAAGGGTTATCTTTTACATATCACAGTTCATAACACCATACAATGTCAGAACTGATAAGAACTTTAGCCAGACTCAAGTTAGTTAGCTCAGTTGTAGAGCAACAAACTAATAACCAAAGGCAATAAATAGTCTCTTTGTGGACCACTTACTTTTGCTGTATTTCAGTACCACAGAGCATATCCTGTATTCCTGTAAGCCATCTAGAGAATGAATGTCAATAGTTCTCAGAGGAAATTGGGCAAAATAATGTGAATCAGTCTGTGCAAATCCATCCCACCAATCGAAAAACAACCCAAAACAAAACTGCCCCATAAGTGGTGGGTCAAGAGCAAAAACTTCAGGATTTACTGCTTAACATGATGTTTTGCAAATAATAGGTACTAAATAAATAAGTCTGAAGGAAGACAGTATACAAATTTTCTTCAGTGAGTTACAAAAGACAAGGAGGGCTAACATGATCTTTGATGGCTTGTAGTATATCTGAAAACACTGAATTAAATTTTTTACACTAGATTTATCTTCTTTTCTCCAAGTGACAGAGTTGGCTCCTTTCACATCCTCTCCTTAATCAGCTTTATCTTCTTTGCCTGTGTTTCTGATGTAATAAATTCTGTGAACCTTACACTTCAAGTAACATGTTCTTATTTAAAGTACTCACCATCATTCCCAGGATGTTTCTGAGAGGTTGGGAGACTTTGGTTGGTTTATCAACCGTGACAGATTTTAGTGTAATTTACAGCAGTGAACACACAGTTGTCTGCACTTCCATCCTCATAGAATCCATCCTGGCACAATTCAGGTCTCTTAGGCTTTTCAGAGGAGCATGTCCATGCAATTGCCTGCTGGCTAAGAAATCATTTTCCTTACCTTGATCTCCCTTTTCAAATCAAATCTCAAAAACACATCTGCAGTTAGGACTCTAGGTATTTGACTTGACCCCAAGTGCTTTTGCTTCTCACATCTTCCAGACAATAGTCCTCCAATCTCATAAATCTACTAGTAGGGCTCTGCTTTATTATCACCTCAGGAATAGCCCTGCAAAGTTCAGGAGACTTCACAATTTCTAATAAAAAAGCACTTATTTAGTACTCTCAATGACAGTGATTAAGGGTTCTCTCCTTCCTTCAACATGTGCCTACTGAGAGACATGAAGCCATCTTTTGATTGGCAGGTTATTTCATGCTAGGAATTTATTCCATCTGTACAGTGAAACTTGTTTCGAGTTTCAATTGAAGACATTTAATGAGGGTTACTCTGTGGAGGAATATATTAGATAATAGTGTTGCTTTGACTCATATTACCATGAAAATCTACCATAGCAACTACCTGGGGCATCCAGATTTTACAGGGAATCTTATGCACTGGGTTCTATAAGTACCAATAATAAGAATAGCTAACATTTTTATTATACATATAGTTATATATGTATATCATGCAATTATATACACATTTATGTATATATAATTTACAAATCACTTGATATACTTTGACATTTCATTCTCACAACATATTTATGAGATGTACAACAAATTATTATTTTCCCCATTTCACAGATGAGAAAACTGAGTTAAATTAATGAAGAAACTTGTTCAATTAAAATTGCATAGCTAGCTAGCGAATTTGAACCTTAGTATCTTTTCTGCAAGGCTACAGCCCTCTCCATTATACTTTAGAGCCACATCAGTCTGACCTAGAATCTAGCTGACAGGGTCACAGATCATTGTGGCTTAATGCAACTCATTTACTGAAATATTTCTCTCCCTCTGCTTTCTTTTTCTTTCCCTGACACCCAGATGCAAGTAACAATGATTTCTCTCATTTTACAGGGAATAAATGGAAAAGATGGCTCACCAGGTCTTCAGGTACAAAAACTACACTGAAAATCAGATTTATAGTGACCAGCAAAAATCCTACTACTGTTTAGACCAGTCTGGCAGTCATATGAAGGATCTTGGCAAATAAGTGTCTCGATTATGATTTTTTTTTCAGGGCCCAATGGGCAAACCTGGAGACAGAGGACCCAAAGGAGAACGTGTATGTATATAACTATTATCATTATTTGAGTCTATGTAATATAACTGGCCTTATCATTGCTCTGTTCTCACATAATGGGCTAAGTAAACTTTATAATTTGAGGTACATGAAGGGATAGAGAAAGAACAAGATTCCAAACCTAATGACAAATTATGGGACCTGCAGAAAACCCTACCATAATAAGCTACATTACTAGTATTTCATACCTGACAATAATAAACATTTCAGCAACATTACTTCTTTAAGGAGAGGGCATTTGTGACTGACTTAAGTGCATCACAGTTTCTGGGTTGTTTAGTCTTCACCTCACTTCCAATAAAAAAAAAAAAAACTTCTCACAACAACTGCTGCTCTTCTATACATAGCATCCTAGCTTCAAATGATGGCTATTTAAATTTAGCAAGTATTAAATAAGTGCTTATTCTATTCAAGACTAATACTTGGAAAATACTTGGGGAAAAGACATTCATAAATAACTGATAACAGGTAGAAGTGGTAAGAACAATGGTGAGATCAAGGCAAAATTCTATGGGTAATTTAAGGCATGAAAGCTCATCTCAGAATGAGGAGGGGGAAGAATAGATGACTTCATGAAGGATGTAATGCCTTAATTTGAACATTACTGAAGAAAATGAAGGATTTCAATAAAAATTAAAAGAAACCTTTTGTGGCTGGGATAATGGTGTAAGCAAAAGCAGAGAAACAAGAAAAGACAAGATGAGAAGGATAGATAGAGTTAAGGAATAGTGAATATTCCAAATTGACTAGACTACAGATTACATGACAGAGAATGGTACAAAATAAGGCTGGAAAGATGAGTTGGAACCAAATTTGGAGGCCTACAAGCACTTGGATCAGAGTTTATATTTCATTGGCAGGCATAGGAAAGTTACTACAGTTTTTTTTGTTGTTGTTGTTGTTGCTTCTACTAAAGGAATGATGTGATAAAAGGAGTGTGTTTGCAAGACCATTTGAGCAGTAATTCAAAGGATGGACTGATTGCGAAAGAAATGAACTGGAGTCACAAAAACCAATTAAATGGATGTATTCTCTAAGTAAGAAAAGATTCGAGCATTTGCCATGGAAAGAGAAAGAAGAGTATGAATACCAGGAATCCTGTAAAATCAGAAATGAGAGAACTGTTCATCTGATTACATGCAAGTGTTAAAAGAGAGAGAAAGATTCAATGTTACTCTGAAATTTGTGTTGTTTTTTTTTTTTATTTGAGTCTACATCCATGATTTATTAATGAAAAAAACTTTTTGTAAAACTCCCTTCCAATAATACAGATCTCAACTCATCAGCAACCTAGTCTTAAAAGACAATTGGGTTTCATCTCCATTGATAGGATCAGCTAAGCCATTTGAGTAAATCAAGATAAACAATGTAGACAGTGAAAAACTATCACACAAGCACAGAACTTGAAGAGTACCCATGTTTAAGGGATGGGAGGAGACTGAATAACCAACAAAAGAGCTCACAAAATAAATGATCAGAGTGATAGGGAAAATGTAGAAAAATGGAAAAGAAGAGAGGTATCAAGGGAATCAAGAGAGGATACAAAGAAGGAAAACAGTGATGATTAGCCGTTAAATATGGTGATGTTAAAGATTCAGACAAAGGGGGAAAGTGAATTTGGCAATATGGTGGTCCTAGGTGACCTTGGGGAGAATTGTTCCAATAGATTAGGTAGGTAGTGAGGTCATAGTCCATAGAACTGAGAAATGAGTGACTAGTAAGAAAGTGGAAAAAACGAAGTATGGGTACTTCTTTGCAGAAGTTTGACAATAAAATAATAATAAGAATAATAAGTTTTAAAAAATTTCAGAGTCAGGGAAAAAAGTTTGTTTTAAGAGAGCCCTACTTCTATAAAGTCCTATCCTCATGTCTCACAATGGTAGAAAGATGGCATTGTGCCAGAGAAGTATAAGCTCAGGTGGTCGCAGTATGACCTCAAGTGACAGAGTGAATCTGGTATTACCAACCAAGATAAGTATAGTTCATAATCATTATTTTGCCAACTACATGAGGAATTATTTGGCTGTGGCAGTCAAGGAAACAAAGAAAAAGTTCTCAAACCTATGTGATGTTCTTCCTCTTCCTCAGTGATAGTGAGAGAAAAATAAAATCATCCATAAACCTTAACAATATATTCTCTTTATATGAGATATTTGTCCAATGACATAATAATAATAATATTCAGTAACAATGTTTAAGCATTAATATAGTACCTACTATTTGCCAGGCACTTTGCTAAGTGTTTTACAAATATTATCTTATTTGATTCTAACAAAAACCCTAGGGGGTAGGTGTATGACATCCATGTTTTGAATTTTTGGTTTGTTTTTCTTAGAGAGTAATTTGATAATTCTTAGGAAGTAGTATTGAACATGGGAAAAAGCTGGTGTAGGAGAAAGAAAACCAGGATTCACTTTCTGCCTCTAACACATACTTGCTATAATTTCTCAGACAGATCTTTAAAACAATTAATCACAAAGCAGATATTGATAGAAGCAGTTTTCTGTTACCAATGAAAACACAGGTCTGGTCCAAAAAGAGGTGGGATAAATTTAGAAAGGTATCACAGAATCACAGAATATGAGTTATAAGATATCTTATTCTATATTATTATATAAAAATTATTCTTTATAACTTTATAACTGAAAATAAATCACATAGCTTCTTCTTGGAAACTTCCATTAAGGAACTCACTAATCTCCTACCTTGATGCATGGCCAGATGGACTTCCGAATTCCTAGATGAAAAAAAGAATGTTTTTAGCTGCTCCTGTGCCTTCCAGAAGAGTAACTTTCTAAATCTGACTGCCCACAGAAAAATAAAGGAGCCACAACCTCTCTCTCATTCCAGCCTCAAGAAAAAAAAAAAGAGAGAGAAACAAGATAGAAAGAAATCTCTGCTCACTTGTTTAACATGAGGAGAAAAAAAAAAACAGGAAAAAAAACAAAGGATTGTAGCTCTCATGGCCATCCATAAGTGAAGAGAACTGAAAAAAAAAAAAGAAAAGAAAAGAAAAGAAAAGATGAAAATAAGGGAAAAAGCTGAAATGACTTATATCTTAAAGCCAACTGCTTCTGATCAAGTCAGGTCATATAATAGAATCCAGGTCTTATTTCTCAGCTCTAATCCTAAAGATGAAAGAAAGTCTTATCCTCTGTATTCCATGGTCTATCAGAATATAGTGGAGTTGGTATCCCTTTTTCAAGGAAGGAAGCAGTTTGGAATCAGTAAGATCCTGCCCTATTAATAAATAGAAAGTCACATTCTCAATCTAGCCACCATGATTCATTGAAAACTACTATTTTGAATTAAGGAGATTGTGCCCTATTAATAATAGAAAGATACTTCCAGAATTTGTGATACGCTTGGGGACCACTCCATCCTTGGCTCTTCTACTAGGGTAGAAAGATAGTTTCTAGTATAATAGGTCTCAGTATGTCAGTTATTAACTGTGCTGTTGTGCTATAATGCTAAGTATGGCTGAGCAGGCAGCTTCATTAATAGTCCCCCAGGAAGGGTATTGATGATACCTATCATTATACCCATCATATTATTACTGAGCAGACACTTCCTAACTTACTAGTATGCTTCTCCATAGCAAGCATTTTAGCCCTTGGGATATCCTAATAATTGCCTTTTTTATTGAAAGAAATACAAGGGAAATAGAGGTTTTTACATTTACCATATTGCTTATAACCAAAAGAATAAAACTCTCAAATATTTATGAATGGCAAGGCAACCTTGATATAAAACAAGCATTAGAGGAAATTTACAACAAATTCGGATATAGCCAAGTAATAACTTTCTAACTTCTCCTGATTCATATTACCTAATGAATGGCCAACTTGAGAAAATCTCTCATGGGTCCTTCATTTACGCCTTCTGAGAAAGCATTTCACTCAACTATCTAAGGACAGATAGAAATAGCTTCTATCATTTATGTTGGATTTTTTTTAATGCTTCCCTTTCCCAAGTGACTAGGCTTGTATACAACTTAAAGCAGATGTATGTGTTCAGAGTACATCTACCTCCACACACACACATAAAAATGTACAATATATTTGAAATACAAGCACAATAAACTACAAGTCTAAAAAGCAAGAGTTTCAAATGGAAAGCAAATAAGACAAAGCAGGAAAAAAAAACAGGTCAAATATATGAATTCAGGAGAGACTTAGTGCCCTAAAATTTGATAGATTAGCCTTTTCATACCCTAGTACAAAATTCAAGTGACAAAATCCTCTACGTCAATTTATCTTCTTGTTGCATTGACAACCTGGGCCTAAGAGTTATAATATTGCAACAGCATGAAACATTAAAATTATAGACCAAGGCAAATAAGTGTAATTTGATTCATTCCAGCATTGATAGCCATTAAAATGAGTATAATGCCCTAAGAAATGGTCATTTTTCTCTAATAGGGTGATCAAGGAATACCAGGAGACAGAGGTCCACAAGGTGAAAGAGGAAAAACTGGTCTTCCAGGAGTAAAGGGAATGATAGGTCCCATGGGACCCCCAGGAAACAAAGGTTCTCCAGGAACCCCTGGGTATCAAGGGCCTCCAGGTACTCCAGGAACCCCTGGAATTCCGGTAAGCTACATCAGAGTTGCTTTTCTTTAAAATCATTATTGTTATGAATTCAATAATCACAAATAAAACATGGAAAACAGGGGAAACACTATATCAGGTACTGTAAAGTTTTTACACATTCAACATTTTATTTTTTTTGAAAGACATATATGAACCTAATTAAGTAGTAATAAACTGCTCTCTTTGACTTTCTGGACTTCTACTCCCCTATGTAAAACTTTTTAAAATGCTTTATTAATGCTCTTTATTTTTTCTTTTCATATCTATTGCTGTCCATCAACTTTCTTCCTTCTCCTCACCTCAAGCTAAATTTTCCTTTTTAAAAAATATGTAGCATAAAGCCAAACCAAATCAAGATATTGAATATTTCTGAAGACGTTTGTCTGGTTCTGTACCTTTATTCCATCAGCTCTCTATCAAGCAAGGGAAGATATCTACCATTAATCAGTCTTACCTATTAATTTACTCAAAATCCTGAGGTCTTTCACAGATTTAATTCAATGCTTAAAAAGCAAATGGACCAAAATGATATGAAACACTCTTAGACAGAGTCTATATAACATCAAAACTCAATTTTCTTGAAGAGTCTGTTAAATGATGGACATAGAATAGAATATAAATGTTGATAAGGGTCTTCCCAGGGAAAACTTTTTGGCCTACCATGCTTTTTAATTAAGCCTATGTAAAGAAGACAGATGATTTATTAATAATCCTCACTGTGGGGATTTATTTAATGGAAGTAAAATATCTTAGCACAAAAAAATATGGTCAAAATGAACACTGACTTCTTCACAGAAATGTCAGAAGCATTAGACAAACTATCACTATTGTGAATTGGATCTTACTCAAGTTTCTGGATATTTCCAGATTTGGTCTTTGCTCTGAATGTAATTTGTATATGTCTTCCTTCCTTTCTTCTTGCCATCTTGTTACCTTTCTTACCTCTTCAGACTCAGCTTTTGTGTAGGAATCTATTTTAATGATTTGCCAGTCACAACTGATGACTCTAACTGAAATAATTTAACCAACACTTTCTACTTTATTTTGCCCTCTATACAATGAAAATGGAACTGGGGGGAAAAAAAGGAATTTACTTGGTATTCTATCCTTCCTTCCCTGGCCATTACACACATGACTTATAATCTCCAAAATTGAACAATTAGATATTTATATTTAAAAATAAACAAAGCAATATTAAAAATTTTAGTTGATGGTATAAAACATCAGATTTAAATTATTTTAATAAGGATTTGGAATAATTTTGGCAGCTGTACGTGGGCTTTTTTATCAAGTAGATAAAAAAAATTAAGCTTATCCCATTAAACTTTACTAAAGAAGTTTTATCTTTTTTGTTTTCTCCTTAATTCTCAGGTATAAGATACTAATGTTCTTTTTATTTTTAGCTAAGACCAGAGGATGGTTCAATTCTATTATCTCTCTATGTAAACCACAGATTTAAACCATTTTAATAAACAAAGTTTCATTTGCTAAAGATACAATAATATGTAGTTTTCAGTTCTAAAAATAAAATTTCATTTTGGTCCCAATAAATAATACTCACCAATTTATTTTTGAAAACCTATTAAACCAATTCTTAATTTGTCCATTCCCTAATTTTCTTTAGAAATCAACTTAATTCTGTCAATCAACAAGGATTTGCTAAATAACTTATGTGATAAATATTGTTGAACACTACATTAGGCATTAAGGATTTAATGATAAAATCCACATATTATCCTGCTTCAAGAAGCTGATATTCTAGTAGGACAAGTATTATTGGGCAATCTGTTGTGATAATAATAGTAGAAGTAGTAAAAATGTCTATCTAGTCCCAGGGGTTTTAGAAGAGGAAATGTGAATATTCTTTAATTATGTAGTACAGAAACATTTATCCATATATAGTGAAAGTGACATCCTTATGGCTTATCTATAAACCCAGCTCAGAACAGGTCTTTTTAAACTAATGAAACACCTCAGTTTCTTTTCAGCATTTCATCAACAAAAAAATATATTTGCAACTTTGTTTAATCAACCTTCAAAAATATCATCCTTTGATTAAATTTATCTCTTTGATAGTTTCAGAGATAGAGTTACAAAACCAACTTTTTTATTCCATCTTCATTTGTAAAATGCTGTGCTATAACAATTTATTCTTTTTTTTTTTTCTTCAGGCTGATGCAGTCTCATTTGAAGAAATAAAAAATTACATAAATCAAGAGGTCCTGAGGATTTTTGAAGGTTAGAACATGATTTTCAGTCTCTGTGTTTCTGAAATTATTTCATGGAAAAATCCAATTCTGGACAAGATCTGATTATAATTTTAGTGGGGAAAAAAGCACAGTCTGAATCAGAAAACCTGAATTTGAGTTCTACCATTTACTGTCTCTATGACATGATTAACTTTAGAAGGTTTGGAATTTAAGAACACCTTGAAGGACCAGGCAGATTTGTGTAGCACTTGATATACTTGTTCTTTCTAGTGTGGTGTTATTTCATATGTCTGAACTCTGGTATCTCATCTAAAAAAATTATCAATGATCTCTAAAGTCTCTTCCAAATCTATTCAAAATGAAAATCCTATTATCCTACACCTAATCTAAGCATTACAGAAATCCCCTCTACAATCTGACAGATAAGTACTCAGCCTCTTTCTGAATACCTCAAGTTGTGGGAAATTCACTCCCTTACAAAGTGACCAGTTCCATTTTGCATAGAGCTATAATTGTTAAAAAGTTCTTCCTTTTATGAAGCAAAACTCTGCTTCTATAAAATATTTGTACCCACTAATGATGTTTCAGCCCTCTGGAGTAAAACAAATTCCAATCTTTCTTCCCTGTGACAGTCCCTTTAGATTCAGCTTCAGCTTAACTCCTTTGGTATATTGTGGTGCAACCAGTTATTAATTCACCAAGATATATTATCTCACACTACCATTAGCTCATATTATGCTGTTTTCACAATTGTCCATCCACAAGACAATCATGAATATATTTGACATTGTACTTATCTACTGATATGAGATCAGTTTGTTACATCCTAGAACAGAAATATCAAAAATATGGCAGTGCTCTGCACAACACTCAAGTGACATAGAAATCAGACTAAATTACATTTGGAAAATATTTAATAATATTGAATAAGTAAAAATTACAACAGAACATCAATTTTTGGTTTTCTAAGTCAATTTACAGGTCATCACATATCCTTGTGTGCAATTTAGTGGTCCTATTTCCATTTAAGTTTAACACAATTATTCTAGAATTTTACCATAAAGTCAAATTCATTCATCAATAATCTTTCGATTTAAATATTTGCTTTCTCTGCCTCTCTTTTCTCTCTGTCTCTCCCATTTTCTCTCTGTCTCTTTTTCTCTCTTTCTTTCTCTCTCTGTCTCTCTCTGTCTCTCTCATTAAAACTTGTATCTGTTTCCATTCTTCTGGCACCTCTCTGATTCTACTTTTTTTCACCAACATTACCAATAATCTTTCTGCATTGACATCTAGAATTTCTTATGTTAGGATATAAATCATCTGAACTTACAAAGCTAAGTCTTTCTTTTCTTACCCATCTTGGGCTTTAGTAGTCATTTAATCATGTTTGTTCCACCTTTCCCAGTTTAATGATCATTCTCCATGACAGAGGAGGTAGACACAAAATAAGAGTTATATAATTATACTATGTTACTTTAACCCATAATATTAAGCTGTGAGGCCAGCCTTTCTTAGTTTTTCCAGACCATTGCATTCTTTATAACTCATTTAGGATTTCATATTTCCAGATACTAATTATTCTCATAAATTCATCCCACATTTTTCTGTGCATCCTTGTTATTAGCTTTCTTATATATACTTTTAAAATTATGATTTTTGTCAAACAACTTTCTATGCAATCACAATTATTTAGATTTGTGATTTCATTTTCAAAACTTTGTTTTTTGAATTGTCTTTTCTTTCTCATGTCATTTTTCCTTTTAGAAATTCTGACTGTGGAATCATTAATCCTTTATTATGCTCAGAATGCTTTTTTTAGGAAATACAAGATGATTCCTATTCTATTTTGACATCCAACCAATGGTTTCTTATTAGTCAGAATTAAATCCAAAGTAATGGCTTACCTCATTGCTTGATTAATTTTCTGAAATGTTCATACTATGCTATCAGGTGACTCATAAGTCATCAGTGAGATGTTGTTAGCTCAAAAGTTAAAATGATGGAAGGGGGTAATCAGAGAAAGGATAGGGAATGTTTTTGACATTTAAAATCCTGCATCCAGTTCAATTAACAAACTTTACATAGGTACTATAATGCAAGAAACTGTGCTAAATATTGAAAATACAGAGATGAAAAATAATATACTCTCTGCCTTTAAAAAAAAAAAAACCTTTAGAGTTTAATGAGAGACATGACAGATGACCAAATAAGTATGATGTAGGTAAATGACATGTGAGAGGGACAAAAGAGAGCCAAGAGGAAAGAAAGATGTTATCTCTTATTTACCTGCGAAAATCCTTCTCTTCCTTCAAGGCTCAGCTCACCTACCACAACCTCCAAAAAGCCTGCCAAGAACTGTGATCCACCCCACACCCACACCCACCACAGCCTAAAAAAAGTATGTCCTCCTCATCAGATACCCTTAGAGAACTTTAATTAGTGCCCTCCTTTTCTCCATTGCATTCTGATTCATGTTATATTCATGTAACTAGATATTCAAGCTGATTTCCCTATGGGCAGGGTAACATTCTGAAACCTAACTGTGTGGATTCTAAGAATTGTAGTCTTATACAAAAAGCATCCACCCTGGGAGGAGCTTGTGAAGCACATACTGGGTTGGAAGTGTGTGTAATTCAAATGAGGATATGGAATAGAGGCTCCACAGATACTTCCTCTGCTTGTCTGTCACAGACAATAGAAAAGCTTGAAGCTGCAAGTACATGTGTATCTGGTTGTTATTGGACTTTTCTCCACAAAAGGATTGATAAAAGAGATATAATTGGCTGCCCTTTTCCATGACCACCCCAGTTGGTTAAGTGTATGTTAAAAGCTTATCTGTTAGTTCTAATTGTTTACATACTAAATTATTCAATGCTTTTTAAAAGCTAGTTTACCCTCGATTAAAAAGAAAAAAATCCTAAACATTTAGCTGCTCCAGTTTCCACTAATATTTGGATAAGCTAAATGAGAGAGAGTCTTCTACATTTGATTTTATAACTCATATTATAGAATCTTATGCATCAGAGAGAGATGGACCATGGCCCCTTTCCTCTAGGCTGCTGAGGTAGGAGTAAGCAAAATTCAGATAGCAAAGAGATCCAGGGATCTAGGGATATGCTGAAATCAACTTAGCTTGGGAGAACCCTTTATTATATTTTCAGTGTTAGCATTTACACCTCACAAATTGGCAATTTCTACAAATTAGAACTTGAGTTATTCTTTTATTGATTGCTTAGACTTTAAAAAGTGATGGAGAAAATGTGTTTAAAATGTGTCATGTCATTTTGGAGGGATGGGGTGGGGAAGAGAGAGCTGATTGTTAAACATGGCCTGCATGCATCTTAGTGAGAAATGCAGCCTCAGAAAAAAAAAAAAAAAAGAAAGAAAAGAAAAAGAAAAAAAAAAGGAATAAAGGTATGAGCAAAAGGTAGTTCACACTGCGTAGATGCCTAGGGAGAAGAGAAAGATGTGATCTGCAAAGAATATAACTGGTCTACATTCCTAAACTTTAGCTTTTATTTTCCACCTATATCTTTAAAGCTTACCAGATAGTGCCACCTGCTGGTTATATTTATTTGTACAACTATTATAACTTACCACCCCCAATAGATTGGAAGTGTCTCAAGGGAAGACATGACAATCTGTTCTTTTTTTCTTTCTTTCTTTTTTCTTCTTTTTTTCTTCTTTTTCTAATCTCTGAATTCCCGAAACCAAAGATATAAGCCTGGTTCATAACAGATGCTTAATAAATTTCTTTGAGATTGAATCTAATTGAATTGTCCTTTGAGAAAATATTATTTAACCTGGAAGTTAAAATGTACTTTGAAGAAATATATGCAGAGTTTCACAGAGAATGCTGATCTCCTGTTCTCTCTTTCTATAGAAGATGGAACAAGAGAAAATAGGTTCATTATAACAAAAGAAAAGGGTAATTAAACACTAGAATAGGCAACCAGGGAAGATTATGGAACCTCTGTTCCTAGAGATTTTTTGTTTTGTTGTTGCTGCTGTTGTTTGTTTGTTTAATTGCACTGAAAAAAAAAACACAGTTGTTTTTTTTTTTTAAATGAATTAGAGAATGACCTAGAAGGTCCCTGATTGTCCTTTACAATGCTGTGATCCAATGAGTTATCTTCATCATCATCATTGCCTTGGTGCTCCCATTCTCCAAGAAAGCCAAAACACTGAGTTCATTTTTTTAAAGTGATTGTAATGGATTTGCCTTAATAGACAAAATGTGGGTATTAACTGTCAGTAATCTTCCATTAGAACTATTTAATTTCCTGGTCCATTAGAAAGCATGGCCAAAAACTGTTTAATTGACAAAAGATCTCCCAAAAAAAGAGGAAAGGCAATTAAGAGCACAGACGTTCACATTTCATTTAGAGCATACAAAACATATTATTTTTAATTATCTAGCAGTTGGACAGGATTTATAAGAAATCATTAGCCTTGGGCTAAATAATTATTTTGGTGTGTATTTTAAAGGTGATTAATTTATAGTTGCATGTAATCATTTAAAAGATTTTTCCTGTTTTGTTTAAAAATTGTAAATTACCAAAACCAATTGCTTTTGAATTTAAGCTCATTTAACCCACATATAGAAGGAAGAAAAGTGAGTTGTGAGTACTTTTGTTTGTAAGTTGAAGGTGTTTGAAACAGATGTGCCTATAATTAAGTTAAATGACATTGTAACGGGTAATTGCTTTTCTGGATAAAACCAGAAATTATTTGCCAATTGGACAATGGAAACTTTTCACTCAAAATGTACTTTTAAAATTATTATTGCTTCCGTAATGGGTTGTCATAGGCAAAGTATAGCCTATAGACCCTACTACTGTCCTACTAATATCAGAAGAAAGTGAGAAAAGTACATCATATTTGAAAATTCTCTCCCTGTGGCAAATTGTAGGCAGATTAGTGCTTACTAAATGATTTGTTTTGGGGTTTTTTCTTATAAATGCTTGCCAAATTAAGTCAACTCAACAAGCATTTATTAAGCATATATTATGTTTCAAGTGCTGTACTAAGTGATAAGAATGTAAATACAAGCTGAAAGATAGTTTGCACCTTCAAGAAGCTTATATTCTAGTGGAGGAAGATCATAAATACAAGGAAGCTGAGAAGGAATGGGAGGGAAAAGATATGAAGACAAAGATATGAAGAAAAGATATGGGTGGGAAGGGTGGAAGAAACAAAGTAGAAACTTGCTTTGGTGATTGATGGACACTTAGACATAAAACTCATTATATCCATGGGAAATTTTCTTGGAAAATGGCTACCCCAAGCCTGATGAATTTTTGTTTAATTTTTTTATCCTGTTGGAATATGTGTGATATTTGAATTAGAAATGTTCCTCATTTTATATACCAGATGTGTTCTTGAAAAAATGTTTGTAAATTGTATTTTTAAAAATTAAATAATATTTAAATAGACTAAATAGATTAGTTAAATAATATTTAGACTATTTAAAAAGTCTTATCAGTCCTTTTGTAAATCAACACATATTTTGTAAAGTGTTCATTCCTTCCCAATCTATCATTTTTTAAACTTGTAGCTGTCTCTATTCAATTTACTTGAAGTGAGGTACATCAACAGGCTTAGAAGACAGTCTTATTTAAATGGACTTAAATACCTCTCATCTATAAAAGAACAACTATAAAATGAAGGGGTCAAGTCAGATGATCTTGAAGGTCTCCATAATTCTTATATGAACAAATGAAATAATTTGTAAGAATAATTATAAAAATAATTTTATCTAAATTAAATCCAAAAATATTTGATATTTTTGTAATGGAATTGTTATTTTTTTAATAGTTTATATTGGCAAATTGTATTATGGCATATCTACTCTAAGAAGCAATTCTATGAATAATATCTCAAATTGAATCCTAGCCTATATGTCATGTAGGAACTAAGGTCTTCACAAGAGGCCCCACAATAGCATTTATAAAATTATAAGATCTTTTGATTGACTTTCCCCAAATTAGTCTCCTTCTACCTTATTAAGCCATAACTCCTGTAACAATATAATTCCTAATATGAAAATATAGCAATGCTTAATTCATAGACTTGAACAAGAATATTGCCCTCCAATAATATTTTATTGTTGATACATTCATTTTATAGTCAAAACTATTAATTAAATATTAATTTTCCATCTTTTTCTATTTATGCCTTTCTCTCCAGAGGCATCACATCACTTGAATTTCTTGATGTTGTTCTAGAAGCAAGGCCAGATAACAGGAGTTAAACATAAGAGTGTTATCTCTGCCTTCTTTGAAAAAAAATGTCAATAATGCTAAAATTCAGAATAAATTGAGATTGGTGAGGGAAACTAAGGACAATAAAAAGGGTTTGTTTAGACATGTTAGGGGAAAAAAGGAGGATCAAAGTATGGATTGAATCCTTGCTTAGGGTGGATGAATGATGACATCTGAGAAAAGAAAAGACAGAGTCTTTTTTACTTTGTTTCTAGGTTGTTGTGTTTTTTTTCCTGCAAAGGAGAGTAATTGTTATACTAGAAATGACAAGGAAAAAAATAACTAACAGGGACTTGACACCCACAATAAATAAGGAGATAGAAAGAGAGCACTTAGCTGTCCTTGATAAATACAAGTCGCCTGTCCTAGAGGAACTACATATTTTAGTCATAAAAGAACTGGCAGATGTGATTGCTGAACTACTGTCAGTGATATCTAAAAGATCATGGAAAACAGAATATAGCAAAATGTTGTACAGTCAGTTTCTCTTATTCATGACCCTGTTTGGGGTTTCCTTGGCAAAAATACTGAAGTGATTTGCTATTTCCTACTCCATCTCATTTTACAAATGAGATACTGAGGCAAAGAGAGTTAAAACGACTTATCCAAGATCACACAGAGAGTAAGTGTCTAAAGTCACATTTAAACTCAGGAAGAAAAATTTCCTTTATTTCAAGTCCTATGCTCTATCTACTGTACCACCTAGATGTCCATAGCAAAATTGGTTAAAGGCAAATAACAGCATTTGTTAACTATAGGTCACTGATTCCTGGGAAAAATCCTGGGAAGAATCATTAAAAAGATGATCAGCAAATATTTAGAAAGGGAAATGGTAATTATAGTCAGCATGACTTCATCAAAATAAAATCATGCCAGGTGAAATTCATTTCTTTTTTCTTCAAGATTATAAAATAATAAATGAGGGGAATGCTATTGATTATAGTTTATCTAGATTTTAGCTAAGTTTTTGATAAAGTATATTATATTAATCTTGTGAAAAAGTATGGAGAAATGTGGATTAGGTAGTAATACAATCAAATAGATTCAGAATTGGATGTATCCAGACTCAAAGAATAATCATTAATAACTCAGTATCAACCTGGCAAGGCATCTGCAGTGAAGTACCCCCAGTAATCTTTACTTACCTATGTTCTACTTAACATCATTCACAATAACTTACTTGTAGAAAGACAGATATGGCATAGTCATTAAATTCACACATAATACTAAGCTGGGACAGTGACTAAAACACTGGATGACCCAGGCGAGATCACAAAGGATCTTGACAATTAGACAGAGAATCAGCATGGGGCTGAGTCTAATAAGATGAAAATCAATAGAGATAAATGTAAAATCTTATACTTGCATATAAAAAAGCCAACTCCACAGATATAATAAGATGAGGAGGCATGGATAGATTGCAACTGTTCCAAAAAGAATCTAGGAGTTTTAATGAACTACAAGCTGAATATGAGTCAAAAGTGCATTTGACAGTCAAAAAAGCTAACGAGATCTTGCAGTGATTAGGAGTGAAATAGTTTTTAGGAATAGAGAAGGATCCATTTCACTGTATTCTGCCCTTATCAGACCTCCTCTGTAGTATTATATTAAGTTCTTGACATCTTGGTGTAAGGAGGACTTTGAAAAGCTAGATTATTAATAAGAGGAGGACAAGCAGCTTGATAAAAAGCCTTAAGTATAAGACATATAAGAATTTGTTGAAAGAGCTGAGCATATTCAGTCTGGAGAAAAGAAGATTGAGAGAGAGCATAATAGGTCTGTTCAAGAACTTGAAGGGATGTCATGTGGAAAAGGGATAAGATTTGTTCTATTTGTCTCTAGAAACCAGAAATAGAAGTAATGGGTAGAAGTTAAAAAAAGAACTCGAGCTGTCCAAAAGTAGAATGGGATGTTTAGAGAGGTTATAGAATTCCCTCTCCTTCCAAGTCTTCAAGCAGATGCTGAATAACCAACCATTTGTAGGATATGTTCTGATGAAGGTTCTTTCATGTGAGTGTTAGACTTTATGGCTACTAACTTCCCTTCCAATTCTCAAATTCTGAGATTAAATAAAATTTATATATTTAAAGTTTATAAAGTACTTATGTCATTTTTTGCTCCCCAGAACTCTTAAATATATACTACAGATGTTAGTATTCCCATTTTAGAGATGAGGAAATTGGGGCTCAAGAAGTTAAATAACTTGCCCATGCTTAAACAATTGATGTGTCCAAAATAGGATTCAAATCCAGGGCTCTCTAGACTATAAACTCAAAGCTCTTGACTTCATAAAGACTATAAAATATTTCCTGGAAATGTATCGCCAGTTAAGTATTCTGGATGTACAAATGGAGTCTTCTATATAGGTTGCTGAATATTTAACTCATTCTTCGAAATTCAGATCCTCATCATCAATTCCACAGACCAAAATCCCTGAATAAAATGTTAACTTTCTTTAATCTCCTTCTTTGAAAAAAAATTATAAGCTTAAAGAAGAAGCCAGTCTGAGCCCCTCATTTTACTGATGAGCACATTATAAAAGGTCCCCAACAACATTGCATAGTAGATAACAATAATTGCTACCATTTGTATAAACTTTTACTATTTGCAAAGCACTTTACATATATTTACTCATTTTTTCTTTCCTACAATCCTGTGATGTAGGTAATATTATTATATAACCCCATTTTTAAGATGAGGAAACTAAAGTCCAGAAAGGTAAAGTGATTTGCATGGTATCAAAAAACTATTAAGTGTCTAAAGCAGGATTCGTGTTCTTACATATAGATATAATCTTCATTATAGGTTACTAAGCATTTAGCTCATTCTTTGAAATTTAGATCTTTGTCACAAATTCCACTGACAAAATCTTCTTTTTTGAAGAAGGTTGATAATCTTAAAGGTAGAAAAGACTTCAGAGATCATGTACGTTATCCACCTGGAATCAAGAATCAAGAAGACCTGGTCCAAATTACCTGTCTTATGGCCATAAGCAAATCATAGTGATTACCTAAGAATTTCTTCTAAGTCATAGTGCTTTGATATCTACATTGATAAAGGGACAAACACCAACATTTCAATTACCTATTAACATATAATAAAGCATACCAGTGAGGAGAGGGTTTTTGTTGTTGTTGTTGTTGTTGTTGTTGTTATTGTGTTGTTACTTGGTGGGTTTATATCTTTGAGGGAAGAGAAGAAAGAAGAAAACAAAGACTCTACCAAAGAAGATCTGGAGCAATTTCAATAATATTGAAACCTTGTCCTTTATAACTTATGAAAGTAATCTTTAGAGAACAAATATGAGTAATTTCTAATATATACATATAACATATAAACACACACACACACACACACACACACACACACACATTGACCTAGCATAGCATTAATATCATGGAGTTGTGGTAAACGTAGACCAGATTGTCATTCCTAGAATAATTTCATCTGTATTAATAAAACAAAGAATTCCAGTTCCACATACATTTAAAACATTTCTGTGGAATAGCTAAGGGAAGGAAGGCATTTTTAAGATTATTTTTAAAATGTGAAACTGAAGTGATATACCTAAATATAGTTCAGCAAGTCAAACTCAGGCCAAAAATTGTCACCAGAATGTGATATAGACTCAGCTCAGGGAAGAACCATTTATCAAATCTGATAGAAGTAGACAGCTAATCTCTAAATTTGAGGCAAAGAGTTCCAACCTATTTTTCCATATAAGACAAAGTCTAGAAGTCTAAAATTTCCAAATAATTGCGGAAATGGTTCATTTGAATTATATAGAGTCCAAGAGCTCTTCGTTTTTTGTTTATAATAAATTCCTTTGGTAGTCTGGTGAGATCTATGAACCTCTTTGCAGAATAATATCTTTAAGTGTATAAAATAATATGTAAAATTACAAAGGAAACCAATTATGTTAAAATATAGTTTCAAACAATTTTTTTTTAAAAACTCAAAAGTTCATGGAATCCAGTTCAGAGCCCCCTAATTACAAATTGCAATTGTAGAACAAACAGGAGATGAGTTTTGGATTGTTGATATTTATGATGTCTCCTTGGGATTCTTATGTATTTTTTTGGGCTTTCATTAACAAAGAGAGAATGGCACTATTCCTCTCCCAGATGAAGCTACCTGCTGCGATGCTTTCTGCACAAGGAAAACCAGGGGCACCAGGTAAAGATGGATTACCAGGCCTACCAGGAGATCCTGGCCCCCGAGGTAAGTTTTTTCTATCAGTTTCTACCTCTAAGGTTTCTTATTCAATCAATACATCTAAAGGCAGAAGAAGCCATGTAGTTTCTTAATAATGTATGTTTTAAGACCATAGCAATGTTTTACAAACTAATGATTAACTACTAGTACCAGAGATGTGTGCTAGCTAATAAAAATTCTTATTCCAGTTGGGATTTAAATTGATCAATTTTAAATGCTGCTAATATAAATTCAATTAGTAATAGCAATAACACTATTATATTAACAACAAGTAATATATACATGTTTCTTTGAGCATTTGATATCTAAGAATTTCAAAACTAATTTATCATATGAGCAGAAATTATTATCCATATTTACTTAATTCTATTTACTTAATGAACAAACTGAAGTGACTTTTCCACAAATGGTGGTTTGGTCCAACATATTTTTTCAGTGATAACTATTAATAAGACTCTATTCGTAAACTACCCCATCTCCCTTAAACTCTGGCTATGGTCTCAGAATCTATGTGCAGCTCTAACATGGGAATATTAAATGCAAATAAGGAACTGTTTCCAAAGGAAAAACTAAGGCCACAATCTTTCATGTGTTTCCTCTCTATCCTTCCTCCCTCTCACCGTCATCCTTACACTGTTTGTTTGTTTGTTTTTACCTCCAGGACCCTTGAAATCAAAGGATACCTTGCATAAAGAAGGGAGATAAGGCTTAACTTAATTTGAATGAAGTGCATACCAAAACTGCCCTTCACTCAATAATTTCCCTTTGATGCTATTTCTCTGCACCTCAAAAGTTTTCTTGTTTCTGTACAAAGTATTCCAAAATGTAAAACTCATCTTTTTGTTCATCAGAAATTAAAAAGCTGCAACTGTAGTCAGTTTTCCCAAATTCTCTCCTGGTATATTTGATTTTAATTAGTGTGATTTCTAGTGTCATCCCACCTGATTTTTTTGGCATGGAAGAAAAAGGCATCAAGGAAGCAATTAAAAACTCCTGTCACTCCCCTGTCAATTTCCTACAAGTCATAACTAGTGAGAATGTCACAGAAAAGACAAAACAGATAAGAAAAATTTCCAAAATGGCCATTCCTACTATTGCTATATCACTAAGTAGTCTACATCATTGTAGAAATATTGCTTCATTTATTACCTTTTTTTAGTTTGGTTTGCCTTAAAGTCAGATCAAGTCACAGACTGAACAGAAGAGTGAGTACCCAGCTGAAAATACATGGAACTGCTGTGAAAACCATGATGTCTAAGGACTATTAACACTGATAGGAGCAAATGCATGGCTGGAGTTTGGTGAAATGATCACCAAAGAAGAGAAGAACATGCAGAAATGAGAAATCCAGGGAAAGAGTTCATGGGATTAGAGGTGGTCTGTAGTGAATTATCACTTATTCATTCCTTAACCATTTAACATATGCTCTACAAACTACAGTTAGATTGTCCAGGCAGGAAGTATTCCAAAGAAAGGATAAGCAGTATAAATGGTTGTAATAGAATAATCCTATTGAATATGTTTTGAAAATGGGGACATTTTTAAAAAATAATGCTTTTGCTAAATATCTAGCTCATAGGATTATGTAATTAAAGCTAGAAGAGAACTTAGAGTTGATCTAATCTATACTCCTCATTTTTCAGGTGAAGAAACAGGTTCAAGAAAATTAAAAGACTTACCTTGAGTCCCATAGGAAGTACTTAATGGAGTCTAAAATTTGAACCTCAGCATGCAATTTGCAAATAATTGCTTTTTCATAACATAATTATAGCTGGGCTCATAATAAAATTCCTTTACTTTCTGGAGTGTCAAATACTACTGTTATTCATATTAGATGGAAGAGTAGAGACCTGATGGAAAATTTTATTTGAATGTTAAAGCATACCTTATCTGATTTATAAATGACATGCTTTTAGCTTTTTAACAAAGCCTCCCTTTGTAAAGACTGGCAAGATGACATGTTAACCCTTTTTACTGAAAAGTTAATTTGAAGCTACAAAGTAACTTAAGTCAATTTAAACATAGTTCTCAATTATTTAATTTCTCATATTGAACACAAGCATCATAAAGTAATTTAATTTATAATTTAAAATATGTCTTCTAACCTCTACTACTGTCTCTTTTTTAAGTGTACTTTTTAATAGGTTACAAGGTACATAACAGAAAAAAAAGGTTATGAACTTTCAGAGAATCTGAAAAATCTGAATAGATTTTGGTGATATGGAATTTCAAGTGAAAAGTAGGAATATGATTAGTAGAGAAGATACCTCTGCACATATGTGTGATGCTATGTAACTTGGTTTTTAAAAACACAGAGAGATCAGGCACACAACTGAAAGGAAAAAAAAATTTAAGTGTTGGTATTGGATTGTGAAGAGGTGATATAGTCTAGTAATTTGTAGTTGACTGCACATAGGTGACTGCTTTAGTATTCAGAATATTTTAGCATTTAATTTCGAGTCAAAGAACTCCAAGGCTGGCTGTGCTACTTATTACACAGCAACCAGAACAAGTCATTTTAATCACTGTAGGACTCAGTTTCCTTATCTTTAATTTGAGATAGTTGGACTAAGTAAATTCTAATATCCCATCCTGCTCAGGATCTATGGTTTATGATTCCTGTGAATTTGAATTATTTGCTTTCCCAAAGTTAGCAATATTTTCTAAGATAAAAGAAAATGGGGTTCAACCTACTAATATAATGGTCAACCTCCAGACTACTGGCTCAATCAGACTGATCCAGAAATTTCATCCTTGTTATTCAAATTCAGAACTGGATCAGAAATCTCTAGAAAAGAGACTATTTGAATTTTGTGTATGTGAACTTGTTTGTGAGGAAGAAAGATACTTTGGTTTAGCAGTTTGTGTTCACAAACTTCTTTGGAAAGGAAGAAATAGAAAGATGCACCATCAGACATCCTTTGCTTGTATATACTCAATAAAAAGAAAATCAAGTGTGAGAACGTGAGATTAAGATCCAAGTTTAAAAAAGGAGTGTTTAACTCTTAAGCATATCTTGTGGAATAATGTTATGTTTCATATTTCAATTGCTTGAAATGACCAGCTAATCAATCAATAATCATTTAAATGCCTACTATATTCTAAGCCCTACTAAAGGCTGGACCTACAAATTTAAAAGGGAAATCCTCCCTGCCTTCAAATAGCTTATATTCCTTTGTATGAGACAAGAAAAAATACATATATACATACATATGTACATATAAATATTATATATACACCTTCATATATGCATAAATACATGCATACATATATTATTAAAATGTTTACAAAATACACTAAAAGTAATTTCTCAAAATAAGGAGAAATATTATACACACACACATACACACACACACACACACACACACACACACACACACACACACACACACATATATATATATATATATATATATATATATATATATATATATATATATATATATAAATGTTATTTTCTCTAGTAGAATATAAGCTTTTTGAGAGCAGGAATAATTTTATTTTATCCTGTAAAATTATCTTGCCTTTGTTATATGTAGATGTATATATATGCATATATATTACATACACAAACATATATTTTTGCATATATGTATAAGTCCAAGCATATAATCTGTATATATATATTAAATACAAGGACATTCCTCAAGACCATGGAGAGATACATTTCATATATATGTGTGTATATATCTGGGTGGCCAAGCCAAGATGGGTAGCCAAAAGAGGTAAGGGTTTTGGTAGTGAACACATGGGTCTTCTGACCAGGTGTTCACTCGGGAACCAACAAGTCAGGGCATCAGTCAGGGCATTATGTGAGTAGGTATAATAAAGGCTTTTAAGATTACACGTGGTTGTTTTTGAGTGCGCTACCGGTTATTAAGCTATAGATTCAAGAGATTGTGGCCAGAGACCTTAGAAGGCCTCAGAGGAGGCGAGCCGGGTAGAGCTCACACTGCAAAGGACAGTGGTCAAAGGTACTCTGGTGGGTCTAGGATAGACTAGTAATTGTAACTGCCAGGAGAGCACGTTACAAATGGCATGTACAAATAATATATTCCTTTATATATTGTAATCTCTAATTTCTCTTTTCTAATACAATGTAAAATCCTTGAGGGCAAGATTCATTTTAATTTGCCATCCAAGGTAAAAATTGCAAAATAATTACAAGACAATTTTGAAGGGGGGAGGTACTAGAAATTTAGGGAATTATAAAGCACTTAAGTAGAAGTTGATATCCGAGCTGAGAGTTGAAGGAAACTAGGAAGTCTAAGAGGTATAGATAAATAGGGAAGGCATCATAGGTCTTTGGATAAGAATAGAAGTTATGATTCCTACTTTCAGTGACTTTATTTATACTTTTCTTTTGATCCCAAAAGCAAGGCTTTTGAAATTCTATTTTAAATGTCTTTTTAGACAATTTTAGATTATCATTGCTCCTACAGAGTTTGTTAGTATAGATCTATTAACTAAATTAAGAGGAAAATTCTCCTGGGTGTTTGGAATCAATTCTCTCTTGCCTGAAGTATACACCATTAGGTCTACATGGTGCTACCATCAGGGGAGTAATGATATTCCTCATTTAGAAAAATAGTAGAAATGCCCAAGAAAATCATAAGTCAACATGGGTTCAGCAATTTGAAAAAGAGGAGAGAATTTCCCTAATTGTGCTCCTGGTCTGCCATGTGAATTTAGAAAAGAAAAGTTATTTAAACTTTTCTGATCTCATTTGCCCTCTCAAGCCCCTGGTTATTCTAAAGAAACAATCTGGTGTTGTAGCTAAAAGGCCATAAATTTCAGAAACCTCTAAAGTATAGAGATACAGGTTTATGGGACTCAAAACAAAGAAAATTCACATCCATGAGTTTGCTTCAATCCCTGTACCTGCCAGATTGAAAATCAGGTTCTTCTTTAATTCCTACTCCTTTCAAGTTCTTCCATAAGGATTAGGTAGATGATAGACAGTTAGATAGATAGATAGATAGATAGATAGATAGATAGATAGATAGATAGATAGATAGATAGATAGATAGATAGTAGATAGATAGATAGTAGATAGTAGATAGTAGATAGATAGATAAAGATAGGTGATAGAGACATAGATATATAGAAAGCTTCTATTATCAGACCTTTCCTGATTCTTGTTAGTATTTAATAGTTTGTTGAATGATTATTTGTGATCACAGTTAATCCACAAACACACTAATCCAAAAGATTCTTCTATTATTCGAAAGAATAATTTATCTGACTAGTATAGATATAGACCTTCAAAGTCTGAATCACTGAACATTCATGTCTGAGTGCTTGAAAATTATATCAAAGGGAACACAAATGGGTTTTGATATATTCCTCCAACAGGAGCAATAGTAAATGTCTGATAGAGTAATATTTATCTAATATGACTGCAGATACATAAAAGAAATCTTTAAATGTAAGTATCAAGTTCCAATTGAAATGTTAGTAACATTTGTTTTATATATATATATATATATATATATATTACATAGTAACATGTGTTATATAGCACATCATCTTTTTAAAAAATTATAACTTCCTCTGTATATCAAAATCACCCCCTTTTCCTTAATATATTCATAGATATAAATACGTACATATATGTATGTATATACAGCCTCCAAAATCACGAACAAAATCACTAATTAATGTCAGCTTCATGTTTCAATTTCCAAATGTTATAATTTATTAATTTGAAATAAGATATCTTTACCTTAATAGGGCCATTTCTATTTATCAGTAATCTAGCCCAACTGCTCATTGAATATGTATGTATATATATATACATATATATATGTATATATATATATATATACACACATACACTCATAAACTGTGTCTACAGAGAGAAGGACAGACAGACATATTTGTGTCTAGTGGTTTTTTTAAAGGTTGTATAGTAATATAACTATTAAAGTAGATGGGTCAAGCTAAATACAGAATTTAATTTGCATATGCAAGATGTTGATAAATGAGGTTCTTTGTTGTAAACTACATCTCTTCATGCAGCTATAGCTCTAGATCTTTCACTCATAGCAAGTCTGATGTTAGTCGGTCATTATTGTTTTTTTTTCTTCTCATCGTCAAAACATTCTCATGTAATTGATCTTCCAAAAATGCAGTGATAAAAGGTGTAGCTGAATATAAAATACAACTCATATAAAGTTTATTTTTTTCTGTAATAGGGCATTTTTTTTGATTAGGCACTTCTAAATGCTTTTTGATGAAGCTTATTAACATTTTTCCTTTATTGTATGTATCCTATAAAAATCATTTCTGCAAAAGACATTAGAGAAATGTTTTCATTGTTAATTAATATGAAACTATGATATAGTTCCAATATGCATCAGACATAATTTTTCTATACAATCCAAAATTATGCTGTCTTTCTAAAATAAACATCAATCCCACCCATAAATATGTGGAGACTTTTTGCTGTGTAGGCGTATGGCATATGCTTCAACCTACTTATTAAATATGTCATTTCTCTTGATTATTTCATATTTGTGATTTGTGCACACCTCAAAAACAATACCCATGGTCATGAAAATGCTCATGCTGTTTGAAAACTAGCATAGGTATTTTTTTCTTCTTGCCTAGTCAAAGCTCAGATAGCATTAGATGAATATGAACTGTGCCACTAACTTGTTGGAATATCTGCAAATCAGAATCTCTAAGGGCTGATAGATACCTCTATAAATATATGGAAAGCTGGGGAGAATTTCAAAAGAATTTTCATATGCTGTTTGTAGGGAGCCATGAGTCTATAGATTTCATGTACTTGCCATCAGTCTGTTGTAATGGGACATAGTTATTACAATGCATGACCAATTTGAAGCTAATTTTTCTGCATTGATTATTTCCTATTGCCATTCCATCTTTGGCTATGTCAATTGCATGTTTCTGCATGGTTGTTTTGTTATTCTGATGTCAAATGCTCCTTAGATAAAAAGAAAGTGGAAAAAAGTATCATCTGTCTTCTAGTTTCTTTACTGTTAAGTGAGTTTAGCAACTAGTACAAGTTGGTGTTGAATTTGATGTGGAGCTTAGCTTTAATTTAAAGATCTGTAGTGTCTGGATATCTTTTCCTAGTCTTAAAACACATTCTTTGAAAGTCCCTATATTTATATCGTTTGATATTTGTCTATGGGTTCTGATAAAAAGTAATTTGTGGTAGATAAATGGCCCAACACTGTCCATTTGGGCTCAGTTGCCTTCAACTGAAGAAATGTTGCCTGATTGATATTTATTCAACTTTTTCAACCAGTGTTTCATCTCCTTATTTTTCTAACCCTCCTTGTAGTTTCCAACTCATGGGAGCAATAAAATCTTAGCCCTCATAAGGCATGAGAACTTGTACAATAAATAAAAAATATAAATGGTGAATTGAACGAAGCCCTTATTCTCTATCCAATGGTTAACAAGTATGTCACATATATACACATATTCTAGCTGTCATGTTGTTAAATATATAATGACTTTATTTAATTGATGAAACTTGAACTGTTTCATGACCAATTTATTTAATTAAAAGAATGACATTTAAGGCAAGTCATTAAATATGATGCTTTAGCCTTGTAAGTAACAATGATCAAATAGTTATTTATGTCCATTTCTGTTTCAAAATAATTTGAGGAATAAGATAAGTTTCATTTTAATTGCTTTGAGACTATTTTGATGCTCATTATCTAGAGTTTGACCAAGAAAATGTGAATGGTAAATTATTATCTTAAAAAGTAATAACATTATTATAATTGTTATAGCAAGAGAATCAGTGATTGTGCCAGTGAATTCAACCCTCAGTAAGGAAACATCACACACACACACACACACACACACACACACACACACACACACACACACACACACACACACTTTTTGCAATTTAGTAATTTTAGAGAATTGCCTAGTCCTGAGAAGCTAAATGATTTCCCCATAATCAAACCTGTAGTCTGTGTCAGATAATCCATGTTTTCTTCACTAAATTATTATTATTTATTTAAAGAGGTGATTCCGATCTATGATTTGATGGTCTATTAAATTTTAACTTGAGAATTATATAGAAGTTTAACCATGTGTTTGAGACCAAAGAACACAGCTACCATTTAATCTTAATTTAATATTTAAGAATAACATCTAATCTTAAAGTAACATTTAAGAATAAGAAAACTTGAAAACAGTCGTTGCATTTGTTCTACTGTCACAGAGCACTTTTATTGTTTTGTGTTTATTTTTTGCATATATGTTATATAGGTTACAGAGGACAGAAAGGAGAAAGAGGTGAACCTGGAATTGGGCTCCCAGGAAATCCTGGTCTTCCTGGACCTTCAGGTAATGATGGTATTGTCTTCACAACCAATAAGCCTTTTTTTTTTTTTTTTTTGAAAAATATTCCTTTTTATCCTTGACTTTCCTACTTTTAGGAGTAGCAGATGAGGATGTGGCCCTTTGTCTCCAAACTAATGATTTCTTTTATTTTACTAGCAACTTGTATGCCAGGTACACCCGGTATTCCAGGGCCTCAGGGTCCCCCCGGACCTAGTGGACGGTGTAACCCAGATGACTGCTCCCATCCTGTGTCTCATGCTCAGCCACCAGGACATGAAAGTGGAAAATGAGCAGCTTCATGAAAATGGCCTGATGTCTAGTGATGACCTCTACCAATTGAAAAATCTGTGGAACTTGGTTTGTTTTAATCAAATCAATCGTCCTGGAGCAGCACTTTGAGAGCATTTAAGCCAAATCCTTTGACTCCAGCTTCTGATGTAAACACCTCTATTTTTTCCAACTCCATTCCCAATGATTTATTTTATTTTTACTGTCTTATTGAAATTTTTCAATAAGATAAACAAGCCCAAACATTATCATGAGCTTTCCTTCTTTGAAAGGAAATTGTCTTAACAGTTTAGTTAGTTGAAAAATGTACATATTTTTACTGTCTCATCCATGAGTTTCATTGCTCTAAGGCATAGAAGAGACAGAATTACAAGTTGTCTTAAAGTTTAAATTGAATGTTCTCGCTGAAGTTTCCTGTCAACTCTTTACTCCAATATACTTCATATTGAATTTTTCCATCTACTTTTGATGGCCTAAGGGTGTGATGCTACTGCCTTCCAATTTAGTCAGACAAATCTTTTGGTAATTTCCTATATAACAATGATAGAAATTGTGTTGCTCTCCCACTTCTCAGGAGATTCTCATAATTTTAAAGAACTCAAAAACTGACCTTTATAAATAAAGTAAACTTTTGTTTTTGTTTTTTATCTAATGATTAACTCAGTTTAAAGCTGAGCAATATTAGCTCCCATAACATGGGGGAAGAAAAATTTCAATACATATATCCATATGTTCCATCACAATATGTACACGTCTCCAATTGTAGATACTATGACCAACCTAGTAGATAGAATCTTCAACTGTGAAACAGAATATGGATTCTGTAAAGAAGAAATATTTGATGATGATGATGATAATGATGAAGTGAACTAAGGATTCTTTATCACATCTGAAGCCGCAAAGAGCTCACAGCTTTTGGTACCTGGGCTTAATGACTCACAAATGACTAACGAGAAAAGACCATCTAAGCAAAAAAGCAACTGGGTCCATCGCTGCCAAAAAGAGCCCATATATAATAAAACTGAGTAGTTTGGGGGGAACCTCCTGAAAGGTGAATGGAGAATTATAGCAAGTATTCAACATCAGAAAGTATGTATTTACTAAATACCCTCCCCAAATAGAGCAAAGGACACAGATCAGATGATGGCCAGCAACCACACATCTCTGCTCTTGCAACCTGTATTCAGAATCTCAGAAGATGGGACTCCTTTGAAACATTTATATAAGCTCCTGGAAAAGGAATACCAAGTAGTATATGTCGATATGGGAGCAGGGGGAGAGTACAAAAAAGGAATTAATGACAATGTTGTCTAAAACAGAAGAAAATGAAATTATAACCATTACTGGATTCTCAATCAACACAAGCTGTTTCATAGTTATTAACTTAGCAGGAAGTTACCATTGGTTGTAAGAAATGAGTTTTTTTTAAATGTTTGATAGCTATACCTACAATAGCTAATCAAATGGATTGTAGAGATTCAAAGGCCATGTCACTTATAGGATAGGGGTGCATCTCCCTTTAACACTGTTGTAGAAAGGCCTCACTTCCCGACTTTCTCTTCTTAATAAAGAGGTTCCAGTTTTCCTAGAGCAGAATGGAAAATGACTTTTGTCTGTTCATCGAAAATAAGGTTAAGATGGCAACTCCATTGTAAAAGCTCTACAGACAGTACAATTGGACTCTGAAATTGAAACAGTCTGAATGTAGTCATCATGTCTGTGGAGCATGTCTGGAATTGAAAGTGGAAAAGAACTGAAGAATTGGCAGAACTGAAATTAGGATGTTTCTTGTACTTAGCTGTGCTCATGATTTTAAATACTTTTCATTTTCAGCTACTATATATGGCTAGGAATACATGGAACATCTTTTGTTTGTTTTGTTTTGTTTTAATTGATTTGCATTGATTTATTTTGTATCATTCAAGTAATTCCAAATTTTCTCACAATTTTTGTGTTTTTTTAAAATTATGAATTCCTGCTCAACACTAGTTTATTTCTTGTGGTGATACCTACAATGGTGCTGTGTTTTAAACAAACTTTATGATTGGAGTCTTCATAAGTGTTTTTCTTTAATAGGATGTTATATTCAAAAGAAGTATACAGAGAGTTATGACATGGTGCTAAGTGTATATTTAGAATTTGGGGTAATTGAAATATGATTCTCAAAACTTGTACCTTTCTTAATAAGATTTTATAGTGTTAATTTACTTGAATTTGTCAGGAGGTTGAACATTTTTGTAATTTAAAATATTATTTTTACTTACTAATCTCCCATTATTTGTTTGTCTTTTTCCTCCCTCCTTCATTAGATGAAAAAATATTTATTGTAGTATTTTTAAAATATTTTCACAGATGAAAATATCTTTTGCTTTTGAGTAATGATATTTGTTTCATTGCTTTCTTAAATTTATGCTTTCACATGGCTTATTGACCTAGTTCATTTTATCCTATAATGAAATATGTTCATTTCAGTATGGGTGACTCTACTTCCCATACTTACATATATTTATAGGAGTATGGTTTTTTTCTATTGTTTGTTAATTTTTTCTTGGTAATTTTGATTAAGGTCTTATTGATTTATTCCTGTTTTGAGGATTTGCATTAATGATTTTTTCCAGATTTTTGATAAAGAAAAATATTTTATTTATTATTACTGCATTAATTGATACATAAGGCAAAGACGATTTGTCCCCAGGATACAAACTCCCTGTTTTTTACTTGGGAACTGGGAACTGGTTTTCATTTTAGAATAAATAAGGATATGGAGTTAAGGTGAGAATATCCTTCTCTTATTTTATTTACCCTCAAACACTTTTGCTCCTTCTTACAATTTAAGTAAATTTACAACACAGCAAAGATGTTTGGGTTCAAATAATACATGATCAAATGAAGTCGTGATTTGGCCATCATCCAATTACTTTGAAACAAATTAAAAAAAAGAAAATTCTCATTACAGAAATGAACTTTTTGTAAAGTACCTAGTTTAACTATGTTATGGATAATTGCCAAGTCTTCTTCATTTCATAGAATATTTTTTTTCATTCCAAAAACATTTGTTTGCTTTTATAGAGATGTCATTAATGTCTTATCTACTCAGCAGGGAGGAATAATTAGTAAATTCATGAATCTTTATACTTCAGACAAACAGCATAATTGTTTGACTAACAAGCTCTGCCTTGATGACAAGACCATCAATAATTGACACTGTGTATACTTTTCCCAAATTTGTTTGAATTCCTCAGTCTTAACATTTCAATTTAAGAGCTGAGTGAGCTCAGCCACAAAATTCATTTGGGAAGTTTCTGACCATAGCATATAATAAGGAATGACAAATTAAGACAGCTTTTTGAAGTGAGGATGCAAATAGAAGTATAAGAGTTTGTTAAATAGTCTTCTCTACTGAGGTCATATATTCTATAGTTTTAACATAGGTCCACACATAGTCTTAATGGTAAATGTGAAAAGGAGGAAGGACTCCAAAATATCTTAACTTGGTCAGAACTAAAAAGAATATCAGTTCTCTGTATTTAATGACTGTGTTTATTTATTCAAGATACTCCCTAAAGATATTCTAGATATAAAATTGTCATTTGAAGTTTTCCTTATAAAACAATTGTATATAAATATGCTTTTCAAGTTTCAGTTAGTCTCAGATTTATTTTCTCCTTAGGTTTTCTCAACTGTTGAAAGCCTGTGATATACCTCCTTTTGTCCACACGATGGTGTACAGAGCTAAAGTGTTTAGAAGAATTGAATGGGCTTCTAGAAATTCAGAGCTTGACAAGTTCATTTTCAGTGCCCTAAATCAAAGCTTTCTTTGCACTTTGTAATCCATTAGGCTTCTCTTTATTTATGGTCCCCTGACCTTTAAAAAAAAAGAAGAGAGACTGATGGGAAGACCTGAGCTAGCAACATTCTTTTACTAATTTTGTAAGTTTTTCTTGTCACTGAACACTGGATTGACCATAAACTTTTTGGTTTAGTTTTGCTCCTTCAGGAAAAATATTCCTGAATATTTTATAGTTTTTTAATTTAGTTTATTTTCTTCCAATTCCCATAATCTTAGATTTCTCACATTTTATAATCACTCTGCCTTTGGAGTATCCAAGACATCCCTTGTTGACAAACAACTGACAAGAAGTATATCTTTTATAGGATTCTGTGTTTCAGAACAAGTCCAGTGTTCATAAAATCTGGTCATTGTTTAAATCCCTTTCATTTTTCAAAATGTTTAAATTTTTACATTTAGATTTTTGTATTTCTATTTTTCTAGCAATAGCACAACTATTTGCAGTTGTTTACTTCATTGTTTAGCCTCCTGACATTAGTAGTAACTAGCCATTAAGAACTTTGGAGGTCAAACTTCTATACTCCTGGAGTGATGACTCCTGGAGAAGTCCTGTGTTCACCTTACCTGTTCCATAGATTGCTTCTCACATGTGTCTGAGCCCACTTTCAGAGAAGACATATTTTTCCCTAGTATTATCTTTTCTTTGACTTGAGAAAGGAATTTACTTGTTTTTTTCGCTTCTCCATCATGATATTTTCCTGATTCCTCAGTAAGAGGAAGATAAGGTACTTATAGGGATATCCAACTTTTTCATCAATATCTGTTAATGTTCCCTAGCTTATTGAACCTTGTCCCTTGATATGCTGACTGTTAAGAGTGACATTGTACAAATTTTCTTAATTTCTCAGGAGGGTCTTGGGAAACAAGATAGATGAAGTATTTCTTTTGAGGATGTGACATAAATGATAATATGTTCCAAAGATTTAACATAAACTGTACTATTCAACATCTCTTCTGCCAAAAATAACTTGCTCATCTTGGTTAATTGTCAAAATAACTGGTTAGAGCCAGAGAAAAACTTAGTTCAACAAGTTAAACTGTGTTTGCAATGAAATAAGAAGGGCAAAAAAATGACAGGCTGGGAGTTGGACCGAATTTGTGATGGTGGCTACATAGGCACACATGTGAAATCATTTCACCTCTAAAATCAGGCTTAGGGACCAAACTATGGCATAACCTAAGATTTTGGGGACCTAAATAGAAATGTTTTCAGGTTGATTTCTTGTGATCTATTAGTTAGAGTCCCCAACTATCTCAACTAACTTGCCCAACATGAATCATGATCAACCAGTATTTTTTTTTTTTTTGGTCATGAATGAATGTAAGCAAAGGTTAGGTTTATCAGGAGTGGTGTTTAGGACTTGATTATAATAAGCTCAGAAGTATAAAGAATACCAATTATTTTATTGTCTTACTGATATTTAAGTGTATTTCAGGATTGAACATATTTTTCAATGACTGTAATTATATCGTGGCATATTTTATCATTGTATTTATTTTTAAATAATGTTTAAGCATTGAACTCTCCTGATTGTGTTTATTTCTTGTCTTTCATGTTCAAAATGAGTATGGTTCAGTTCATGCACATTTTAATGGGATTAGAAAATTCACAAAGTATTCCTCAACTGCTATAAAACTTTTAAGTCCCTTAGGAATATAAAAGTTTTATAGCCCTTGAGGAATACTTTCATACAAAAGTAATTACTGAAGTCAGTGGCCATGCTTTTTCAATAAAGGACATGGTCCTAGATATAAAGATAGGGATTGCATCCATGGTTTCATTTAGGGAACTCCCAGATGAAAAAACTGTTTTTCTTTACTAGTGCAAATGAAGTAACATGTATCAGATATTTTAAGAATCTAAAAGCTCTATATAAATGCTAGCTGTTATTAGTAGAAGTAATTATCACTTATAATCTTAGAAAGCTGCCTAGAGCACTGAGAGCTTAAGGGACTTATCAAGAAATATACAACTATTATATGCTAGAGATCAGATTTGAATTTGGGTCTGCCTTATTCAAAGACCAACTCATCCATTAGACTTCACTCCTTCTTTGCCCTAATTGGGAACTAACTTTAAAGTTAGTTACTTTAAACCTAATTAAAAATTAAACTTTAACTTACTTATTGTCACTGAGAAAGCTCTTCTCCATTCCTACTAGAATTTTTTATCAGTGACTCTTTAAATATGTTCCAAGAATTATTGAAGTCCATAAGGAAATCCATGATATGGTCTGTTGGGGAATTAATGTTTGAAATTCAGTGGTGGCTATAGCTTTTTTTTTTTTTGGTTATAAATGTTTTGGTCCTTTTTGAGCATTGTTGTCTTGGAAAACAGGTATATAAAAAGTGTGCCATTTGCTTTGGTCAGCAATTTCAAATTTATTTGAATACATGACGTTATTCCTAGATACAATTATCCAATCTTAATTTTGTCTTTATCAAGCATTTGGATATCAAGCATTAGGGACCTAGACAGAATACAAAGAATACTTACTGGGTAAAGCACCAAAAATAGCTCTCATGTTTTCATTGAATCCATTGTATTTTAGAATGCTCATCAAATATGGATGCATAAGAAGTCCTTGAAGTAGTTTGGTAACAAAAAAGCTATTGAGAACACCTGGTATAGAGGGACTTTAGCAAAGAGAAATATTCCAAATTAACTCCTGGCACACTCACAAATATTTCAGATGACTTCCCACTCAATCCAAAGCCTGTTTCAGTATATCCTAATTCTAAATCATATTTTTCTTATTATTTAAGATGGGTAAACAACTAAAAATGAAAAGGCATAATAAGTACTAGGAGGGAGAAAATGATGGAATCTAGTCCTGGCTATCCAAATAACCATCTGTTTGACATTAGATAAGTCATTTAACCCTGGCCACAGGTTTCTTGTCTAGAAAGATTTACTCCCTCTCAGCTAAACTTTTCATGAGAAATAAGGGGAGAAAGAGGTCTTTTCAACCCAGAACAAAAAAAGTTTAAATAACCTCACAGAAGAAATTAATTATGGGATACTACTATCCTTTATTATCATCTGTCTACTGAGAGACAAGAATTAAGAATAAGAACAAATATAAAAGTCTCATTTTCTGAAAAAATTAATACAGGAAGCCAGTTTTGTTAACAGCAAAAAAAATTAACTTCAGACATTATTCTCTTAGAAACCAGGCATAAAAATTGTGTGCCATTTGCTTCCGTCAGCAATTTCAACTCTATTTGAATATATGATATTATTGCTAGATATAATTATCCAGTCTTGATTTTGTCTTTATCAAGCATTGGATTTCATTAGGACCTAGACAGAATACAAAGTTAAATGTAATCTCCAACTAATATAGTTTCTCCCAAACAACCCAAAGGTAAAATTTTTGTTGTTCAGTCATTTCAGTTATATCTGACTCTGTGATTTAATTTGACGTTTTCTTTGCAAAAACACGGGAATGGTTTGCCATTTCTTTCTTCAGATCATTTTACATATGAGGAAACAGAGGCAATGGGGTTAAGTGACTTGCCAAGAGTCACATAGGTAGTGTCCAAGGCCAGATTTGAATTCAGGAAGGTGAGACTTCCTAACAGCAGATCTTCATTCATCACCTAGCCACCCAAAAGGCAAAATACACACCAGAAAACTATTTAGATACTTTTTTCCTTCATTGACTTAAAAGCAATAAGGGCTTAATCTAAATTGATGTAATACAAATATATAAAAGGAGTAGATTTCAAATTAGTTGTGTCTATTAGTCATTTAGAATCTCAGTTTTTAAGTCACAGTTTGTATTGATGTTGATGGACTGTGCTGATCCAGCTATGGAGCTGTTTGACTTTGAGCAAGATACTTAATCCTTTGATCTCTCTGAATCTAGGTTTCCTTATCTATAAAAGAAAAAGCTTGGCCCTAAAATGGTGTAATTTTCAAAAGAACAATACCATAGAATTAAAGTTATACCTGTCCTGCCTTGGCTTGGAATACCACCAAATACTTAAAAAGCCATTCCAAAGTAATAAAAATAGAAAACACAATCTTGCCTTTATAGAGAGCTTTTAAGTTTTTCCACACGAATTCATTTTTATTCTCCTACTCACCCTAGAAGATGGGTAAAGCAAGTATTACTAGAGGTAGAAAAAGACAGACAAAAATAGTATCTACTAAAAGCAGGATTTAGGAGAAGCTAATTTTAAGGTTTGCAGAAAACAGGTTCGATCCAGTGATATTTCTGAATGTGGGAATGTTTGTTCAGTTATTCTTTTCTTCCTCCCCTCCCCACACACATACACACACACACATACACACACAAAATTGAACAAAAATGTCCATAAATAGGCTTTCCATATAGCTTACTATTCATTCCCTTCCTGCTAAAATTCTGGCGGACAGTGAAATTAATTACTCCAAATCACACATACCAGTGAGTCACTGTCCAGTTAGACTGAGCAGTAATTTGCATAGTAAGTGATCTTAACTAATTAGTCTAATATTTTGCAATAAAAATTAATAAGACCTGAGAGGCCCACCCTAGAAGGGATTCACAGATGAACTTCATTAGCTTGCAGTTTACACCTAGCTCTGCTTATGTGACTCCCTTTTTCAGTTACTGTTATTCCAAAAGATAGTTTATCCAGCTCATTGTTACTTCTTGGTTTAGGGAGAATTAAGGAAAAAAAAAAAACAGATACATGATTTAATCCTATATTCCTCAATTCCTCTAGGTAAAGAAGCTGCTGAGCAGTTTTTCTTTGCATTTCAATTCAATAGAAAATCTTATGATACTCTACTAATGATTGTAAACTAATCCACTTTCCTGAGATTTACAATGTATTGTTCCTACTCTTTTGAATGTGTTCATTTTGCTTATTCTATCTGAAAGCACTCATTTCGTAACCAATACTTCTCACTTGAGCTGTGAAATTTTTGAACACAGTATTTTGAAATAGGAATCTGGTTTTAAAAGTAGTTGGATTAAATATATACTTTTCAAATACATTTATTTGTTCTTTATTTTATTATGACTGTTATTATAACTGGGGAAAATGTTTATTTGGTTAATATAATTTTTCTTTTCTTGTATTTGATTATCTTACTCTAGTTCAAATAAAAGTGTCTTGTTGAAAAAAAAAAGAATGGAATTTCTTGGCAGTTATTAAATTAAAGATAGATTGTGTTGTCTAAAGTAGTGCACCATTGTCCTAGGGAACTTTAACCAGAAACCTATATTTCCTACATGTTAATTTACTATTTTATATATGACAGAAGAGAAGAGAAGATAAAAGGGAAGATAACAGAGTTGATCTCTGCAAAATGCACTGATCTCTACAGCCAATAAGCATTATAATGCCTATAGATTTTTCCAAGGAATTAGATTTATTAAGCAGTTCTGATGAAATCCAAACAGAATCTAAGATGATTAGATGATTGATTCATCTAAGCAAAAGCATGTGTATTTTTTTAGCCAGTGCATAGCCCATGAAATATAGAGAGAGACATATATACACACATATAAGTATCATTACATTATTAGGTCTCTCCATTCATCTAAGAGAATTGAGTTTTACTAACTTGAAGACACTGACTCCTTTGATCTATTGTTATGTGTCCTGGGACCATGTATCTCAAACTTTGACATAAAATGAAAATGATAAATTCAGATAACATGTTGGAAGAAACACCAAAATTATACAATTGTACAAGATGTCTAGAACATGAAGGAGGGCCCAACCTTCAGCCCAGTTGTCTCACTATGAGATGACTTTTTGTTTAATGAGAAGAGGTAAGTTTGGAAATGGTTTTGCATGAACTGAGTTTTGAGTATGGCCTTACAGAACATCCGTGTGTTGGCATAGATGGCTTCCCAACAAGTGTCATCTCCTCCAATTCTTTGTTTCTTATACTTTATAGCCAAGAAAGTAGAAATATAGATTTCATTTCTGTCTCTAGAAAGTGACATTACAATTGTCATTTGAAGAACATGGAAATCCCAGGAACTTCACAATTTTTAGAAAATGTATTCAAATGGCTCCCTTTTTCAGAGGAATAAATGATCCATTTATTATGTGTGTATGCTATATATACACCTATTTATTTACCTATTGTCCCCCAATTAGAATGTAAGCTCTTTGAGGATAGGACTTTACATCTTTGAACTCCCCCAAGAGTTAATATTGTGTATTTTTGCACATGGTACGTATTAAGCACTAGTATTTTG
Source organism: Sminthopsis crassicaudata (assembly GCF_048593235.1). Classification (NCBI taxonomy): domain Eukaryota; kingdom Metazoa; phylum Chordata; class Mammalia; order Dasyuromorphia; family Dasyuridae; genus Sminthopsis; species Sminthopsis crassicaudata. The sequence goes on along the minus strand of NC_133620.1, from coordinate 244,809,828 downwards.
ATTGCCTGTCACCACCCTTCATGCCTCTCTGGTCTGGGGATCTGAGTGAATGACTCTTTTTTGCTAATTGCATTCATATTATCGAGAATTCTTTTATGCACTTGTAATTTCATCAATTGATTTTATTTACTTATACTTGAAAAAAACTTTATTTTTTCTTCTTTATACCTCTTCCCTCTTCCTTCCCCATTGAGAAAAAGAAATAAAAATAAAGCCTTTGTAATAAATATTTATGTAGGAGTCACAGGTGAAGAAATTCATTCTATTAATGCAGGTGAACAACTATTTGGTAGCTTGCCATACAGCATCTGAGGTGGGATTTGAATCCAGGTTTTTCTGACTCTAAGACTGGCTTTTTACCCACTAATGCCACAAGATATCTTTTCATTAAGAAGACCGATAGATACAGATATAGTTCTGCAAATTTTAAAACATAACATAAATGCTAGTTGTTATTATTGATCATGATAATTAATTAAAAAACATACAAGGAGTTAAGAAACAGTGTTTATTTCTTTTTTGTTACAATGAAAGATGTTACTTAGATCTTTAAAATAAATAACCTGACTGATAAAGCATATGAATTTCTGGATATCATGACTCCATTAACAGTGGCCCATTGCCCTGCTGCTTTGTCTTGTCACAGAAGGAACCAAGGTGGAATTAATTTCCCAAAACAATAAGGATCACCAGAAATCATTACCAAAAATGAACACCCATGTGTGACTTATGGAAGCCATTCAACATGACACAGTGCTAGCCACCCCGCAATATTACATCGATGGAGATGTTCCTCCCAATGTCAAGTCAATGTGTCAAGTGTCTCCATAAGCAGTGTGGCAACCTCTCCATAAGAGTTGGAATTGTGATCTGAGAATAAGGCATAAGTAGTTGATAATGCTGCAATTGAGGGAAACCAAACAGTCTTTTTTGTTTGTTTATTGGCCCAGGGCCCAACATACAGCATCATGTATGCATATAGCATGTTATAAATTAGGGCTGTTGGTCACCAAGAAGTGTCTTTATTTAAAGGGTTTTGGTTTTGTTAACTTTACCTTTGTTTTTCCTCTTGAGGAAAAAGACAAAAAGTCTTCTTGTATAGCACCATTGTTCTAAATCTGATTGTCAAGTACAACTTTTGTAATAATGTTAAAAACAATAATGAAAGTCTTCCGCTTGTTCAGCGGCTTTGTGTACTGCTCCTCAGGTTTTTTTTTTCCTTTTGCCATCAGTTATCTGTGGAAACAGTGATTAGACACTAGGCCTGTCACTGATCTGGCCCTTTGCTGAAAGCACGCTGGCCAGCCTGGACCGTACAGGAGGCTGGCTCACAGAAACCAGGTGGACCAGCAGGGCCTGGAGGGCCAGGGACTCCAGGAATTCCTGCAGGACCTGGAGGGCCCCGCTCTCCATCCCGTCCCTCTTTCCCATAGCTTGCTGGACCTGGATCACCTGGAGAGATAAAAGGAGGAAAATAAATAAAATATACTTATGAATATGTATGTGTGTGTGTGTGTGTGTGTGTGTGTATAAATGTGTATGTAAATAGGGGAAATCCCATGGGGGGGAGGAACAGAATAGACTGGATCCTTTTAGACTGGATCCTTTCAAGTTGCCATTATTTGACTTATTCTGTACAATATATTTGGGTGTTTAATAAATGACTAAGAAGGTCCTCCTTCCTTTCTTTGATCCATGGTGGTAAAAATAAGAAATCCTAGCCACCAGATCACAATTTTGCTCACCTCCCATACCCCAAAAACAAGACCTTTCTTGCTACTGTACATATAGTGTTATAGAACCTTGAAGGTAGGGACTTCTCAGTGCCTTATACATAGTAGTCATCTATGAAATGCTCATTAAATTGAATTGATTATTTTTGTCACTAAGAGATCTTCAAAGGATCAGTCAGTAAGATGACAGGATCAAAGATTTACACCTGGCAGAGATCTCGATCAAATTCATCTCTGTCATTCTATACATCAGTCTAGAGAAGCCAAAGGATGTCTCCAAAGTCCCACAGCTCATAACTATGAAGGAAGATTAAAAATTAGGATTTCTTGACTCCAAGCCCAGCACTCTATCCACTGTACCACACTCCCTCCAAAATAGTTTCAATACATTAAAGATGACCCATGGTAGTAAAAGGAATTCTGGCTACAGATCACCAAGATTCCACACCAACGAAGAACTGGGAATTTTGGTACAGCTCCAGAGAATTCACAGTAATGGGAATTTCATACTGGTTCCTCTGAAGCATGGAAGTCAGTGACCAGCTTCAACAATTTTCCCTACAGATTTTGCCTTATGGCTCCTTGGCAAGGCTCACAAGAAATCAGCTTTGTCATATTGTCTAGTTCTAGCAATAAAGTACTGTTGAACCAGTACCCTTGGTATTTGTTCCCAAGGCAACAATTAATTTGTTGGGTGGTTTTGGTCAGAGAGGCCTTTCTGAGCCATATATTCTCCCAGTGTTCATGCCATTCGTGAGGAGTAAATAAGGCAGAATGCTAGGAGAAGTCATAGCTTCGATCTTTGAGTACATTAATAATATCAAAGCCATAAAAGGGGAAGAGAGTGATACTTTTTCATATTACTGGCCAAAAATGAATTCCTCAAGGTGCTTTATTCCCCCCAAAATATTAGTCATTCCCATCGAGTATCTTCCTGGAGTGTTAATTTGCAAACTACATACAAAAATTTTAATGTATCCCAGGGTAAGTAGGAGAGCTACTTCATTGGTTAATGTCCACTTGCTCTCTTTATGGGCATATTTGTAAGACTATTAACTTAATGATTATAATATATCCTAGCTAGCCTTTAAAACGAAGCTTTAAAAAAATATTATCAAAATTCCAACTTTTATAAATACCCATGTCATTCTCTATATAATCACTGGAGGGCAGCATTGTGCTATATCTATGGATATTGATTCAGGAGGTTAGATTCTCAAGAGTATTTTAGCCTAGTTAAACTTTCAAATGAAAGGGGCTGTGTTTGCTGAAATTTTGTAAATGGCTTTCTATATCAAATCAGACCTTTGTAAATTCACAGCTTATTATTTTTGGCCAAGAGTGTCCCTCCAAGAACAGTGAGGGTTTCATATTTGAGGGTTAGGGTCTTAATGGTCAGCTTGTGATTAAAGACAAAGCATATTTTTAAGGAAATTGATGTACGAAGAAGTTTATTTGAAGTACATAAAAATAACTAAAATATCAGCCTAACTTCTATGGTATAGATGTATAAAGCTCCTAAGGGACATTTTAAACTCTAGTTCAACTTGGTACTCTTTCTTTTAAAAAATTAACATTTAGAAGGAAAATTTGCTAATCAGAAAATTTTAATAAGTGAAATAGCTTATAAAATACCAGGGACTAATAGCCCTTAAGTTTTAGGTGCCTATAAGTAGCACACGAGGGATTGTGAAAAAAGAAGAAAAGAGGAAAACATGTGGCCAGTGGATTTACTGCCTAAGCTCATATTTCATAGTTATCTCACATTTCTGACCTTTGCTCTATCACCCTTAACAGGAATCTCCTTAAAAGAATCATGAGGACCCCAGCTTCTCCTCATCTTCAAATGTGCAGTGTATGATTCATGAATAGAATGTAGATCAGAGGGAACTAGCTTATGTAACCTCAGTTAATAAAAGAAACTAATTAAACAATAGCAATAATCAGCCACAATTGAGAATAAGAAAAGAAAAAAAATGGCATCCTTACAACCCAGCAATTGAGACAGCAGAAGAGTATTATTTTGATTGGGGACTGGTATTGTGAAATTCCATAAAATGTAAACTCCTTGAGGGCAGGACCTTACATTTTTATCTTTGTATCCCAGTACAATAAAAATATTACTGTAGCTGTTTTTGTTATTGTTATTATTATTTGTTGAATTGAATTGGATTTGACTTTGGTGTCAGAAGACCTGAATTCAAATTCCTACTCTGTTACAATCTGTATGACCTCTTAGGGCATGGCACTTCATTTTACCAAGGCAATGTTACTATCTGCAAAATAAGGGAGTTGGACTAGATAATATTTAAGAGAATTTTCTCTCCAATAACAGTGCAGCAAAGATTGCAGATAGCACTGAGGCTTGGAGAAAACAAGTGGAAAAATGAGAGAGACAAAGAGATTTCAAAGAAAGGAGACGAATAAAATCAGAAATTGAGTTGGAAGGGCCCTCAGCATTCACCTGGTCTATCTCATTAACAAAGTTATCTCCACCATAAAATGCCCAACAGTAACATACCAATTAGAAGGAAAGTTCCTTGAGAATATGTACTCTTTGGGTCTTTCTTTATCTCTAGTGCTTAGCATAGAGCCATTTAATATTGACTGGTAAGTCAATAACCTAGATGAAGATTTGTTGAGGGGAAGCCCTACACCTCTTAAAGCAATCCTCTCTATTTTGGATAGAACTGGTTGGTAGGAACTTTTCCCTAAGATCAAGCCTCAATATGCCTCTTTTTCTCTTTCTACCGATTGTTCCTGCTTCTGCTTCCTTAAACCAAAGAAAACAAGTCTAAACTCTCTTGCATATGACAATTCTTTGATATTTCAAGTTTGCTATCCTATTCCCCTGAGCCTTTTCTTTTTTGGATTAAACAAGATTTATTCACCTGGTGAATTCATATTAATAGACTCAAAACCTTCATCACCCAATTGGAAATTCTCCAGTTTAAACTGACACGTGGAACCAAACACAATGTTTCAGAAGTAGGAAGGGTCCAAAGGGAAGAAGATGAAGATAAGAAATATGAGAAAGGAAGAGGGGCTAGAAAGAGATAGAGACAGAGAAAAAAGACAGAGAGACAGACAGAAAGACAGAGACAGAGATACAGAGACAGATGGAGAGACAGGGAGAGAGAGAGACAGAGACAGAGAGAGAGATGAGAGAGAGACAAAGACAAATCAGAAATAGAGGTGAGACAGAGAAACAGAGACAAAAATGGAGAAAAATAGCAGGAGTATAAAGAGAAACTGAGTGACAAAGAAGGAGATACAAGGAAATAAGTGGGAGAGGATGAGACATAGAAGGGAATGGAGGAGGAAAGGAAGGAGACAGAAGGGGAAGGGGACAGATGCAAGGCATGCAAACTGGGAAGCTACCCCATATGTTTCCACAGTAAAATTAAAATGCTGAAAATAAAACCACAGAAAATACACTTTTAGATTTTTTTCTTTAAAATAAAAATGAGAAGAAAATCGGAACACAATATCTTCTAGTCCTAAATTCCTATGATCCCTTGAAATACATCAAGAAATCTTTTTCACAAGCAACTTTTTAAATAAAGTCTTTTTGGAATTGTCTCTAAATTGTAGAAGGGGACACTTTACCCTTTTGGGGACAATAACTGATGTTAAGAAACACATTGATGAAACCTCAATGTGAAGAAGTGGTTCAGGGGGAACTCAGATGATCTTCAGTTTTTCCAATCTGATGCCTAATCACTTTTTTCCAATAGGACCTATCATAGAATGACATTAAATAGTTCCCTCAGTCATCTTTAGTCCCACTTTATGCTGGGTTGTCCCCAATATGTCATTCTAGGAACAAAAGTCAAAGGAGGTATCCAATTTAGAGTTTAAAATTATGAGCTTACTGGTTAAATGACTATGGGTATGTAGTTGCCTTTCTTTGAATTTTGATCCTAATCTATAAAATAAGGAAGATAATACTTGTAGCATAAACCTCATAAGGATATTATGAGAAGTAATTCAGGATCATTTGTGTAAAAAATTTTGTAAAACTCTTTTATAACCCCCTTTTGATATCCAGGCAAGTGGAAAGAAAATGCCTCTTTTCAACAAAAGAGAGCATGATTATAGCCAATAAAAAGTTGCCCTCAAAGTCAGGAAAGCTCTGTTTCAAGTTAAATTTCTGGGCTATATTGGCTGTATGACCCTGGACAAATCATTTAACTTTTCCTTATTCTTAATCAACTCTCCAAGATACTGACCTCTAAGAATCCTATTCTCACCTCTCAAATAAGTGAAATAGGTGCCAATAATAGAGAATGATATTATCTGCATAAGCAATTAAGCCATTTATTCTAAAACCAATTATAAATAAAATTGGGACAAAAACAGTTTATAAGAGCTGCAATGCAGCAGCTAGGTGTGTCTCCCAGATCCATTAAGTTGTGAGCTTGAGAGAAAGGATCTAAGTTTTGTTTGGGAGGGGTTAATTTTTTTTTTGTTTGATTTGGGTCTTTCATTTTGTTTTGTTTTGGTTTTTTGGCCTTTTTTCATATCCTTAGCATTTAGCAGTGTCTGGCACATGTAAATCCCTAGGAAATGCTTGTTGACTTAGGAAGAGATGGCATCAGTGTTTCATTAAAATTAAAATCATCTACTGTGGAACAGTAAATTCCTTTTCTCCTTCCTTCCATGCATTATATACTGGATCAGATTATGTTAAATAATGAAATGTCTAGTGTAGTCTTCCTCTTATCATCTCCTTGAATGCAGCAGAATTCTTCCTTTCATCAATCACCAGGGTCTTTGGCAGTCCTTAGTCAGTCTCTTGAAGGACCCATGAATCAACAGCTTTCTAACAGTAATGCTTTTTCTGTTTCTAAATTTATTCACTTTTTCAAAATGCTATTTAAATAGATAATATATCACCAAGGGCAAAGGAATTATTAAATTAGGAAACTAAGACATAATTTTAACATTGATGAAAACCAGCAATGATGAAACTACATAAACCTTTGGTAGTTTTAAAAAGAAAAAGTAGCATATTTCTGTATTTTAAGTTTTCAAGAGCCAATTTTCCAAAATTCCCAATTTTTCTTTTATTTTCTACACTCCCTGTGGGAGAAATGGATGCTTTGGGACTATTATCATCTACACTAAAATTGACACAAGAGGATCTAAGGTAAAAGGCCCTAAGTTGACTGGGTGCAGATAAATTGAGACATGATTCCACAGGGGTCTATTGATCTTACACTGAATTGTCTTCTAGGCCTTGCTCTGATGCTCTCACGAAAGTTGAGGCTATGAATCAATTCTAAATGGATTGATAGTTCTACTCTAATTCCTACTGATATTTACTATAGGCAGTAACAACAGCAGGAGGCTGACACTATCCTGGAAACATAAGCACCTAAGCTTCCCATCCCCTCTGGGGGACCCAAACCCCCAGAGTTTTCTGTCACTAAGATGCAAAGAGTTCAGAAGAAATCTCATAAATGTTTATTAAATCTACTATCTTTCAAAAATGAGAGAGTCATAACATTATCAATTTAGAATAGATTTAATCCAATGATCCAGCTGCGAAGCCAGGAGTTTTTAAGTATTTACTTTGAAGCAAGATACAACTTCTATTTTTAGATATTAGCTATTAATTCTACAAAATGGAGTGAAAACCAAATTAATATGATAATTGGTGGTAACTCCCACAGGATTACGCTGAAGATTACTTCTTTAGTATTGGTATAGGGAGATGTAGCAGGGGAAGGAGTTGTGCACAATTACACTGGGGAAATTGTTCACACGTTTTGGAGTACAAAGGACTAAATTTATAAACCTCTATTTCCTTATCTGTAGAGTGGACAATTATAGCAACTATCTGAAAGATTTGTTGTGAAACTCAGCTGAGATAATTTGTGTTGCTGTTCATCCTTTGATTTCAAACAGCATCGGTGATATCATGTTTGAGTAAAATAGTGGATGATGGGTCATGTCTTGACTTGTAAGAGAATTGGATTTAAGGGAGACAGAGTTGTGTACAAAGTTGTCAATCTCATTCTCCATGGCAGGACAAAAGTCAAGGCAACTGGGATACAGTGGATAATCCTGGCATCTTCCATGTCTCAAAGCTTCCATAACACTTGCTTCAGCTGCCCTGCTGGCTTTTGCAACAAATTGTTCTCATCAGCCCATTCCACAAGGGAAGTCGTCACATACTTGGGATAAATATCCCTGTACCTCCCCTGACTAGTTTGAGGCTCATCCATTACCTTCACCCTGGTTTAGTCCATCTGCTGAGATGGTTTTACCATGATGTAGTTAGTACATATGCTACAGCTTCTTCATTATATAAATGTGGGTTATTATTTTTTCATCCACAATGACTATCAATTACAGACCTCTATTTATTTAAATAGATTACAGAGGAAACCTTTTAGTTAATAGTTTGTGTTACTTTATGGAATTGAGTAATAAAATGTCATATCATTTTAAATGACCTATAATTCAGATTTCATACTAATTGATTGTCCTTTCTCCAATTCATCTGAATTACTAGACTATTAGTCTACATTCTTCCTCATCCCTTTTTCTTTTTTTTTTCTTTTGTTCTTTTTTCCTTGGTATTGCATTGGCATTAGATGCCTTTAATATCTCTCAAGTATTTCAAACTGTTTAAAATAAGAGATACAAATATTCACATATTATACTAAAAAAAAAAACCAGATTTTTATGTTCTGGGTACAAATCATTTATATAATGAAAAGAATTTTTACCTGGAAGACCAATTGATCCTGGTAAGCCTTTGGGTCCTCTTCCAGGAGGGCCTCTCTCACCCCTTTCACCTAAATCACCTGCATCAAATTACACAAATGTTATTTTTTTTCATATTTATTTTTAGGCAAAAAAGAAAATCTTACCTGTTTATATCATTGAAAGCCAAAGAGTTAGGTAACATAAATGTGATATTTTAAAGCATAGTAAAAACTTGGAATGAGTCCTCATGTAATACAGAGGTATTAGATTCTCAACCTACACTGAACACAACCCAGATTAAAATATATTTGGGAAATTTTAACAAAATATAGATAGATAGATAGATAGATAGATAGATAGATAGATAGATAGATAGATAGATAGATATTATTAATTTGTTGTTTTCTAAGTCAATATGGAACCCCCAAGGATCCATTTTTCTGAGTTTGACATCCCTGGTTGTAATAGATGGAGAGCAGACTTTGACACCAGGAAGCCCTTGGTTCAAGTGCTGTCTCTTCTGACAATGATCACTGTGTAACTGGATAAAACACAATCTCTCACCATTGGTGTCCACTCTCCAAGACTTTAAATTACAAAGAGGATACTGATTTGTATTGTTGTAGACAGTTTCTTTACCTGGGAATTCCCTAGAAATATAGCTAATTGTTGCAGTGGATAGAGTGATGCTCCTGTAATCGGGAAGTCCTGAGTTCCAATCCAGCTTTAGATTCTTTCTAGCTGTGTGACCCTTGGCAAGTGAACGTCTGTCTGCCTCAGTGTCCTTAATTATAAAACAGGGATAACTAATAGCACCCAATTCATAGAGTTGTGAGAATCAAATAAGATAATATTGTAAGTGCTTAATAAATGCTTATTTCCTTCCTTTCTATACCAATAAAATCACATGACTTTCTTTTCCCTCTAATGAATACTAATAATAAATGGTGAGACATCCCTGGTTTGCCATCAATAGGAAACATATTTTGAGTTATTTTTCTAATAGTGATAGGTTCTCACTAAGCCATCCACATTTGGCCAATGACATACAGCAAGGCAATTGTCCAGAACATGACACAATCTTCTGTCTGTAAAATAAAGCCAACATCCTGGAATCCAGTATCTTTTTGACATTAGCAGGGTCTTCCCCATATAAGCAGATAGCCTATGTTATTGCTAATCTCAAGTGATATATTATTTTCTATCTCCTTCATTATACAGTAATATTCTACAATAAAGAGAACTTCTCCCCCCACACTTATACAACTGTTTCATGTCAGATTCATCACTACCCTATTTGTCAATCAAAAATAATGAACACCACATCAAAAATTCAAAAAGTAAAGCATGACTGTTACCAATCACTGCATAAGCAAATATTCCTGTGCAGTTTTCTATAATGTTAAGGTAAATGTTTAGTAATAATAATAGCTTTTACATATAACACTTATCATATGCCAGATACTATGTGAAGTGCTTTACAAATATTATCTCAGTTGATCCTCCCAATAACCATGGAAGAGGGTAGGTGCTATTTTTAGTATCCCTATTTTATAATTGAGGAGACTGAAGCAAACAGATTAGGTGACTTGCCCAGGGTCACACAGCAAATAAGTAATTTAGGTAGGATGGGAACAGATTTCTATCCAGGGTACTACCTAGTTATATGTGTGTGTATTTACATATATATGTGCATATGTGCGTGTATATATTTTTATGTATGTATGAGTGTATATATATAAGTATATATGTATGGATGTTTTATAAGTAGATATGTATGTATAATTATATATGTATATATAAATGTATATGTATAAGCATACATATATATACATATATTACATACATATACATTTATCAGTACCTAATATACATTATCAGTACCTACGTATACATGTGTACATGTGCATATGTATATATGTGTATACACACATAAATACATATCCATTGAATCCTTATATTCTGCAATATTAAGATAAAGGCTTACATACCCATGGTGCTCCTGTTTTAATTGTACTTACTTGATATAAGAATTTTCAGAATGAAATGACTAGCTTTTCAAAATCATTTTAATTAAGAATCCAAATATATAATTTAAGTGGAAGAGAAGGTAACCTCTTCTTTCAGACAAGCTCCAATCTTTTAGACCTGGTTATTTTCCATAAAGTGTCTGGATGACGATGTTACATTAAGATATTGCAATTATCCTTTTAAAAACTAACAGCTAAGAAGCTACTTCAAAATTAGCAATTTAAATGACTCATCAGCGTCATTCTTAAGGCTTGCCTCCAAAGGTACCAGCATCCACAGGAGACAGGAGATGGGAATTATAAATTAAAATGGAGTTTTCAATTGAATTCTAAAGTCTAAATTTATTTCTATACTCAATCTTGAAGATTGAGTTGATTTTCTACAATGAACTGCAAGGAAGCAACCTGCTATCTTTGCTACCTTCATATTGCCCTTGTATCTATGCTACTGAACTCAAAATTACCTGATAATGAGGTCGTATTACATGGACTCTCAGACTGAGCTACATTACTCTAAACTCACTATAAAACAAGGGGAAATGAGGCTCCTATGTGACATAAATCCTAAGCAAGCCTCCTTTCTAGGATTATGTAAACCTGACTCAGAACAAGACAGGTATAATAGGTATTCATCAAGTATATATATACTTTGGGCAGGATACTAGGGCATTGAGAGAGACACAAAAGTGAGTTAAGATAGGCTCCCTGCCTTTCTTGAATTCACAGTCTAATAAAAAGATAAAACACAAATACAGATACAAAATATATATGAGAGGTGCATTAAGGAGAGGCATAGACCAGGGAAGGCATCATGGAAAAGGGAATATAAGAAATAGGTTTTAAAAGATAGATGAATAGGAATTCATCCAAAGAAGAGAAAGAGAATGAGAGAGAAACAAGGAAGGCAGAGGGACATAGAAACAGGGAAGGACGCACGAGAGACGCAAAAAGAAGAAAAGTTAGAAAAAGATAGTGAGAGAGACAGAAAAACACAGCAAGAGAAAGAGAAGCAGATACAGAGATAGACAGAGAGAACATTTCAGATATGGGCTGAGGTCATCATGTTGAAAGGACAGAGTTAAGTTTGAACATAAGAAGGACAATAATAAAGGTCAAACTAGACCAGTAGGTTGATAATAAATTGTGAAGCATTAGTAAGCTGTGAAACTATACTCCATGAGGCCAAAAAGTAAAGATTGTTACAGATTGTTAAGGAGGACCTTAAAGATGAGACAAAGGACTTAAATTTTATCTAAAAAATAATAGGCAGTTGCTTGGGATTTTTGATAAAGATATGACATAACTAGCTCTATAGAGAAAATAGTTTTGATTGTGTGTGTTTTGGTCAACTACTTATGTCCAACTCTTTGTGACCACATTTTGGGGGTTTTCTTGGTAATGATACTGAAGTAATTTGCCTTTTCCTTCACCAGTTCTTTTTATGGATAAGGAAACTGAGGCAAACAGGCTTAAGAGACTTGTCCAGGGTCACATAATAAGTTTTTGAAGACAGATTTGAACTCAAGTCCTCCTACTTACAATATCAGCAGTCTCTCCACTGTGCCATCTAGTTGCCCTCAGAAAAGAGGTAGGAAATCTAGTTAGGAAGATATTGTAATGGTTCAATCAAGTGATAATGAGGCCTTCTACTAGGGTGGTAGCAGTAGAAATAGAGAAAAGATGGGTGCAAGAATAGACAGAATAACAGAAAATACTTACTGGTTGGATATGTAAGAGGTAAGGTAGCAACTAGGACAGAAACAAAGATTGAATTTCTAGTCTGTTCTTTGATGTTTCTTGAGATGGGTCCAAGATGAGATTTGCTCTGAGTCAGACATGTATGGACATACTCATTTCCAAGAAGAAAAAAAGCTTTCTGGGAACATTTATTTAACATTTCAAAACTTTTAAAAGTCCTCACTAATCTAGAATTGCTATTTCTTTCCCATCTTTGCAAGTTACATCGTTCTCTATGAAGAGATTAACATTGAAGGCAGTGTTCTTCACAATTATGATATAACACTTTTTTCCAAATATGAATCTGCATATTGACACTTCTTTTTGACTCATACCAAAATGTCTAAAAATAAAGATAATGTTTAAAAGATCTTAAAGTCAATATAGATAATGAAAATTTTGAAATAGTGCTATTATATAAATACCATCATATAAGTACTAACATATTGTTAGATATAAATAAATACTAATATAGATATAGATATATAGATATAGATATAGATATAATGGTTTGAAAAACTAATTGAGTATTAACTTCAGAATCAAATATGTTAAAAGGGGAGAAGACAAATTTAGAACCAACAAAAGTGATACAATTTTTTTTTAATCTTGATGGACCAGATTGTACCCATGCATTGGGTGGGATGAAATGATTCATCTATTAAAAGGAACCAGAAAAAATTCATTTAATATAAATTCAATAGGAGGAGACATATAGGAGACACTAAATAAATGCTTATTAAATAAATGTTTGAAAAGCAGTGACATTACCAATGTGATTTCTCAAGGTCAATTATTAAAAGTTCTTCCCCTCAAAGATACAATTAAAATTTAAAGTATATAGATAGAATAGAGAGCAAGTTAAAAACCACATGTATCTTGGTTCTAAAGTGGCTTTATATTACTATGTTAAATATGTAAATGAAAAACAAGATAATTTACAAGTGTTCTTAATCTAAAAGATATTTATGCTAATTTCTACTGAGTTCTAAAGCAAAAACTATAAGCGTCTCCCAGAAAGAAAGAAAAAAAAAAGTCAGAGAGGAGGTATTTCAGGGCTTTTCTTTCCTGGATTTCATTTATTTTCCTTTTTTTTTTTTTTTTTTTTTTTTTTTTTTTTTTTTGAGAAGATCTTAGGACATGGCCTGAACTGATTACAGTACATTGTACAAAGTCTTTTAGTCCTTGGGGGGGAAAAAAAGGATTTCTACAAGGAGTCTTTTGAAAAAGGATTCTAAATAAAGTGACAATGTGAGAATAAACCGCAAGTTAAATATTCATGAAGTCTCTTCCCTCCAAGTCATCATTCTTTCTGAATTTGGCTGTGAAAATCCAGAAAATGACAGTAATGCTAAAATCTATATCCTCTCTCATTTGGAGTGCCTTGGGCTAAAAAAATCTAAACTGTTAGTATATGAACAGATCTTAGGATACATTTGGAACATAAAATTTAAGGATTTTTAGAACAGAAGGATTCATGCTAAAAAAAATATTGTTATATTTTACAGGACTGTTAAGTACAGACTAAAGGACAATTCACAAGTAGGGACATGGTTTATCTCTAAGAGGAAGCATAAACCCTCAACTCCCCCCCCCCATCCCCTAAACCCCATCACCCATTTTTCAAATACAAAACTGAAAGCAGATTTCTGGGGGAAAAAAAAACCCAAAAACATCATTATCACTTCTTTTTTTTTTTTTCCTGAGGCAATTAAGGGTAAAATAACTCATCCTGGGTCACACAGCTAGGAAGTGTTTAAGTGTCTGAGGCCCAGATTTTTGAACTCAGGTGCTCTTGACTTAAGGACTGTTGCTCTATCCACTGCACCACTAACTGCCCCATCATTATCACTTCTTAAGGAAGAAAATGTAAACACATTCCTGGAAGAGCTTTATTGAATCAAAGCCTTTATCTGATACACCAAGTATCTTTGCTGCTTAAAAATTCATATCACAAATCAGATCATTTGGAAAGAAAACAGCTATTTCATCAAACTATACTTGACATTTGAATTGGGTGTTGTTGGCATTTGGTAGTCTATGTAGATGGAAGCCCTTTTTTCTCTATTAAATGGAGTTTTCTGGCCTATTCCTGACACACCTGATGAGGCCACATGTCAGGACAGCAGAGAAAGAAGCTACTTTGGAAGCTGGCTCCTCAGAGCCACTGCATCCTGACCAATTCGATCACCTCAGCTGTGGAAACAAAATCTCTCTCAGGGGCACAGAAAGACATTTTCATCCTTTAAATGAATGAGGATGGGACTTAAGGGGAGACAATCAATGACTGACCCAGATAAAGCTCTGCATCCAAATACTTCCATTTTCTTTTGTCCAAATAGAATAGATCCTTTCCAACCAGTGGCTTTCTATAGAAAGTGGAAATCTGAAATGAGTTCCTTCCTTTTCAGTGATAAGTTGAGTAATTGTTAATGCTCTAAAGGGCACCTAGAGGCTCTCAACAATGTGGTCTGGTCTAGCAAATCAAACTGAGGAAATAATCAATCAGAGAAATGGAGTACACTGGAAATAGTTTGCCAAGTAAAGAGATGTCCAGCCACTCAGACCAGCATCTGAGTAAGAGTATCCAAACTAACAGCTGAAAAACAGATTAAAGAAAAATAGCTTTTTCTGCTCCTTGGAAAAAGGCATGAATTCTAATCTTCAGGATGAATTCAAATCTCAGTTTCCTCAATGCACTTTATTGTGATCAACCTCTGAAAACCCAGAAATATTAGGCATTTTTCCAGATTTGCAAAGGAACCCCAATTAGACTCCCTTGTTTTTGATGAGCAGTTTTTTGCACCTGCAAAAAATCACATATGTAATTAACTAAATTGCTCCAAATGAGAGCCTGGTTAGCTGACTGCACCAGTAATTCACTCCTACATCCGAAGAAGCAGCTTGCTTGCTCTTTGACAATTTACACCATAATATTTTACTGCTAATTGGAGCAACACATTAAAGAAATTATTTCCCTACTTTATGATGATACATCTTTCAGGTGTTTCTGAGAATACAATCCTCACTCAGAGTCATCCCTTGGGATGGCACAGCAGCTCTAGGTTTTTTAATTTTCTCTGCAAAACCAGTCAGCACATTTACACACCAATCTAATATACGGTTTCTATGCCAAAAAAGCAAATGGTCTATAGGTTTTGACCTTATAAATACCTAATACATTTTACAATTCTATTTTCTATAAAATAATGGATCATAGGATCATAGATTTAAAGCTAAAAGGGACCTTGGTGTCAAGTTTAACTCTGTCATTTTATAGATGAAGAAACCAAGGTACAAAGAGTTTAAGATTAGCCCAATTGATAAAGTATTTGAGGCAGAATCTGAACTCAGATCTTCCTTATTCTCAGTATGATGTCTCATTCACTATATCATGCTGTCACTCAAGATGAGTGGTTTTAAATTAAAAAGAGAAGAAAAAAGAAGAGGCCCTCCATTAGGTAAAGGAAACTTTAATATGATGGATCACAATTCACCCATGAAATAGCTGGGACCAAATAATTCCTCATCTACCAAGAAGAACCAATAAAAAGTTTATTTGATATAAATTCATTGAGGGGGAGGGACTTACATCGTAATCATCCAAATTCATTTAATGGATGATTGAAGAAAACACTGGTGTCACTGTGTAAGCCAGAGATGATTCTGAGACAGGCACACTATCCATCAGAACCTCCTTTATTTCATGTGTATGTGGGAGTTGGGGGGACAGGTATGTCTGTGTATGTCTATGTATGTGTGAATATGGGTATATGAGTGTGCATACAACCTTTCCAACTTGAGCAGCATAGTACAGTGGAAAAAAGCCTGACTCTTCAATCAGAGGACCTAGGTCCAAATCCATTATTAATCTTCAAATGCATATCTCAATATCTCTTCTTTACTTTAAAAAAACCATCACTGAGTCCCTGTTATTGCTTACAGTGTAAAATAGTAACTTCTTAACTTATATTTTAGTTTTCTTGGCTTGAATTCAAAGCCTTCCACAATATGGCTGTCCGATCTACCTTTCTTGCTTCATTTCACATTAATCCCTTTCACATTCTCTGCATTAAATTGTAACTGAATTTCTAATAGTTTATAAATCCATTGTCCACTTGTCCAGATCATCCCCATATCCTAGAAAATGCTCCTACCACATCTCTATCTGTTTGCAATTCTTTTGTTCTTTTAACCCCATGAAGCCTTCCCTCATGTTTCCAGATAAAAGTTAATTCTCCCTTCAAAATTTTTGGAAGGGATATTTTTTTTATCATACATATTCACGAAATAATATCTTTATTCTTCCTATAAATTCCCATAAGTAAAGAGATAATCTGTGTCTATCATGTAGCAAATGCTTCATAAATGTTTTCTTGTTTTTCAGTTGCATAATATCTAAAATATTACTGTTTCTAATAACGAAAAATCACTTACCCTTAGGACCTCTCAAACCAAGTTCTCCAGGAGGACCTTTAAGACCTGGGAGGCCACGGGGGTCCCATCTGGCCTGGAAAACCATTCTCTCCTGGAGGCCCAGGTGGACCTGGTGGTCCAGGTCTTCCTGGTAGCCCAGAAGCACCTGAGTCAGGCCTCTTCAAGCTAGCAGCCATCAAAGCTAAATTCTCTGTAATAAAGAAAAAAAAGTTTTCAATACAGAAGTAACACAAATTAAAGCAAGTATGAATTTCTAAGTCTGTTTCATATATCAATCAGCATTTATTAAACACCTACTGTGGGCTAGGCACTGTGCTAAGTGCTGGAGATATAAGTAAAACAATAATCTCTATCAATGAAAAAAATCTTCATAACCAACAGTGAGAAATTAATCAAATTAATCATAACTTCTCCATTATTTTTTCTGTTCAGAAATCTCATTTTTCTGGGGGCAGGTGGGAGAGAGAGCACACGAGATAAATATCAGACTTTTTTTGACCATAAAAAAAGGGTTCTGTAAGTTTCAAAATACAACCTGAATCCTCCAAAAAGACTAGAAATGACTTAAATAAGTGACCAAGTATAAGTAGGTGGCCTGTTATCCTACATAGGTTAAAAAAAAGAAGGATGAAACTATTTAATATCATTAAGGCATATAGGGGACCCAAATGAGGACCAAATTCCTGCCTACAGATTAATATTCAAATTTCACCTCAGATTTATCTCCATTTTTCCAGCCATACTTGTTTATTTTGACAACTAAAACATTCTGGGAGTCAGGAAGTCTCAAGGAATAGCCCATAATTTTAAGTTTTTTTGAAAATATTTCCTCCAAAGTCTTTTCATGCTTGTAATAGACAGAAGGAAATTAAAAATAACCTGCTTCATTGAAGCTGTCAAATTCAGTCTTAAAAATTAATACCCTTTTGTACTTTTTTTCAGAACCCATTAAATAGACTATGAATCTTCAACAAGATCATGGAGAACAATGCCAAACAAGGAAATTATCCCATTAACAAAATTAAAGCCTGGGGAAGAAAATTGCTGTTTATGACAAATGGAAGTCTGTTTTTTAGAGAATAGAAAAAGTATGAATTTTAGAAATGAATATTTTTATAATTGTTGATATGGCTTAAAGAAAATAAGTTTTTAAAAAGCTGAGAAACTATTGATATCTTGATTGACATCCTACCTTATACATATTTTGGGAAGGGGAAATAATCACTTTCATGTTCAAGTTACATGATTTTTTAAAAAATTGAATAAAATACCACTTCTCAACCAAATTATAGCAAAGATACCTAAATTGATGTTTTCCAAAAGAAATATGCACAAGCTTCATATTTTATTGCTTCTTTTGTTCTAGGAATTTTACATTCTTAATCTTTGTATTTTCTATGTCTAGCACAGTGGCTTGTACACATATTTTATTATTGTTACTTGAATGGACTTTAATTCCAGAAATTTACATAACTGCATAGAATATAGGAAAACAGGTAAGGCATTTTAAAAATCAAGTATTCCAAAATTTTTTCTTTCATGGAAGAATTTATTTCTGACCAGGAAAAATACCTCAATATCTCAGCATAGACCATTTTTTAGACCATTATTTCCTTTATTATTTCAAAACCAAGTTAGAGACCATGATAAAAGATAGGCACACTATGACATTGGCTGGCTTTTTAAGACTTAGTCGATGGCACTTTCAGAAATTAATCATTGTCATCATTTTCAGAAATTAATACTTAGTGATTACCTAAGAAGGTATGAACATTATTTAGCCCTGAGTGAAAAATAAGATCTGGTGGCATTTTAATATCCCCATTAGTAGATTGGTATTCCATTTCTATTTGCAAATGATCTACTGGTTTGGGGAAAAGCCATTTAGAGCCTTTTTTTCAGGTATATCTCTCTGATAGGCTGCTGGAGGTCCAAGGATGTGCCACATTTTTCCTTTCTTTCCTTTTTTCGGTACTAGACACACATTTGGCTTTTTCTTGTTGGATTCAATTGAACAAAAAGGTAAAGAAGTAAGTAAATAAATAAATAAATAAAAACAATGTAGAGGACACAAAGATACCTCTGTCACAGTTTTATAAAAGTTCATCTAGCTGACAAAAGAAAGCAGAAAAATACTTCCCTCTTGCAAATTATCCTCTTAGCAAAGAGACAGGGGGAAAAAATAAAAACTTTTTTTTAAAAAATAGCAAAATTGCTTTCCCAGTATGTCCCCAGGTCACTGGCAGCTTTTTAAATGCAAGATATCCAGAAAGCTAAATTATTTTTCTTTGAGTTTATAAGATATTATTGATGGTGACACATTCAATAAAATAGGTCTGACACTGTTATCCAAATTCCACCTTCCTTAAAGCATTAAATAGTCCAAACTGTTGTAATGTATTTACCTTGCATAACTCTTAGGCAAACCTGCTTAATATGCTGATCCGTTGGTGCTCTACCCTGGGGACAGGAAAGAGAAAAGGCAGTTTTATGTGCAGAGCTATAAAGAAGGCACTGTCAAATTGTGAGCTGACAAAACAGTGTCAGAGGGATAAGAACTCAAGCATTCAGGATGACTGGCTATGGTGTGGGCTGCCACAAATAGCTCTTCTGGTAATAATAAACTTTTTTTTTCATAAAATGCACATATTCCTTCATATCTCAGGGGGTTAAAGTCATTTGGTTCTGAACTTCCCAATCATAGAATACTTTTCATCAAGGGACATTTTACCCCATAAGAATATCAAGCACTTATCCACTTGTTTATGTAATTTATCCTTTTTCTGAAGACGAGAAAGAACTAGGAATGAAGGGAAAGTAAATGGGCATAAAGAAATAGAGCTGCAGGGGCTTGCTACCTTTGGGAAATCTACCTAATGGACTTGTATTATAAAAATTTTTTCAAAGATTGTTCCAGCGTCCTTCTATACAAATTTTTATTTTTTTCCTAGGGAGGAATAGAAAAATAAAATCATGTGAAATGACCAACACTTACTGCTGGGCCCTGGATACCAGGAAGACCTGTTTGCACCTCGTTCACCTTGCATGCCTCGTGGTCCAGGAGGGCCTCTGGATCCTTCCACTCCTGGCAACCCACGTGACCCTTCAGGCCCTCTTGAACCAGGCTCTCCAGGATTACCCACCTAAGAGGAAATGAGGCAATATAAAACCAACATTATAACCATTTTTAAATGATGATTAATTGTATTTTCTTTCATCTACTAAGCATTTATCTTTTCTTGTCTCTTTCACCATTTAAAAAAAAGAAAGAAAGAAAATAAAACCCTTCTAACAATCATGCATACTTAAGCAAAAACAAATCCCAAAGTCAATTATGTCCAAAAAATGTGTATCTCAGGAAAAAGATAATGATAAATGTTAGAGGGGATGTGGGAAAACTGGAACACTAATACATTGTGGTCCAATCACTCTGTAGAGCAATTTGGAACTATGCCCAAAAGGGCTATAAAATTGTGGGTATATTTTGATCCAACAGTGTTACTACTTGGTCTGTATCCCAAACATATTGTTAAAAAGGGAAAGGGAAAATGTTTGTATCAGTTCTTTTTTGTAGTAGCAAGGAAACTGAGTTAAAGAATGGCTGAATAAGTTATGGTATGTGAAGGTAAAGGAATATTATTGTTGTAATATAAAATAATGAGCAGACTGATTTCAGAAAAGTCTGGAAAGACCTACATAAATCGATGCTGAGTGAAGTAAGCAAAGCCAAGAGAAACATTGTTCGCAGTAACAAAAAAGATTGTATGATGATCAACCATGATGGACTTGGCTCTTCTCCACCAATGTGGTGATTCAAGAAAATTCCAATAGACTTGGGATGGAAAATGCCAATCATATCCAGAGAGAGAATTATGGGGATTGAATGTGGGTTGAAGCATAGTATTTTTCACCTTTTTATTTGTTTTGGTTTTTTCCTTTTGGTCTGAGTTTTTCTTATACATGACAAAATGTAGAAATACATTTAAATGGATTGCATGTATTTAATTTTATTAGATTGCTTGTTGTCTTGGGGAGGGGAACATAAGATCTGGAGGGAGAAAAATTTAGACCACAAAAGTTATACAAAAATGAATGTTGAAAACTATCTTCATCTCATTCTGAAGGTTAGTCCGTCACTCTCTGTCAGATGTGAGTAGCAACTGGAATCATGATGTGTCTTTGTTAATCAAGGTTAAATGTTTTCAAATTAAATACTGTTTTTTGAAGATACTGACTTTTTCTTTCTTTAATTAATGCAAGAAATTTAGGACTGAAGTCCTACTCCAATTGTTCATCATGGCAGAAAAATGAGTGCGAGCTCTCAAAGTCTATTTAAGAAGAATACAAGGCCTCACTGGTCCTATTAAGATGGAAAGACTCCAGCAATTGCACTGACGTGGGCTTTAAATCAGAGGACCAAGAATTTAGAGAGAGAATTATAGAGACTGAATGTGATAGAGGCATAATATTTTCACCTTTTTGTTTGTTTGTTTGTTACAAAAGGATACAAAACAAAAGGCAAAACACAGTCCCTTCCCTCAATGAACTTACAGTCTAATGTATCATGGGAACTGAAATAGTAAGATTTATAGCTGAAAGGAATCTTGGGGGTCACCTAGTCCAATACCCCTTGTTTTAGAGATGGAAAAAACGAAGACTCAGAGACTGAATTGTTCAAGATTATCTAGGATTCTTACTCCAGGATTCACCTGAA